>NC_025997.2:37689483-38035338 GCF_000442705.2 Elaeis guineensis
CTTAAATTTTGAAGTCTTACTCTTAAAGCTTGAATAAAAAAAATTATATTTTTAATTTTTATAATAACATCTTGAACCATACCCACGTCAGATTGAACAGAGAGATTTAAAAAATGACATGCACATCTAATATGCAATAAATTCTCATTTAGAATGGGATGTAAAGAGTCTTTCAATAATTTAATATCAAAATTATTATTAGATGCATTATCAAAAGTAATAGTTATAATTTTATCATTAATACTATATGTACATACAGTTTGATAAATAGAATTAAAAATTTGTTGTCCAGAATGTAAAAAATCAAAAGCATAAAAAGCAAGAATATGTTGATTTAATAGTCAATCATTATCAATATAATGAGCAGTAACAGTAATAAAACAATAACTACCAATAGATACTATCCAAATATTGAAAATTAATGATACTTTTAAATTTAGGATAGAGAGAGATTGAATCAAATTTTATTTCATTGTTAAAAAATTAGTTATAGCTACTCTTCTAAATGTACGTCTACTAGTTTTTTTGTAAGTGGGTTGCAAGGCTAACTGAATAAATTCTTCAAAATTAAAAGACTCACATAAGCTAAAAGGTAATTCATCCTTAACTATCCATTTGATCAATGTTTTTTTTTTATTTTTATGATTATATATAAAACTACCTACAAGACTATCCCCTTATATATTAAGGATGCTTTGAAAATGAGTATCATTTATAATATGGCTCTTTTGATGTCCCTTCAAATGGTCAGTTTTCTGACTACTAGCACAATTATATAAATTGACATATTTTTTATGTATTTTGCTTTTGAAACTCCATCTACTATAACTCTTTCAAAGTCATTCCATACGGTAGTAGTCCTCTTACGGGAAGAAGAGACAGAACCTTGACCTTCAATATTGGTTTCAGAGGGAGGAGGATAGTAGTTTTTTCTCCCTCTAAAATCAAAAAAATATCAAAATGACTCTCATCATAAGATGCCATATCTAAATATGAGTTATGCAAATAAAAAAAAATTATCAAACAAAGAAACTGAGTAGAAGTAGGCCGTAGATGGAGACTTGTGAGCTTCGTCTTGTGCTCCTCACTCCTCCACAGAATCTCAATAAAGACCTCCAAGGCTTCAATAGATGAACTAATCCTCCTCTTGTATAGTACTTAAATACTTATTAATTGCTAATTACTAATTGAACACTTGCTAAATATTGCTAGAAGAGAAGGAATAGTAGTAGAGAAGGAGAGGAGAGTTGATTTGGTGTGGTAAAAATAAAAGAGGAGGGAGGTATTTACAAAAATCTAATATTTTTATTTTTCCAAAATATCTCTCAAATTAGCCATTTTATGACTGTTGGGAGTGATAAAATGGTCATTTTCTCAAAAATAGCCATTATAACCTAAAAAAATAATAAAAAAAAAAGAGACATTTAGCCATGAAGGGAAGCGTGGTGGGTTTTGGGCATGCATTTTTCCAAATTTATAGCAAAACATACATAGATTAAATAATTTAATCTACAATATATGCATAGATTAAATCTATAATCACTATGCAGGATCTATGATATGAACTAATATACATGTAACCAAAACTGAAATCTAAAATTCAGCAGGTATAGATCATATCTATATGCAATTAGATCATATCAATTTATATTTAGATCACATCTAAATATTAATTGAGATAAAAACCTCATATCTGAGTGTGAGTAGCATATCACCACATCCAAAATTCATGGTATTTGATTCTTCATGATGCTTAACAGCTACACACGCGTCCGGCCTCTACGGATATCCACACGAAGTCCTTGTGCTGATTGATCTCTTCGTGAGTGCTAGCTCACGAGGACACCATAATTTGACTGATCTAAGAAGAATCATGAAGAAGATGAAGAATAAGGAGACCCTCTCTCTTTTTTCAGGATTCATGCATCAGATCTCTATAATAAAGATCAAGAGAAGAACCCTTTCTTCTCAATTTTTTAACGCATAAGAGAAAACTTTTCTCTCTTCCTTTCATGCCCTTAAGAAGAACTTTTCTTCTCTAATTTTTTATGATAAAAATTAAATTAAATCTAATTTTTTATGTTAAAAATTATATAAATTTTTGAGCTTTAAAAAAATTCAAAAGAGAGACCCAAGAGAAGAATCGTTCTTCTCTCTTCTTCTCTCTTGTTCTCCTTGATCTAGAACTCTAGGAAGCCCCAAACACCCAACCAAATTTTTTTGATATTTTTTCTCTAAATTTTTATATTAAAAATTAGATCTAATCTAATTTTTATTTTTTAAAAAAAATTAAAAAAATCTGAAAGAAGAACTCCTCCTTCTTCAAGGCTGCGCACAAGAAAAAAGACCCACTTCTTCCTTCTCTTTCTCTCTTTAGGAAAAAAAAATTTTCTCTAATTTTTTACTATAAAACCAGTAGAGGAGCCTCTCTTTGATGCCTAAGAACCAGCAACAAAGTCTCTAAAAAATTTCTTCCAACTCTTGGACGCCCCCTCCTTGTTTTTAGGCGACATGGATAAGGGAGGGATGCCTCCTTTTTCACATAAGAGAAGAGAGGGGGTGCTCATCTGACAGGGCATGAAGGTTTCTCACATTAAGAGAGAGTAGGGCGTGGAGGGTTTATATCATACGAGGTGTTTCAAGTTGGTTAAGTCTTATTCCAAATAGGATTCAAGATCTTGTTCCAACTCTAACTAACCTTTGGATCCAATCCTAACCAATTTAAAAATTAATTATAACAAACTAACTAATTAGATCCTAGCCTAATTATGAATCCAATTAGATCCTAATCCAATTAAAAATTAGTTAGATTAAAATTTTATTGATCCAGAGATAGAATCTTAATGGATATCAGAGAAGCTATTTGATAATAGCGCTTGATCCAATCAAGCCTATTATCCAATAGGGTTTGATGCAATCCAAGCCTATATAAAACTAATTGAATCATATTCAACTTAGAATTTGATTTGCATCCCTGAGATCCATTGGAACAATCCCTGTTACTCAATAGTTTTGCATCCAATCAATCCAAAGTCAATTTAATTGAATCCAATTCAATTAGATCTGATCCAATCCCTATTGCTCAGTCAAATTGAGCTAATTAACAATCATATTGTTAATTAATTATTTTTTTAATTTACCAACCATTAGTAAATTATTTATTGTAACCTTTGCATAGGATTAATCATCAATTAAATTGATAATTAAATCCTTCAATGATTTATAATCATCAATCAGCCATTTGATCAGACAGGTACTTCTATGTGTGTGACCCCATAGGTTCAAACCTAAGCCGGTAGCACAAGAATAATTTTTATACTAATCGATGTAACCATCTAGTAATGGGACCTGACGTTCAGATAGGCTAAATGTATGCCCAGCAACACTCTAAAATCCATGTAGATATAGTTACCGTATAATTTATCTCTTTGATACTTGATGCTCAAGGACGACTAAGGATTAAACTGTCAACCCAGAAAGAGTGCTCCACGTTGTGTCTCAATCTTAAAAAATTATGTGACTCCTCACTAGGACTACTTTGGCCAAAATTTTGCTGAATTAAAATACAGTGATGCATCATCTCTAATTTTACTTGGAGTGGTCAATCCCATCTTGACTCGGACTCAAACTTCACAAGTACTTGACTGTACCCAGAAACCTTCCATCATCGAATTAGAAATTCGGATAGTCCGACACCAAAGCACAGTGAGTTGCTTGTAAGTCACCAAGGTAGTCTCAAATCAGAGGGACACATATATCCATATCCCATCAGAGCAACCCTTAACAGCAGAGTGCTCTGAAAGTGGTCACGCTCAGTGAAATATACTCCTACATATTACCCGTATGCCATACCTGTGTCACCACACGCCTTGGTTAAGAAGACAACCAACTAATATGGCACATAACGACCTACACTCGATACAATTATCATTTTTATAATAATTGTATCATTTTATCGCAAGCAGGATTTAAGAACTACACGATAAATCTTCCTTTATCATTTTGAAAGTAGCTCTAAGGACTTCATCATAATTTATAAATTTTATTTTGGAAGATGTATTCCTTATGGTGAATCTGTCAAATAATATTTATCATTTTATAATTCATATACTTGTATGGAGCACAATCATCTACAACCTAGATAATTGACTTTAGAACATATTTTTCAACAACTCCCACTTGGACTAAAGCCAATCAGATCAGTATCAAATACTCATCTTTCATTTTAGATCATTGAACTCTTTAGATCCGATTGCTCTAGTCAATGGGTCGGTCAAGTTCTCTTTTTAGTCAATCTTCTGAAGGTCGACTTTATTTCAATTTTATCGAGTAAGTTGATTGCAATGCAAAAAGTGTTTGGTTCTTAGATGAAACATTAATTCTTCAGCTTGAGCTATGGCGCTCCAGTACTGCTGTCAATACAGAAAGATTGGACTATCAATGGAGGGTGCCACTCTATGCTCGTTGATGAACTTCAATAACCAAATAACTTCTTTACTAGCATCAAATACCGTAAAGAACTCTGTATCGCAAAGAAAATTGGCTACTGACTATTGCATGGAACATTTTCAGCATGTCGCTCCTCTTTTTAGGATAAAGATATAATCTGACACAACTTTGTCATTCCGATCTGACTAGAAACTGGTATCAATATTCTATAGATTTTAAGTTAGACTCTCTATAAACGAGTCATTGGTCCTTGGTATTTCACAAATACTTAAGGATGATTCTAATAATCTTCCAAACCTTTATGGAGAACAGAGATGATAACCAAACTTTTATTTTCTGTAATGTAGGAATGTCATTTTCGATTAAGAGAATTTCATCCAAACAACGTAAAGAATACTTTTACAGAACTATCAATCCATTTGTACATACAGGATTCTACTTCATTCTCAACAAAATAATACATTCAAAATGTATTTTTCAATTTTGAGAAGTTTGATGCAATCCAAATGGACTTGAGGATTGTCATAAGAAAAACTTTTCATCATAGTCAACACTATAATTTTGATAAAATCTTTTGACAATCGGATAGAATTAATATGTCTTCACCTTTCCGTCTGTGCCTCTAATCCATCTAGAATCCACTCACACCCTATGGATCTTATCCTTTTAGGTGAATCAACGAATGTCCATACATCATTGATCTTCATGGACCTCATTTCAAATTTAATAGCTCCAAGCCACTTCTCAAAGTTAGATCCTTGTATTGCATCCATATGGAAGATTAAATCTCCATCCTAAACTTAGAAACTGAAGTATCTATTCAGCTGATAGGGTACTCTACCATATTTACTCAAGGATGCCTTTACATCTAGCTCTGGATTTGATCTAATCAACTCTGATTTTGTTGATTTGTGTCAGAGTTGGTTCCTTTACCTATCAAGCTTCACCAAGCTTGGTCTTAACAGCATCAGTTTCTTCCCCAAGAAAACTCTTTTCCAAAAAGAATGCTTTAGGATTCATGAACATCTCATGTCCATCAGGAAGATAGAAGAAATATTTCTAATATAATATTTACCAAATCAAGATCCAAGTTAGTCGGTTTGTGAATATTTCACATAAGCTCGACACCCCAAATATTAAAGTAAGAGAGTATCGAATTACCCAAGTCCATATCCCATATGGAGTTTTGATGACCGATTTGCTCAGAATATTCTCGAGTACATATCAAGTAGTCTTTAAAACATAACCTCAGGTAGACCAGCAAACCCCATAGTGGACCGAACCATGTCTAACAAGATTCAATTCCTCCTTTCAGACATTCTTTTTTAAACAGTGGTATCCCAGGAAAGGTCCATTGAGAGAGAATCTAATTTTCTCCTACATATGTCAAAATTTACTGTAAAGGTATTCACTTCATCAGTCAAACTGATAAATTTTAATACTCTTTACAGTTTATTTTTCTACCTCATTATGAAATCATTTGAATACTTCAACCGATTCAAATTTGTGCTTCATAAGCAAGACGCACCCATATCAAGATAGTTCATCAGAGATTTTAATAAAGTAATAAAGCCCTCTTCTGGTACTAATATTCATGAGTGTAAATACATCAATATGTACCAAACTCAGAACATCGCTGGCTCATTCATCCTTTTCAATAAAAGGTGACTAAGTCAACTATGCCAAAGGCAGGCTTTAGTGACATTATCTAATCTAGGGTGCTAGTTAGAAGTGTACTTTATACTAACAGAATATAGTATTGAGTTTATATCATTTTTAATTATCTACTCATTATTGTAGTATCATTCACAATGATATTACAACAATCATACTTATTGACACCATCAATAAGATTGGATAATAGTGATAATTACTTAAAATGACATCTTTAGGGTTGAAAACAAGTTCGATGATTCTTAATGTTAAGATTGGAACAAACTTCCATGTCTTGCATTTAGGAGTCTCTTGCTATTTTCAAATCTTCTACTATCCTGAAGTCTTTTACAACTATTTGTAAACATGAGTTATACTATCGATATCCTATACCCTGATAGTAGTATTACCAATAGAGAAACTTCTAGGAGTTATCATATAACTATCTTGACCAGCAACCATTTGCTGATTTTTCTTTTAAGCCTGTTTAGGTTAGCCTGAGACTTCTTAATCAATTTATCCAAAAACTATACTCAACTTCTGATACTGACTATCAAAGTTAGGTCTGATAATATTTTCACTGTCTAACAGTGAAGAGAGCAATAATTTTCTAGCCATTTCTGAAAAAAAAATAATTGACCTATTAGTATATGAACTATTTTAAGCCTAAAGACTTGGACTTTAATCTAAAGATTCTCCCACTATTTTGTATGAATTGAGAGCCTCTACCTTCAATTCGAAGAATTACCTTAATTTCTTAGTAGATACTAGAATCCACACAGACTGCATATAAGCCTAAAGATGGCTCGATCAATCCATATGCATCCATGGGTAGGTTCTCAATCAATTGTTTCTCCAAACGACTTCTAGTATTTAATTTCATCTCAAATTTTATTTCAGTAGGCAATGGGCTTCCACTGAAGGTCTCGATTAGGTACAACCATTAACATGAACCTACTCAGTGATTCTAGCTAAAGAATGATCAGATCTCAGGATGGCTCGATCAACTGACCACCATCAGATAGTTCAACAGAGTCATCATATGATGAATGATAATTTCATCATTCAGAGAGAACACCAAACAAATGGTGCCTGCAATGTCAATCTGAAATAATGGATCCATTATCATTCACCTTAATGGAAGGCTATGATCTAATTATTTCCATAACTAGCTCATTTTATGGATCTAATAATTTAAAAGATTTGATTAAATTTTTTAGAAAATATCAATCGATCTACAAGTCATAAATCCTCCCACTGACTTCACCAAGTCATGAAAAAGATTAGTGACTAGCAGATCCAACTGACACATCGTAAATCCTCCCACTGACTTTACCAAGTCATGAGAAGGACTAGAGACAAATTGGTCCAACTGACAAGTCGATCCAGAGAATATAAATCAGTCATACTGATTAACCTTAACAACAAGGGTCAACTCAAGTCACCTAACGATCTAATCAGCCTAATGACTCGGGCTCAACCTTTGAGCCTCAATCAAGGTCCATTTGGTTTAATCAAAGATATGGATTCGATCAACTACAACTATTGTATTTGATCTAGAGTATTCTTGATCTAATCTAAATCAACTATTGGTTAGATTTGATTAACTACCCTCTTTAGTCCATTAAGTCTTTGATTCTAACCTTAGGTCTAATCCAATTAATAAGACTTGATTTGAGCTAACACATGCCCCATATTTTATGCAATGTCATTAGATCTTTAATCACAATTCTAGATCTAAAATATATTTCTTAATTCTTAATTAAGTATAGCATTAACATGGGTTAAGATTATTAATTAAAATTATTTTAATTTTATAAAATAATTTTACATCAATTTTATGCAAAATTTTTTTGATTTGAAAACTAGATCGGCTTATCTCTGAAATGAGTTGGCTCACTTCAGTGGATCGACTAAGTCTAATACTTAATCGACTAACTGATCATGAACAGTAACCATTACTGTTTGGCCTGAGATAACTAGGTCGGGTCAGTCAACACTAAATCGATAAAAAATAGGAGACTAGGTCCACTCAGTTCAAAACTAGTCAGCTCAGTTGGTATGCCAATAGGTATCATATAGTTTCAGATCTAAAAATTCTCGCATAAACTAAAATAAAATCAATCATAACAAACTTTAGATCATATCTAAATATTTTATGATTCTAAATTTTATTTTTATGATTAAAATAATTTTAATCATATAGATTAGATATTTTACTTTTCATACAATTCATGCTTTGTATCACATACAACAAATCCTAGAATTTCAACATCTAGGGTTTTGTAGAAAAGTAAGTTTTCTCCTTTCGCTTTCTTCTTCATGGGACCTCATAGTGGCACCCCTACACGCCATGAAGAGCACCCCATTGAATGGGAAGAGAGGGTCATGTAATCCTACTTGCTTCTATGACCGGATGGCCTGGTGATTATCCAATCTTAGTACTTTGCTACTCAGAACATCTAATCTAATTCACATATCATATATGCAAAAATTTAAATCAAATTTAAATTATATTAGATCTGATTTTATATTAGATCATATTTAATATCAGATTATAACACATCTCATGCATTGCTAAATCTAGATTTCAATTCTATATGCATATAAGTTCATGTCATAATGAACCTTCGCTCTGATACCATTTGAAGGGAAGTATGGTGGGTTTTGGGCATGCATTTTTAAAAATTTACAGCAGAACATACATAGATTAAATAATTTAATCTATAATACATGCATAGATCAAATCTATAATCACCATACAGGATCTATGATATGAACTAATATGCATGTATCCAAAATTGAAATCTAAAATTTAGCAGGTATAGATCATATCTATGTGTAATTAGATCATATCTAATTTATATTTAGATCACATCTAAATATTAGTTGAGGTCAAAACCTCATACCTGAGCATGGGTAGTAGATCACCACATCCAAAATCCATAATACTTGATTCTTTATGATGCTTGGCAGCCGCACATGCATCCAATCTTTACGGATATCCACATGAAGTCCTTGTGCTGATCGATCTCCTCGGGAATGCTAGCTCACGAGGATACCATGCTTTGACTGATCTAAGAAGAATCATAAAGAAGATGAAGAATAAGGAGACCCTCTCCTTTTTTTTCTGAATCCACGTATCAGATCTCTACAATAGAGATCAAGAGAAGAACCCTTTCTTCTCAATTTTTTCACGCATAAGAGAGAATCTTTCTCTCTTTCTTTCACACTCTTAAGAAGAACTTTTCTTCTCTGATTTTCTATGATAAAAATTAGATCTAATCTGATTTTTTATGCTAAAAATTATATGAATTTTTGAGCTCTAAAAAAATCCAAAAGAGAGACCCAAGAGAAGAACGTTCTTCTCTCTTCTTCTCACTTTTTCTCCTTGATCTAGAACTCTAGGAAGCCCCAAACATCCAACCAAATTTTTTTGACATTTTTTCTCTAAATTCTCATATTAAAAATTAGATCTAATATAATTTTTATCTTAAAAAAAAATAGAAAAAAAATTTGAAAGAAGAACTCCTCCTTCTTCAAGGCTGTGCACAAGAAAGATGACCCATTTTCTTCCTTCTCTTTCTCTCTTTGGGAAGAACTTTTCTTCTCCAATTTTCTACTGTAAAACTAGCAGAGGAGCCTCTCTTTGATGCCTAAGAATCAGCTATAAAGTTTCTAAAAAATCTCTTCCAAAGAAACATGGAGAAGGGGCTTGGCGTGTGGATGTTGGGGCGTCCAACTCTTGGACGCCCCCTCCTTGTTTTTGGGTGACATGGAGAAGGGAGGGATGCCTCCTTTTTCATGCAAGAGAAGAGAGGGGGCGCTCATCTGGTGGGGCATGGAGGTTTCTCATGTTAAGAGAGAGTAGGGCGTGGAGGGTTTATATCATATCGGGTGTTTCAAGTTGGTTAAGTCCTATTTTAAATAGGATTCAAGATCTTGTTCCAACTCTAACTAACCCTTGGACTCAATCCTAACCAATTTAGAAATTAGTTATAATAAACTAACTAATTAGGTCCTAGCCCAATTATGAATCCAATTAGGCCCCAATCCAATTAGAAATTAGTTAGATTAAAACCCCATTGATCCAGGGATAAAATCTTAATGAATATTAGGGAAGCTATTTGATAATAGGACTTGATCCCATCAAGCCTATTATCTAATAAGGTTTGATCCAATCCAAGCCTATATAAAACTAATTGAATCATATTCAACTTAGAATTTGATTTGCATCCCTGAGATCAATTGGAACAAGCCATGTTATTCAATAAGGATGCATCCAATCAATCCAAAGCCAATCTAATTGAATCCAATTCAATTAGATCTGATCCAATTCACATTGCTCAATCAAATTGAGCCAATTAATAATCATATTATTAATTAATTATTTTTTTAATTTATCAATCATTAATAAATTATTTATTGCAACCTTTGCATAGGATTAATCATCAATCAAATTGATAATTAAATCCTTCAATGATTCATAATCATCAATCAGTCATTTGATCAGATAGATACTCCTATATGTGTGATGCCATAGTTCAAACTTAAGCCGGTAGCATAAGAACAATTTCTGTACTAATCGATGTAACCATCTAGCAATGGGACCCGACGTCCGGATAGGCCGAATGTATACCTAGTAACACTCTAGAACCCATGTGGATATAGTTACCATATAATTCATCCCTTTGGCATTTGATGCTTAAGGATGACTAAGGGTTAAACTGTCAATCCAGGAAGAGTGATCCACATTATGTCTCAGTCTTAAAAAATTTTGTGACCCCTCACTAGGACTACTTTGGTCAAAGTTTTGCTGAATTGAAACACAGTGATGCATCATCTCCAATTTTATTTGGAGCGGTCAATCCCATCTTGACTCGCACTCAGACTTCACAAGTACTTGACTGTATCCAAAAATCTTCCATCATCGAATTAGAAATTTGAATAGTCCGGCACCAAAGCATAGTGAGTTGCTTGCAAGTCACCAACGCAGTCTCAGGTCAGAGGGACACATATATCCATATCCCATCAGAGCAACCCTTGATAGCAGAGTGCTCCGAAAGTGATCACGCTCAGTGAAATATACTCCTATATATCATCCGTATGCCATACCCGTATTACCACATGTCTTGGTTAAGAGGACAACCAACTAATATGGCACACAACGACCTACACTCGATACAATTATCATCTTTGTAACAATTGTATCATTTGGTCGCGAGCAGGATTTATGAACTATACGAAAAATCCTCCTTTATCATTTTGGAAGTAGCTCTAAGGACTTCATTATAATTTATAAGTTCTATTTTGAAAGATGTATTCCTTATGATGATCTGCCAGATAATATTTATCATTTTATAATTCATATACTTGTATAGAGCACAATCATCTACAACCTAGATGATTGGCTTTAGGATATATTTCCCAACAAGCCATTATTGGCCGAGTCTGGCCCGTAACAGCAATAAACGGGCCATGCCTGATACGGCCCATAACGGTGCTAAATGGACTATGTCACGCCCCAAATTCGGGACATAATACGGTCATGCTACCGAGGGATGGAGCCCACGATAATACGAAGCCAATCCATCATAATCATCTAAAATCCATCAAATAAAAAGATTCAATTCTATTATTCATCAAATAATCGAACCAATTTTAGTTCAGAGCATCTAAATCCAAAAGCAAGTACTAACCCGAATCTCAACATTCATAAATAACTACAAATTCATGATAATAAAATAAATTAAACTTCTACTGCTAAATTTTCAAGCTTGCTATGCCGATCTTCAAGCTTGGATTCCTTTTGCCGATCCTAACCTTATTTCTCTATTCAAACAAAAAGAAAATAAAAAGAATATGAGCTACACTAGTCCAGTAAGTAGAACTTGCACTTCCTTATCAGATCAAACATAAATTTTTTATGATAATGCAATATTTAGAAAATAACAGATAACACAAAATAAAGCATTTCATAGAGCATATAACAAAACAAGTTATAAACTCATCATGCATGCATAAATCATGTATATTTCACAATCATGAATCGTAAATCATTTTCATCATGTATTCATGTCATGTTTCAAAACATTGCTCACAGATATTCGTACTAAGATCACTATTATACCCGTGACAGGACCATATTTCTTAATCGACAGAGTTCTTAATTCATGTGCTAATTTTATACCTGCTGGCAGGGCCATGTTTCGTGTGGATGCTAGCTCCGGATGTCGACCTTCCCGAAGAGATTCATTCATAGCCATCTGAGAGCCTTTGAAATCATTATATCTTTTTCTTAAAGCATACATATACATAAATGAAAAAATAATAAAATTCATGCTTCATAATCATGCTATTTTCATAAGATATATTCATGAAATCAATGCTCATAATAAAATATATTTTTTTATATCACATATGCCGATTCTTATTTTATGAAAAATTATGATTTCATCAATAGCAATTCTTTGCATAAAAATATGATCATTTAAAAATAAATAAGGAGCATAAGATCTACTTACCTCGTTCATCTTAGATCTTTAGACTTCGTTAAAAGAATCAGCTAATCCTATTTAAAATATCAAATCATCGTCAATTTCTATTTCATGAATATAATAAGATTAAATTATAAGAAAAGAGGACTGTTGACCGGATGTGTCGAACCATCCAGATACCAGGATAATTCAGGATCTCTGATCTGAGGGTCAGATTCAAGTGACTTGATCAAAAAATTGTGAAGCACGGATTAGATCAAGATCAATCAATAGAGTTCATTAATAATAAATTTAAAAAATACTTGATATGATCAAATGAGGTTGACATACAGCACGGATATCAAAGCAATTTTGGATCATCTTGTTAGAGTCAATATGAACTTCTAAAAGATGAAGGCATGACTTGGTACAGGATTCATAGACCTTCTTAGAGAGAGAAAGTCAATCATGAGAGAGAAAGTAGAGAGAGAAAATAGAGAGAGAATCTTCGTATCCTTCAAAAGTGGAAATCATGATTGAGATTATCAGAGATTATATCAGGGTGACTTAATATAGATTAACCATGATCGATGTTATCAATTTCGAATAAGGATCGGATCGGGATCCAATTCTGCACGAATTTTGGAGCAGTCTCAGATTATCATATTTTCATCTCAAGTTTATCCTAGGATCTTTGATACAATCAGAAAGAGAGAATGACCCAAGAGAGACAAAATTCATAAAAAGAGATAAAAGATCTAGAGAGAAAAAATACGAAGAAAATCTAGAGAGAGAAAATGGAGAGAGAATGTAGAGAGAGGAAGTCCAATTTTAGAGAGAGAAAGACTTAAGAGAGAGAGATGAGAGAAACTTTCTCTCACATATATTTTTTATTATTATTATTTTTTCTTTTTTTCTTTTCTTTTTCTTTTTTCTTTTTCTTTTCTTTTTCTTTTTTCTTTTTCTTTTTTTTTTCTTTTTCCTTCTTCCCATGGCCTTCTTGGGCCGAAACAGGGGAAGACCGTGAGGTCCCCCCCCTCGGTGGCTCGAGCTCCGATGCGGTGGTGGCTTGGCTGGAGGTCTGGCAACGACGGCCGACCATGCGAAGCCGATCGGCGACGGGGTTCGGCCGGCAAGCTTTCCTTCCTCTTTTTTTTTTTCGAAAAAACAAAGGATCCGTCCCCTTCATGATTTCCGACCATGGGTCGGTCGCCGGCAGCCAAACACTCAAGGAAAGAGAGGAAGATGGATGGGGGTCCAATCTCGGGAATGAGATATCAAAATCGATGACGTCGGTGGTCGGAAAAGAGAGAAACATGGCCGTCGAACAGGGGTTTCACGCTTCATGGGTTTTCTGGTGATCCCGATGGCCGGCGAGGGATCTAAAATCATGGGAAGAAAGAAAAGAGGGAGAGGAAGGAAGATTGAACCCTTACCTGAACTCCGGTGGCCTCTTCGACCTTCGATTTCCGACGAACACAAGAAGAGGGTGCTGCGGCTTCCACGGGAAAAAGAGAGGAATTTGACCTCAACGATCACCGATGGAGGATCGAGAGGGAGAGGGGAGGCTTATTTATAGAGGATCCTAGAGTTTTAAGGGTCCTAGAACCCTTCTCCGATCAGAATTCATCGGGGAAGAAGACTCCTAAAGGGAGTCTTCTTCCGTTCCCTTTTTTTTTTTTTGATTGTGGGCTGATTCTGGGCCCAATTGGGCCAGGTTATCACATTCTACCCTCTTAAAAAAAAATTTCATCCTCGAAATTTAACATACCTTCATTTTCTAATAAGTGTGGATATCTCGTCTTCATATCATCTTCAAGCTCCCATGTAGCCTCTCTCTCTTCATGATTACTCCAATGAATCTTCACATATGGAATGATGCGCCGTCTTAGAACTTGCTCTTTTCGATCAATAATTCGGAGAGAAAATTTTTCATAGGTTAAGTCTTCATGAACTTGCAATGGCTCATACTTTATCACGTTATTTGGATCAGGTACAAATTTTCTTAGTGGTGAAATATGAAAGACATTGTGCACTTTAGATAATTATGGGGGTAAAGCTAGTTCGTAAGCAACATCTCCTACTCGGCTCAAAATTTCAAAAGGTCTAATATATCGCGGACTCAGCTTGCCATATCTCTCAAACCTCATGACACTTTTTGTAAGTGATACTTTTAGAAAAATATGATCATCGAAGTGAAATTTTAATTCTCTTCTTTTTCTATCTGTCTAACTCTTCTGTCTATCCTATTCTGCTTTGAGTCTTTCCTTGATCAGATAGATTTTCTCTCTAGCATCTATTTATTATCAATAAAATCTTTCCTTATTTACAACTAACGTATTTCATAATATCTTTTGATTTAAAGGATTAATATTTTTAATCAATTCAGACCATCACGCTTTTGCTGCGCACTCTGATCTCAACTTACCAAATTATCTAAGTCTATCAAAAATATCTTTGTATATTAAATCAATCAAAGATAGATCCAACTTTCAGATTTCATATAAAATTTAAGATTTTCTTGTCATTACTATCTCTTAGGCATAGCACATCAAAATTAAATCTTCATCCACCTTCTATGTTTGAACTTATTACATAAGCTTCACCACTCCTCAAAAATCCAATATGTCTAGAATTAATTTAAGTTAACCTTCGATTTACCTTACAATCATTTAGACAACTTTCAAACCAACTTTTCTTTGCAAAGAAATCAAAATCAGCAAAGTTATCATGTCCTTTATCCATATAGGTTTAGCATTCCAATGTCATCAAATATACCTAACATAATATATCAATACCTCCTACTTCATTCTAGGGTCAACACTTCTCGTACTCAAATCAACCTTGCTAATTGAAATCTAAGATATAACTCATCAATTCTATTATAGACATCATATGCCACTTATGCATAAATTTCATCATAATATCTATTGATTCGAAATCAAATTATTGAATCTTTTCTTTTATATCTATCATGTTTCTCATGATCTTAGCCTCAAGTTCAAATATCACTAAAGTCACAATCCTGAATAATGATAACCTTAAGTTCAAATACCACTTAAGTCATATTCTCTAGTGATCATAACCTAAACTTTATATCATTCTATCACGTCCTTAATGATCATAATCTTAAGCTCTGATATTATCTATTATACTTCACTCGATCACATCCTATTGATCATACATAAAGTTTTGATATCACTTTATAATCTCAATGATCTTAAACCTAAGCTCTGATATTATTCTATCATATCCTAATCATTTATATCATTTATATCATAATCTCCAATGATTATAATCAAAGCTCTGATACCATAAAATGTCACGCTCCAAATTCGAGACATAACATGGCCATGCTACCGAGGGATGGAGCCCACGATAACACGAAGCCAATCTATCATAATCATCTAAAATCTATCAAATAAAAAGATTCAATTCTATTATTCATCAAATAATCGAACCAATATTGGTTCAGAGCATCTAAATCCAAGAGCAAGTACTAATCCGAATCTCAACATTCATAAGTAACTACAAATTCATGATTATAAAATAAATTAAACTTCTGCTGTCAAATTTTTAAGCTTGCTATGCCGATCTTCAAGCTTGGATTCTTTTTGCCGATCCTAACCTTATTTCTCTATTCAAACAAAAAGAAAATAAAAAGAATATGAGCTACACTAGCCCAGTAAGTAGAATTTGTACTTTCTTATCGGATCAAACATAAGTTTTTTATGATAATGTAATATTTAAAAAATAACAGGTAACATAAAATAAAATATTTCATAGAGCATATAACAAAATAAGTTATAAACTCATCATGCATGCATAAATCATGTATATTTCACAATCATGAATCGTAAATCATTTTCATCATGTATTCATATCATGTTTCAAAATATTGCTCACAGATATTCGTGCTAAGGTCACTATTATACCCGTGACAGGGCCATATTTCTTAATCGACAGAGTTTTTAATTTATGTGCCAACTTTATACCCGCTGGCAGGGCCATGTTTCGTGTAGATGCTAGCTCCGGATGTCGACCTTCCCGAAGGGATTCATTCATAGCCATCTGAGAGCCTTTGAAATCATTATATCTTTTTCTTAAAGCATACATATACATAGATGGAAAAACAATGAAATTCATGCTTCATAATCATGCTATTTTCAAAAGACATATTCATGAAATCAATGTTCATAATAAAACATGCTTTTTCATATCATATATGCCGATTCTTATTTTATGAAAAATTATGATTTCATCAATAGTAATTCTTTGCATAAAAATATGATCATTTAAAAATAAATAAGGAGCATAAGATCTACTTACCTCGTTCATCTTAGATCTTCAGACTTCATTAAAAGAATCAGCTAATCCTATTTAAAATATCAAATCATCATTAATTTCTATTTCATGAATATAATAAGATTAAATTATAAGAAAAGAGGACTGTTAACCGGATGTGTCGGACCATCCAGATACCAGGATAATTCATGATCTCTGATCTGAGGGTCAGATTCAAGTGACTTGATCAAAAAATTGTGAAGCACAGATTAGATCAAGATCAATTAATAGAGTTCATTAATAATGAATTTGAAAGATACTTGATATGATCAAATGAGGTTAACATACAGCACAGATATCAAAGCAACTTTGGATCATCTTGTTAGAGTCAATATGAATCCCTAAAAGATGAAGGCATGATTTGGTACAGGATTCATAGACCTTTTTAGAGAAAGAAAGTCAATCATGAGAGAGAAAATAGAGAGAGAAAGTGGAGAGAGAATCTTCGTATCCTTCAAAAGTGGCAATCATGATTGAGATCATCAGAGATTATATCAAGGTGACTTAATATGGATTAACCATGATCGATGTTATCAATTTCGAATAAGAATCGGATCGAGATCTAATTCTGCATGAATTTCGGAGCAGTCTTAGATTATCATATTTTCATCTCAAATTTATCCTAGGATCTGTGATACAATCAGAGAGAGAATGACCTTAGAGAGATAAAATTCATAAAAAGAGATAAAAGGTCTAGAGAGAGAAAATAGAAAGAAAATCTAGAGAGAGAAAATGGAGAGAGAATGTAGAGAGAGGAAGTTCAATTCTAGAGAGAGAAAGACTTAAGAGAGAGAGATGAGAGAAATTTTCTCTCACATATATTTTTTATTATTATTATTATTATTATTTTCTTTTTTTCTTTTCTTTTTCTTTTTCCTTCTTCCTGCGGCCTTCTTGGGCCGAAATAGGGGAAGACCGTGAGGTCCTCCCCTCGGTGGCTCGGGATCTGATGGGGTGGCGGCTTGGCCGGAGGTCTGGCAACGACGGCCGACCATGCGAAGTCGGTCGGCGATGGGGTTCGGCCGGCAAGCTTTCCTTCCTTTTTTTTTTCGAAAAAAACAGAGGATCCATCCCCTTCTTCATGATTTTCGACCATGGGTCGGTCACCGGCAGCCAAACACTCAAGGAAAGAGAGGGAGATGGATGGGGGTCCGATCTCGGGGATGAGACGTCGAAATTGACGGCATCGGTGGCCGAAAAAGAGAGAAACGTGGCTGGTTGAATAGGGGTTTCACGCTTCATGGGTTTTCTGGTGATCTCGATGGCCGGCGAGAGGTCTAAAATCATGGAGAGAAAGAAAAGAGGGAGAGAAAGGAAGATTGAACCCTTACCTGAACTCCGGTGGCCTCTTCGACCTTCGATTTTCGATGAATACAAGAAAAGGGTGCTATGGCTTCTACGAAAAAAAGAGAGGAATTTGACCTCAACGATCGTCGGTGGAGGATCGAGAGGAAGAGGGGAGGCTTATTTATAGAGGGCCCTAGAGTTTTAAGGGTCCTAGAACCCTTCTCCAATCAGGATTCATCGAAGAAGAAGACTCCTAAAGGGAGTCTTCTTCCGTTCCCTTTTTTTTTTTTTTTTTTGATTGTGGGCTGATTCTGGGCCCAATTGGGCCGGGTTATCACAGACTATGCCAAGCACGGCCCGTAATAGGCTTAAACGAGTCGTGCCTGACACGGCTCATTTGGGTTGATTTTTTTAAAAAAAATAAAAAAAATAAAAGGGCCGCCCATTAGGCCCACATGTCGTCTGTCAAGCCCGCAGGCCTGACGAGCCACGGGCCATGCCTCACACAGCCCGCCAGACCTCGGGCCTAAGGCCATGCCAGGCCAGGGTTCGGGGTAAATAGGTCGTGCTAGGCACGGCCCATTTAGGCTGTGGCACAGTGGGCTTGGGCCCACATCTAGTTTAACCAAAAAAAAAAAAGAGAAAAAGGAAAAAACTTGACCCGTAACCATAAAGCATGGAGCATGAGTGAGGTGAACAACAATGTAGTGGGGAACGAAAAAACCATGCAAGGAAGTCATCATACAAAACAATTCCCTATTGGACATTTTTCAAGGAAACAAGAAAACATATGTAGATACAAAGACAAGTAGTGCTATACCACACGACATAGGCCTTTTTTTTTTCTTTGAGATTGTTATCGAGGGGAGGAGAGTTCTCCCCCATAGTTTATTTGTTGAATGATGGGTATGTACACTGGGTGTGATTGCAACCAAGATGTCTTTCTTTTCTTAAGTATTTACATGGTGTCACCATCCCTCCCTATGTTAAGATTTATCAAGCAGCAACTTTTCTCCACCAGCAGTGTGATAACCCGGCCCAATTGGGCCCAAAACCAGCCCACAAGCCCAAACACACAAAAAAAGAAAAGAGAGAAAACAGAGGATGAAGACTCCCAACGGGAGTCTTCTTCTTCCCTATGTCTGACCAGGAGAAGAACTCCTAGGGCCATCAAAAACCCCTGGGAAGAACCCTATAAATCCTCCTTCTCCCCCTCAAAAGCCAGCCACGACCAGCCGTGAGATCTCCCTCTTCTTTCTCTCGAAATTCCCCGTTGAAGCTCCCGACCCTGTTCTTGTGTTCGCCTCAATTTCTCACCGGAGACCTCACCGAAGTTGAAGGTAAGTCCCGACCCTCCTTCCTCTCTTTCTTCTCCTCCTTCCTATGGCCTTGCACAACCTCGCCGGCCGTCGGGATCGACGGAAAACTTATGAATAGGGGTAGCCCTGTTCTTCCCCTGTTCGATCGAGCCTTTCTTCCTCTTTTTCGACCACCAGCGCCATCGCCCGTGGTGCCACACCGATGTAGCATTTCCATGATCTTCCTATCTTGCTTTCCCGGGAGACCTTGGCCGCCGGCGACCGGCCAATGATCGAAAAACAAGAGAAAAAAAGGTGGGTCCCTTATTTTTCGTTTGCTTTCTAATCTCTACCGGCTGAACCTCATCGCCGGCCATCTTTGGCTCCACCGCCACCTTCTCCTGTCGTCGGACCTCCGGTCATGCCGCCGCCCTTCGCCGGAGCTCGAGCCATCGAGCCCCCTCCCCTCGGTCCCTCCTCTATTCGGTTGGGAAGAGAAAGAATAAAAGGAAAGAAAGAAGAAGAAAAAGAAAAAAAAAAGAGAGAGAGAATTTTCTCTCTCCTCTCTCTCCTCTCTTCTCTCTCTTTCTCTCTCTAAAAAGAAAAGAAAAAGAAAAAAATAGAAGAGAGAGAATTTTCTCTCTCCTCTCTCCCCTCTCTCCCCTCTCTTCTCTCTCTTTCTCTCTCTAAAAAGAAAAAGAAAAGAAAAAGAAAAAGAAAAAGAAAAGAAAAGAATATATATATATATATAATAATAATAATAATAAATAATACACATGAGAGAAAGTTTCTCTCATCCCTCTCTTAAGTCTTTCTCTCTCTAGAATTGGATGTTCTCTCTCTACTTTCTCTCTATATTTTCTCTCTCTAGATTCTCTCTCTATTTTCTCTCTCTAGACTTTTTTTATCTCTTTTTATGGATTTTGTCTCTCTAGGATCATTCTCTCTCTCTGATTGTATCACAGACCCTAGGATAAACTTGAGATGAAAATATGATAATCTGAGACTGCTCCAAAATTCGTGCAGTAGATCAGATCCTGATCCGATCCTTCTTCGAAATTGATAACATCGATCATGATTAATCCATATTAAGTCACCCTGATATAACCTCTGATGATCTCAATCATGATTGCCACTTTTGAAGGATACGAAGATTCTCTCTCCACTTTCTCTCTCTACTTTCTCTCTCATGATTGACTTTCTCTCTCTAAGAAGGTCTATGAATCTTGTACCAAATCCTGCCTTCATCTTTTAGGGGTTCATATTGACTCTAACAAGATGATCTGAAGTTGCTATGATATCCGTACTGTATGTCAACCTCATTTGATCATATCAAGGATCTTTCAAACTCATTATTAAAGAACCCTATTGATTAATCTTGACCTTAATTCGATATGTGCTTCACGATTTCTTAATCAAGTCACTTAAATCTGACCTTCAGATCAGAGATCCTGAATTGCCCTGGTATCTGAATGGTCCGACACATCCGGACAACAGTCATCTTTCCTTATGATTTAATCTTATTATATTTATGGAATAGAATTTGATAATGATTTGATATTTTAAATAGGATTAGCTGATTCTTCTAACGAAGTCTGAAGATCTAAGATGAACGAGGTAAGTAGATCTTATACTCCTTATTTATTTTTAAATGATCATATTTTTATGCAAAGAATTGCTATTGATGAAATCATAATTTTTCATAAAATAATGATCGATATATGTGATATGAAAAAGCATGTTTTATTATGAGCATTGATTTCATGAATATGTCTTATGAAAATAGCATGATTATGAAGTATGAATTTCATTGTTTTTCCATCTATGTATATGTATACTTTAAGAAAAAGATATAATGATTTCAAAGGCTCTCAGATGGCTATGAATGAATCTCTTCGGAAAGGTCGATATCCAGAGCTAGCATCCACACGAAACATGGTCCTGCCAGCAGGTATAAAGTTGGCACATGAATTAAGAACTCTGTCGATTAAGAAACATGGCCCTGTCATGGGTATAATAGTGACTTTAGCATGATATCTGTGAGCAATATTTTGAAACATGACATGAATACATGATGAAAATGATTTACGATTCATGATTGTGAAATATACATGATTTATGCATGCATGATGAGTTTATAACTTGTTTTGTTATATGCTCTATGAAATACTTTATTTTGTATTATCTGTTATTTTCTAAATATTGCATTATCATGAAAAACTTATGCTTGATCCGATAGTGCAAGTTCTACTTACTGGACTAGTGTAGCTCATATTCTTTTTGTTTTCTTTTTGTTTGAACAGAGGAATAAGGTTAGGATTGGCAAAAGGAATCCAGACTTGAAGATCTGCATAGCAAGCTTGAAAATTTGACAGCAGAAGTTTAATTTATTTTATAATCATGGATTTGTAGTTATTTATGAATGTTGAAATTCGGGTTAGTACTTGCTCTTGGATTTAGATGCTCTGAACCAATATTGATTCGATTATTTGATGAATAATAGAATTGAATCTTTTTATTTGATAGATTTTAGATGATTATGATGGATTGGCTTCATGTTATTGTGGGCTCTATCCCTCGGTAGCATGGCCATATTATGTCCCGAATTTGAAGCGTGATAAGCAGACCTCATTGTACATGAAAAATGGCACTAGAAATCTGTCTACCTTCTTTTACGTTTCATTGCAGATGGTATCTCTTATATTAGTGAAGGGTTTCGACGTTTCTGCAGAAATCCAATCCTGTTAAAGAAATCTTGTTTTGTTGCTAACTTCTACAAATGAGTATACTTCGTATCTAAATGTCCTTCCATTTTTTTCCTTCCAAATGTTCCAAATCCCTATTAGAATTAGAGTGTATGTTGCTGTTCTGATACTTTTGTTCGGGAAGTATTCCCTCCACTCATGCCAAAGCGCATTCAGATTGATCGGCAAAGTCTGAATCCGAAGGTTCCTAAGTGTCTCCAAAATGATTATGAATATTTGCATTGAAGAAGATGATGATTAATTGATTCTTCTTGTTCTCCGCAGAGAGTGCAGATGCTATTGACCCTAACTCCCTATCTTCTCAAATTATCAGCAATTGGCACCTTATTGGAGTAGCTTAACCAGTTAAAAATTTTGACCTTCTTTAGGATGGAAATTTTCCATAGAGAGATTCTGATGCTGGATTTGATACCTCCATTCATGAAGAAATAATAACAGGACTTAACTAAGAATTTTCGGCTATTGTGACTCCATTTTCAATTTCTATTATCACTCTCTTCAATAAGTTGAATGCGTTCTAGCATTGCAGTAAGGTGGTGAAGGCATTCTGAAATTCTAGCTTGCATTACCGCGATTTATGAAGTCTTTGACACTGATTTTTTGACAGCAGGAATGGGTTGGGGAATCTTGGACATAGGCCATTTTTGACTATCAGATATTTAGAGCTTCACGAAACCAGCCTTGATAGGTGGAAAACCTGGTGGTTGGACATCGATTCTTTCGTTGTATCACATGCATGCCATCTTTAAGCCGGTCCAATCACGGAACCAAAATTTCTATGGAAAAATTGACCAAAAGACACACAGTTTTCTCCGAAGCCGCTATACAAGGGGTGAACCTGTTCATGTATGCCATGTCCAAGGTGCTCCAGGGATAAATCTCATGGCATGCCAGAGTATTGTTTCCATGGCTTGCATCGCATTGCTCCTTGGAGCCCTCATGGCGTTCCCTACAAGTACTCTCTCTCTCTCTCTCTCTCTGAGACTCATTTTTCAAATTTAGGACCTCTCAGTTTTGACAAAACAAATCTTATTATGCCAATCAAACAAATATTCTTTTTGGAGCTAGTTCATTATAGATTTTTTATAAATCCTTTCAAATAAATTTTGCCGACAAAATAGCCTAATGTTTTTTTTTTTTTTTTGAGGGAATAGCCTAATGCATTTAAAACTCATACTTTTCTCTGTTTACCATTTGTTGACGATGATTTTAAGCTGAATGTTTATAAATCTGATAAAGAAACTGTTCTGCAAATAATACTTATGTTTTGTATATGTTGTTCTCTTTGCTTGCAGCATGATTTATTGAACCTAAGCCTATTTCTCATTTACTGATCTTTATATTATTGCTAAACTCAATATGATTGAGGGGCACAATCAATTAAAAGGGAAACGATGAATCACCCAAACACAAGTCCATCAGGTTCTAGTTTATTTTTTTATGGGCAGATCAGGCTAACTTGATGCAGCCTAAGCCACCTCAAACTCTGTTAAATTGTAAAGTAGGCATAATTATTATAGCTTGGTTGAAATGCATACATGGTTTAAATATTATTCAAACATCTAGAACTTTGAGAAGTAACTTGCTTTCATTCAGGTGTCCAGCCCATTGGTGTTTGTTATGGAACACTTGCAAACAACCTACCCCCATCTAGTGAGGTAGTGGAGCTCTACAAATCCAACAACATTGAGCTGATGAGGCTCTACTATCCAATCCCAGATGCTCTCCAGGCCCTAAGAGGATCCAACATCAAACTCTTACTAGATGTCCCTAATGAAGACCTTCAATTATTAGCCTCTGATCCATCGGCAGCAAGCTACTGGGTCCAAACAAATGTGACTGCCTATTGGCCGGATGTTTCATTTCGATACATCGCAGTCGGCAATGAGGTTATGAGAGGAGATAAAGCCCAGTATGTGCTCCCTGCCATGCAGAATATATACTCTGCTCTATCCTCAGGAGGACTGCAAGATCAAATCAAAGTCTCAACATCAGTTTCACAAGAGGTCCTTGGGTTAACATTTCCTCCCTCACATGGTGACTTCTCTCCTGTTGCAAAACAGAACTTGGAGCCAGTAGTACAGTTCTTACTGAAGAATGGAGCCCCACTCCTTGTGAATGTGTATCCCTATTTCGTTTACATTTACAACAAACAAGACATTACAAACATTTCTTATGCCTTGTTCACTTCCTCATGGACCGTTGTAAAGGATGGGCAGTATAGCTACCAGAACCTCTTCGATGCATACATGGATGCACTGTACTCGGCCTTAGAGCAGATAGGAGGTTCTGCTGTGGAGATTGTAGTGTCCGAGAGCGGTTGGCCATCGGCCGGTGGTGATTCAGCAACGATCGGTAATGCGCAGACATACAATCAAAATTTGATTAATCATGTCAGTAAAGGGACACCAAAGAGACCTGGAAAAGCTATAGAGGCTTATATATTTGCCATGTTCAATGAGAACCAAAAGCCAGCAGGGGTAGAGCAACACTGGGGGCTATTCTATCCAAATGAGCAACCTGTCTACCCAATTCAGTTTCATTAAAAGATGAGAGAGGATTACAACAAAAATTAATCATAGGTAAAGAAACACCTTCTGGAATAACAATCAGAAGGAATGGACAATTTCCTGTCTGCTTGAATAAAGCTTTTATAATAAAATTTCTTCATGTAACTTGGTGGTTGCAATGACACTGCCAAAGAGATTCTTCTACACTTTAATTGGTCATTTTAGTTTCTTGGCATTTTTTTCTCGTTATTTCTTGATATTTGGGCGTGTGTGTGTCTCTCTCTCTCTCCGTGACAAGAACCACTTCCTAGAAATTCATTTAAAAATAGAAAAGATAGAGAAAAAAAGGAAATATAAGGACAAGCTAATGTATATGATTGTTGAGACAGATATCCATCATGTTACATGAACCACGTCCAGCTTAAATTCTAGAACTGAAAAAATTGAATAAAGGCTTGGGTTAAGATTGGCTGCTAGTATATGTCCTGCAAGAAACAAGAAGAGGTGAAGGAAAGAAGACAACAAACAAAATAGAAACACCATCTAACACCATCTAACACTAGGAGTTCTTGGCCAGGCACCACGGTTGACATTCACAGTTCACCCAAGATATACTAGAACTGACAGGGGTTTCATCCAACCCAGCTCCTGTCAAACAACTACATCTACTATAAATAAGGAGATAAGGATGCCCATGGAACAAAAGATCATTCAACTTAGTCACATGCAAATGCAAACTCATATCTGAATATCTTCAACCATTTTTGAGCTTCTATATTATTTTTCAAATCCAATAAGAAACACAAGATTAACCAGTGGACAACCTATATGGAAACTTTTGCCATGTGTAGGATTTCTCTGTAACATCATTCCATTCAAGACTTTGCAACTAGATCTTGACCAAGTGGTGCCTTTACAACTGCAAAACTCATGTCATTATTCCATTTTTCGAAAACTTAGACTAGGCATTCAAAAAAGTAATTTAAGGGGTAGACACAGGTGGAGCATATTTAAAACTTTGAATTATTCCAAGAAAATGAACCAAGACAAAGAAAATAAAAGATTGGCCTTATCTAAGTCTTAGACTGACCAAAAGTTAAATCCCTTTGACTTAGGTGGACAAAGTTTATAATAACCAAGGTGGTCCTCTTCGACCAAAGCCTACCATACTAAGTGTTTTATCTTCAATAAAAAATATTGAAGGTCAGAGACTTATCTTCCCCATTGTTAGTGTACCACCTGACTAGCTGGGTAATCATCCCTTGTTGCTACTGTTAAAGGAGTCATGTATTCAACCAAAGCCATTCACCTTTTGCTTCATAATGCTATCCTCTACTAGAGGATCTCCATTTTAAAGATCATAGATATATGATACCAAGCAAGTTTATGCAGAGAATATATGAGGTAAACATCTAACAACCAATTAGTGACTTTGGCCAATGATGAAAAATTTCCTTTTCACAGAAGGGTTTAGGAATAGGTAACCAATAACATAGTGAAACAATTCAAATTTAAGACTTTTATTCTCAGATACTTTGTAAACATTATCCACTGCTATGAGCATTGCTGCAAACGTTGGTTGCAGTCTATATAGCTATAATTTCAAACCACACCCATGCAACACTATAAAGAAATTTTCAAGAGAGAATTCTGATCCACTCCTGTAGTATAAAATCCCAAACTGCATTACAAGAAGAAAACTGAAAACTTCTTATATGCTGCACTCTCACAAGAAGTTCACCTAAAGGCATCTCCTCGATCCCAATTCAGCAATGAGCATTCAGAGTCAAAGTTAAGGTAGTTAGAGGACCTCTGAACTTTAATGGAACCTGTCTGACCTTTCAAGTGTGGTGATCTCTGACTAAACACCGAAGGTTTGCTGGTTTTGCTGGGGCTTGCATCACTGATGATGGAAGGGAATGGTGAGAGTAGTCTATTCGTATAGGGGGAATACTGATCAGAACAAATGTCAGTCATTCCCACCCGCTGTTTTGGTGTGCTCAATGATCTAAACCTTGCCTTAGTTGATGCTGTTGATGCCATGTAGTTTGGAAATGAAGGGGAGGGCGAGAAGGAATTGTCATCCCTTGTGGAAGTTCGTCTTGACTGGTTAAATGATCTCCTGGCTAAATATCTGAGTTGAGTTTCTTCTGCCTCGTCTTTGTTGTCAGAATCCAAACAGATAAGTGAATCTGAAGCACGAAGCTCCTGATGATGGAGTTCTCCCTCTGGACTTAGACTCGGATGAACTTCAGGAATGTTTAGACTCGGATGAACTTCAGGAATGTCCTTATCCAATGGCTGTGAGCCAACCCATTGCTCTAGCCAGCTCCATCTATTGTTCAGATCATCTAAGTCTACTTCTTTACATGATGGAGTTGTTGCCTTTCTTGCATTTCTCCTCTCCTGATGAAAGAAAAAAGAGCAGAAGGCATGGTGGCAAGTAAGTCATGGATGGGTACTAATCAAACTGGGAACTAGACTCACTGAAACACCACTGTTAGGGCTGCAGTAAAGAAGAGAGTAATGTGATCGCCAGACATCTTACCTGATGGGCTGATGCATATTCCATTGCTCTCTCTCGCTTTAGCGCAGCCTCCCGCCTGCTTTTCACTATGGCATCAATCTCTTCCTTAGATAATGTGCTCCCATCCCACCCTCTCTCATTGCCTTCTTGAAGCTGCACAAGCAAATAACAAATAAATCTGCAAATTTTATAATAGTAACTTATACTGCTGCAGGCAAAGTTTTACAGTAGTAGATAATTTTATCACAAATCAGGCAATGTTGTAGCTTTTCTATATTTTTCAGATGATCAAAACCACTTGTATTCTTGGAAAGATAGAATACACTGGTTAAATAATACTGGGTGAAACTGGATACGAAAATGGTTTGACAACAAATAATGCTGGTTATTGGATGTAACAGAAGATGATGAAAATCTTCTACATGAAGAGAATTAACCCCAAGTACCAGCAGTTGGCACATCACGCACCTAGGCCACAGCAATGTGTGGACCTCCTGAGTATTTTTTTCTGGAATTCAAGAATGATGATGAAGATGAGGAAGCCCTTGCTAAAGTGTGCTAGTGTCAGATAAATAATAGAAAGCTTGAAAAGTCCTAATGAGCTCTTTGGACAAACCCTGGATGAGAAATAATCAAGAAAGCATCTGGCTATAAATTGACAGCCACAGAAGTTATGGTGAGCAGATATTCTCGACATGAAAATCCTATGTATATTCTTGAGGATTTCATGCTCTCTTACTGTCCTCTTGTATATGATACAGGAAAAGACTTGACTGTCTGGTGATGATATCTCCTGCAATTGTATGTTTTCTTAACTGGCAAAATAGCACCTGCATATCAATACATCAACCCCAAAAGCAGTCTTCATCTACAACAGGGCTGCATCTGGAAGCTGAACCTGTGCCTCCTTTTTTACTAGTTTAGAAACAAGTGATCCTCAACTAGCCATCATTTATGCTGAAGTGGATAACTATTAAGATTCAAGCAAGAGGAACAGAATCACAACTGCACAGTTATACTATGCATCTTCAAGTGGCTATGTCTGAACTATACCAATTTAAACCTACTAAAGGGATTTACAAGATATCAGGTCAACTTTTGCACCAAATAAATCCACTTTATATATTTCTTAAAGATTTATCATGAATACATAAAGCCATATTTGAACCACACGGTGTCCAATTCTCAGATAGTCCTGGATATATCTTGATGAAACTTGTGATTATAAGCATATACTTTCATTAATCTTTTGTTAATTAAAGGAGAATCTGTGACTTTGACATCTTAAGGCAACATATGACTATAAAGATAGACTTACAGCAATCATTTGTAGATTAAGGAGAATCTGTTGACATCTGCAGTGCAAGATTTTGTTTAATGAGAAAAAGTGGCACCAAATCAATTTCCTACAGCTGCCAAGTCAATTCAAAACCTCAGTGTGATATAGACTCTCAAAGTCAAATTGCAATTGTTTAAATTGTTTAGCTGCGACTTGGAAATCAAATGCCAGTACAACCATTAGAGTGAAACCAAGTATTTCCGGCTTCCTTATCTACCAAATGGGACAGATCAATCAAACTCTGCTAGCAAAACAAGCCATTAATCAATTAGAAAGTTCACATTTTTAAAGTGATCAGATCCAAATAAGGAAAGTCTAGCTTAAAGGTATATGAGTTCCCAAGATCATGTTCATGGACTCAGCAAGCAACGTCAATAGCCTTTACCATGTCAAGGAGAGACATGCTAAGGTTGCTATATAAGAAAATAAAGAAATCTCCACAGTCCTTCCTCAGTGGAGAGGCATTGTAAAGTTATGGGGTACATGTGCACAGATTGGACAATGTCATCCTTTCTTGAACATATTTCCACTTAGAAAATCAACACTAGCTCATATTAGTTGGCAAATTTGAAAAGCCAAGACATGAAACAGTTACACAAAACCATATAATAGGTGTTTGACAATTTAATCAATCATCATCTCTAGAGGCACTCACTAATGTGATATTAGCTATTCCGACCTCATGATTTAAAGGTAAGGGTTGATGATGGTTGACATAGGCCACTACTTCAAAGGAGACAGTGAGACCAGTAACTTAAAACCTTCTTTGGAAAGTCATCCATCATAAATACTAATAAACACCAGTAACTCCATCTAGAGATCAAGTCCACATCAATTTTGTTAGCATGATTAGCGTACTATATTGCATAGCATTGATACCAAGCATGAATTGGCACAAAAAATTACAACTCAGTTAAGGATTAATTTAGAATAAGGGATGCTACAATACAATCATTAAACCACCTACTGATTTTTAATAACATATTGTATAAATTGAATCTTAATGGAAACGCATAGTTGTTTTTGATAAATATCGCTGGAAAAATTATAAGCCATATTAAATATTCTAGCATCAAGACACAATATTTCAGAAAGAAATTAGTTTAAAAAATAAAATTGACCAGTCTAGTTACTAAAGGTACTGATTTGTAATGGCATGCTGGAAACATAGTGGCCCATAGAGTGCTGACAGTTACACCAAATGCTATGCAATACTGACAAATACTTTGCCAACATGTACTCCTTAGGAAAGGCATGTATAGCATCAAAGCTACACCTGGCTCCAACAACTTGCTTATATGAGTCCTACCACAGGAAACTGGTTTAAACAAATAAGGTAGTGAACAGAGGTTTGGATGATTCCTAAGCAGTGGCATACAAAAATGTTTCTTGAGGCTTAGCTTGTTAGTAACAATAAACGGTTTTCTGTAACTAAAATATGTCCTTGAAGGTAATAAATCTGAGAGGGTCAGACATAGCTACCAGAGCTCTGCAACAACTGGGCAACTGGTCAAGGAATGTCTACAAACTTACTCTGTCAGTTCTGACACCTCTAACACTGATATACAAATTCTTCTTGCAAGAAGCAATGCTTTGATTAACTATCTAATCAAAGAGGAAGAAGAAAGCAAATACTAATTGCAGATCAGAAGAGATCAAGTAATAGAAGTATAGTTGTCAAGTGCACTTCTCTGATTGTTTTTGTGCTGCTAGTGAATTTTAACTAAAAGAAACCACAGTGGAAGTGTTATATACTTCTTGAACTACAACATAAGCCAAAAACTAGTGGCCTAACCTTTTCAAACAGAAGTCAATTCTAGCTTCTTCTGAAGTGGCATCAGGTAATCAGTTCTGGCTTGCTATTATAATTTAAATTATATGTTGAATAGAATATTGAATAAAATGCTTTGAATCGATGAGTTGATATTGTTGAACATGAAGCAATAAGGGATGAGGTACCAAATTCAGTAAGCAATGAGATTTAGGAACTTACAATTGTCTTTATATCTTCCTTATCCTTTGATTTCCCATGGATAAGGTCTTTGCCATCACAAGCTGGATTATCCTCGGCAATTCTCACTCTGCTAGCACGAGCCAGTGATTGAATCTTCATAAGAGACTGCAAACCTTTGAGAGTAATGGCTGTCTGACGCCTCACTGATTGACCACGAACCAGAGCTTGAAGCCTAACCAGGCCTTTCAGTGCTCGCAAAGCTCTCCTTGCCTACAAAGAATTTGTACCCAAACCAAACACAAATGTAATGCCTGTCATACTAATAAACTCTTGAAGATTCAGTAAATAACAAAGGCTTTCTTTAAAAGCTGTAGTGAATTAAGTTTTCCATCCTCATACAAGATTCCTATGCAGGAGAAAGCACAATTTGAGAAAAGCTGGTACATCATGTGGGTACATACAAGTTCGACATGAAAAACCTGTGATTTAAGTATGTATGGATAAATGTAATAGTCCGCAGGGAAGATGGGGAGAAAAGTAAATCTTTCTATAATGCTTAACTACACCAGTGTGTACTGCCATATACCAGGCATATACAATATCGATACCAAACCAAGACTTGGTATACAGGATGTACTAAGTCTCAGTATGCAAACCGACCCCCGTACAAGGCATACCAACACTGTACCAGCATGATACCAATATGGGATCTGGTACCAAGAAGGCAAACCTTGGTCTAGACTTTTATGAACTAGGCTGAGATACAAGTATGGATCACTATCAATCACTCTCCAAGTTGATATCTTCTGAAACAAAACTGAAATTGTCTGCTATTTTGACCAGTATACATATAGTTCAAATCTTTGCAAAAACATGTCAAGACAATTAAGATGCTTATAATCTGAAAGAATAATTTTGCTTCAGCCCAGCAAAAGTTTAACTAAAAGCTATTAGGAAGACCTCAGCCAATAAGACCATGCTGTGAATGATATCAATTTGACCAAAAATAAATCATATTTGCCACTCTTTTATTTATCATGTGAACCAGAACGGAGCCTACATATAAGCTGTATTTTTATTTCTGTCCCTTGAAAAGAAAGAATTTTGATGTGCATTGCAATAAGAAGGTAAATAATTAAAAAAAAAAAGAGAGAAAAATGTGATAAGACAACATCACTTAAAGAACTCTAGGATATAAAGCATGGTAAAATTGACATACTAAAAGTTGAGTTTAGCTGTCACAAAATATTGTGCATCGATCAATTTATTAATAGAATCTTGGTTTTACAGTTCATTTTGGAATATGTTTTTAGGATTATATTATTTCACATAGAAGAATAACTGCTTCTTGGAATTTGCATAATATATTGGCTCACACTAGAGCATTGCTCTCCAACACTTATTGATCTCCTTATATCATTATATCACATTAAAGTATTTCTTGAAAAAAAAGTGCAACAGTCTAGTTCAGTTCTGAAAATGTTAATATGGAGATAATAAATATAAAATATTCTATAGAATAGCTAAACCATGGCCAAATCTTAATACAATAAAAATACAATACTAAATATAGGTTGATTTTGTTGGACGGGGGTAGCTATCCCTCTGTCTCATTATTCGTCCAAAAAGGTGCTTATCCTTTGTTCACAGGAAAAAATTGTTTGGTTACAACCTGGGTGATAGTGACAGGAATAGAGATGAAAAAAATTAATGGAATAAGTAAAAATTGGGATCAAAAAGTGAAAAAGTGGGAAAGAGAAACCAGTACAATATTAAGTTGACTGAATTTAGCATGATAAACCAGCACCAAGAAGTTATTTAGGTTTTTTCCACAGTCAAATGCAGGCAAAAGAGCCCAAGTCATTCTTGAAAGACAAATGGTGTAACTAATAAGGTTGCATAATGGTTGAGAGAAATAATAGCTTACGAAACAAATGAACATTTATGATATATCCTTCAGGGGAAAAAAATGATTTAGTAAAGAACAACTTGGTTGGTCCCAAGGTACACATGCATCGTGGGATAAAGAGAACATGGGAAACTTTGAAAGTTAAAACTGTATGAAAGAGAGTAAAGAAATCCTTGTGATATTATCCCCTGGTGCTGCAAACTTAAATTTAACATACCAAAAGATCTGAATGCTCTATTACGATTTCAAGCTATAGGCTTCCATAGGACATTCAAGTCCATGAAAACAATAGCAGAACTGACAAGCTTATGGAATTTTTCATTGTATGTATGGGTTGGCATGCACTGAGCAAATTGCACCATAGGCGAGATCGTTGTGATGGAGAAAAAATGGCAATCTATAGAATATCCAGTATCCCATGAACAGTAACTAAGTTTGCTTAAAAAATAAACAGTAACACAGGGCTTACAAGATAGCCACGGAAGGCAGTCTGAATTTTGATGGCTGCAATTTCTCTGCTCCTATGATAAGATGAAGGAGTTCCTGTGAGGCGGACAACCGCAGCAGCTGCCTGAGCAGCAGCAACAGCAGCCTCAGCAGCTGCTGCAGTTGCAACAGCAACAGCCACTGCATGCTTGCTCTGCTCTTCTTCTGCTTCTCTGAGTGATGGTGCCTTTGATGATGATGGAGCCTGAAGAGCAGGCGAGCATTTGGATTTAAGCCTTCCAACAAGCCATCTTCTTCTCCTCTCAGTCTGAAACAGAGGCAAACATGACATCCAATCTAATCAAAGTGTTGTAAAGCCCCCAAATGATGTGCAAACTCTTACACTTTCTGGTTGTGATTTGGTCTCAGAGCTAAAGAACCTCTTCACACGTTCAAACCAACTCTTCCTTCTTGCCATTGGATAATTATTGCAAGGTACTGAGAAATTTCAAACATGAATGCCACCTTATTTGCATTACAAGTAACTTATTAGATCCTACCATAGAAGGGGGAACTAGTAATACAATCAAAACATATACAGAAAAGTTTGATAATAAATTAAGAGAAGAAAAAAGAGATAGATCATAACATTACATAGTTTATTAGAACTTCATACCATGTCCACTGAGGAAAAGAAAAAAGCACATAAATTCTGTGATTGCCATCTGTTCGGGAGTGAAGGAGATATTATGGAAGCCTATAACAAAATTGAAGTTTGGATTTTTTGAGGAGAAATATTCCAAATTTTATAGTTTAGGAAGGATATAACATGCATTGATATATTCAACTTAGCATTATCACAGCTTGTGCCGAGAAAGAGGTCTCCGACAAGCACAGTCTGGCTTTATCTACAGATTAAATGCCTTTCTTTGGAAACTGTGATGAGATATTTACAGACATATCTCTTGTCAATTCACTTTCAAAGGTGATTCAGTCGGCAATGTCCAACCAAAATGATGGACCTACAACTACTTGGAGGAAATCCATTATGTTTGCCATCAAACCCACAGAAGAAAAGTTTCGACACATTGGGGTTGTTTTATCAACTAAAACGCAAGAAATCTTCAAACATCTTCTTGCAGAAACACAATCGGTAAAAACACAAACTGTTCGCAAACAATCATACCCAAATACAGATATCTAGTCAAATTTACATCAAATCAAAATAGTACTGAAATCTAAGCAATGCCTAAATAATTGACTCCCCACACATAACCAAAATGAAAAGAGAGAAATAAAATATAGGGAAAAGGAAACAGTGATAATAATATGTTTATGGAAGTTATTACAATTTCTTTCTGGATTAGCCAACCAAAGGACTGACATCATAACATTTATCATGCCAATTGGATGATGAATCATGATTTTTCCTGCAGCCACCTATAACGACAGTGCATGACCAAGTAAAAATCGCCTCGAATTGGAAATCATGGCTAAAGAGCTACAGCTCATTCCTTTTCCCTTCCCATGGACAGTTGTACAGAGTTCAGAACCGACCAACAATAGCTCATATAAGGTGACACCAGTTTACCTACCATCAAATCTAAAGGCAGAGGTGCCTGAATTGCTTAAAACCCAATAAATCTCCTTGACAGATCTCTTAGAAGAAGATACTGTGAATTTATATCTAATAAACAAGGGATTATTGTATACCTTTCCACAATTTGACCGCAATGGTTCAAGGCCCTTTAACTTCTCAAGGGATATATTTGAAGGATCTCTTCACATAGTCCTCAAAGAGCCTGATCTAATAATAGCAACCAAGATTGCCATTTGAGAGTCCAACTCCAGAACTTGACCATTGAAGGGAGAAAAGCTATTCACCGACCTCCCCTTGCTTTACTTTTGTCCTTACGTTACTTTTTTTCCCCTTGCTTTTCTTCTGGTTGCTTCACTTCGGCAGGTGGAGAGGGTGGGGGAAAGACTGACAGGAAAAGGCCAGGCTGCCTGTTTTGAGGTCCATGTTTTGGCCACAGTGCTACTATTCACATGCCGGTTAGCGCACTTTACTTTTCATCCTCGAAAACAAGCCAAGCCGCTTTCACAGAAACGACTGTTAAGAGGGCAGGCAGGGGAGGCCAAACGGCAAACATCCAATCGGAAATTTACCCATACACCCTCGTTCCTATTTGGTAATACTGATTGCGGGTCTGAAGGCTAGGAACGTAGGCTCAGAGATAAAAATAATATGAATGTTATTCGTTCAAATTTATTTTTATATTTGAATCAATTTAAATATAAATAAAAATTTAAAAATTTAATTAATATCTATATTCATATTTATATCTATTAACAAAAATAGATATAAATATGAATAGACAACTATCCGATTTATATCCGAATATTCGAATCTATATATAATCCTATATAATTTTATATAATACTTATTAATTTTTAAGAAAAATATTTAACTATATAAACATGTTATTAAGTTGATTTATTATCTATTTAGTAATATTCTTGACTTTTCAGTCATAAAGTTTAATTATCTAAGTTATATCCATCATTATATCGATAGTTCTAATATCCAAATTGTATTCATATCCATTTAAAATAAATATGGATATGAATTTTTGCATCCGAATAATATTTATTTTCATATTTATATTCTCAGACAAATCAAATATAGATATTGATATGCTAGTGTCTGATCTAAATTCAGCTCTATATAAACCTTTTGTTTTGGGAGAATGATTTCTCTCTCATTTGTGCATCATAGATTCCTTTTGAATCATTTGCAAAGTTGAAGAGCTGATCAGTCTTTTGAGATTGCCCATCAGATTTGGAGCCTAGATAGGTTGAAAAATGTATAGAAATACCGGTCTATCTAACTTGTACTTTCTAAGAGCATGATGAAATCCAACTTAGATCCTAACCTTTTTTTAACAGTCGAAAGAAAAAAAAAAAAAGATTCCTATAGATTTTTTTTTTTCCCCATAAGATTTAATCTGGATAGTGTTTAGTTGATATGGGGTCATGGTTAAGTGAGCATTCCAATTCATGAATTCTACATGATTTTCAGTCCAATATTGTAGAAACATCCAAACAAATTCTTAGTTGGTAGAATTACCATGGATTGGATATTACTAACTTTGGTCTAATCTTCATGCGTCGATGGGCTTATACCCGATAGTTTATAATCAATTTGATTAGTAATAAAATTTAGTTGCAAAGGATTCAATTTATCCAAACAAAAATTAGATGGAAGAAGACGGCCCATTTTATCTTGAGGATTAATTTTCCATGCAAAATTGGACTTTGCAACTTGCTCTGATAGAAATTAAGAAGACTAATCACTCTAGCTCAAGAATAGAGAAGATCAAAAAGGAAATAACCTATTCCAAGGGCATTTAGGGCCGAAAGATGACCAAACCCAAGATAGAAAACTAGTAGGTCCATTTCCCAAAAAGAGATAAAACGCAAGCTAAATTTGACCAATCCATCACATCTAAAATCATAGAGAGCAGATTTTTCATCCTTCACCCCTATCAAATCACACTCAATCATGATGGCACCCAACCAAAAAGAATGTGCCGGATCCACATGCATTTGTACCCAAAGTAAGGGGCACACACCCATGTTACGTGGGGAAGGGTGTGATTCACATGAAATCCGTAATTTTTACGGACATTCACAAGTCGGTAGTCTGTGACTGTTTTACGTCAGAAGTAGCATCAGGAAGGGGAGCAATCGTAGACAAGGACATGTGCTTCCGAGGAGGGTGCTCGAGGACAAGAGTGAAAGAGTGGTCAACTTCGTAGAAAATTACAAGGATTTGAGTTTTGGGCAGTGGAGAGCTGTCGTAACCTGTGTAACCCAGTGGGGACTCTTAACAACTGTCTCCGCGGTGTTTACAGCCATGAATCCACATTGGACTCAATTCATTCCATTTTTTGCCCCCCCATGCCCACATTCCCGTACCTTCTCTTCACATCCCACCATAATTCACTCACTGCACCACTTGTCAATATCTATTCCACAATAGAAGAAGATCAGAGACTGTCCCTTCTGCTATTTTCACCTTGGGAAACATACTAATTTGATGGTCCCAATCACATGGACCTCATGTGAGAATTCAGAACTTTTCACTCAGCAGCAAACATAAGAATGATGATATGGTAATGTAAAATATGTATATGTGACACATGAGAGACTAATGAAATTCTGCTATACAATTAATTTACATTATTTTCTCTCTTTTATTTAACAGCTGCAGGTGCTTTCTGAGCTCAAGATGACCTCGCTATGCTCAGACCCATCCTCCATCCTTATCCAAGACTTGAGTGTAAATGGCTGTTCGGTCATCTGAATAATTCTTGCACCTCGGGGCCAGTCTCCATAACCACCATAGCCGGTATGGCGAGCAAAGCACAGCCAAAGATTCTTATAGGGGCAGCACCAATCTAACCCATGGTTGTGGCCAACAAAGACTGCCTGCAAAAATTACATACTAGGATGACAAAAAGGAAAAGTCACTTTTCCATGGATCCATGTAAAGCACATGGATGTACTATTCTCACCAATGACTACCATCTATAATGCACAAATAATAGTTATATCACTTAATGATTAAGATCCATGTGATAGACTGTGCAAGCTCTTTGGGATTCAAAGCAAATTGGAAAGTTGTTGACTGTACTACCATGATTAATCATTCCAAACTTTGACCATCAATCTTCATATAGGCAACAGACTGATGGGATTGGACTTATTATATTTATGTCTGCTAAAAGAATTCACTAGCTACATGTTGGATCTACTAGATTGTTGGTTTTGTACGTAATGGAAAGTTGGAATCAGTCAGTATCCTTTTTAGTACCAAGCAAAAAGGAACTAATAAGGATATTTAATTACGAAATGCAAGCTTGTAGATCAATTAATTGTCCCTTTGTGTCCGCCTCATAAAGGCTGTGCTGAATATTATGCATGGTAGGGAAAAGTAACAATCCTCGGGACTCGTTTTGTCCGTGGAAAGAGGAGGGAAAAGTGTTGTCCGTGGGAAAATGAAAGAGATGGGAAAGTAGCCTTCCTACGGCAATAGGTTTCCCCCCTGTCATGGGAAATAGAAACCTATGTGGGACACGGAAACTCACTTTTTCATGGGCTAGGAATCAAGATAAAGTCCTTTTTTTTTTTCAAAATATACCCTTGATCCGAGTAGCTTATGTCCTTTTTTTTTTTTTTTTTTTTTTTTTTTTTTTTTTTTTTTTTTTTTTTTTTAAATCTTGTATATGTACCCAATTTATTAAAGATATATCAGGTATTTTACACAATTTTTTTAAAAAAAATAGATGTTTAATCAAATATAAATCACTTTGAAAAGTATGCTTCCTATGCCACTTTCGTATAATCAACCAAATATGTGAAAACCACTTCTTGAGATATGATATATTCAAATATTAGCTTCTAGAAAATACATTTTAGTGAGATAAAAATTCTTCCCACAAATCAAACAAGTCCTTGGTGTCGTGGCCAAGGCAATGTAACAATGTTTATCATTTTATCCAAGTTTTTGAAGCACTAATTAGTGCCTCATAGTTAGCTGTGAACTCAATAAAAGAGAGCTGATACATCTTGGACAAGAGATGGAGACAGACTGACATGTCACTTTCAACCATACTCACTAAGGACTTCCAAAGTTAAATCCACAGGGCGGTGCACATGGGCTGGATTCCAAAGTGGCCATATAAAGTTACCCTGGATTATGTCAGGACATATGGACCAAAACCTGACCTGTGATCATATGGACCAGGCACGAGATCCACCAACTCATTTTTCCATCAAGATCAGTTGGTTTGTGCCATTCTAGTTTTGTTTTCATGTACTAATTTTAACCTGTCAAATAGATTTGTACTAGAGCACAGACTTTAATGGTTCTATATCTATCTAGAACATGACTTGTTGTTCTGATTGCACCTTGAAAGGCTGCCAGGCTCATGGTGGGCATGTGCTCTCCTACTTCTAGAAAGGCTGTTCACCAAAGGATTGAACCTTCAAGGAAGTCAAAATCAGCTACTAGTCATATCTAATAATTCTGACTGCATTACACTTGATACCAGTGTGGGTTTCAAAGAATTCTAGTCCTTCATGATGAATCTTGTTTGCATCATCAAGTATTTGTGGCTCCATAGAACTTGGAAATATCAATGACACTGTTTAGACTTCAATTGTAGGCTTAACAAAAGGCTGCATCTTTGTAGGATGAAGGCTTTTCCTGGACCTAGTATTTTGTTGTATGATCAAAAATCTTGAACCAAGTTATCCATCACATTGGTCTATATGTTCAAGGTGGGCGACAGATCCAAATATGCTTTTCATGTGTCAGAGCAGAAATAACCATCAAATCAAAAAAGATCAGCTAGGAATGCATGAGAGGTTTGCAAGTTTTGAGAATAGGATCATAAGTTTCACAAAGTATCTTTTATTTGCTTATACATTTTAAATGGAAAATATTTGATTACAAAAGACAACCATATTTGTAGGGCATGACAATGAGGTTGCGCAGTCAAAACTGATGTATTATAATCTTCAATCTGTGTTCTGAAATGCATAGAAAGATTGCATCCTACTAAATATGTTTGTATCCATATATATACAATGCTATGGTACTTTCTAATGCACTTCTAAGATTTGAAGGGTGATCATACGCCAGTAGTTGCTTTACACAAGCCATATTAGAGAACTGACAACAAGAAACAAGGAAGAGAGGTATGATAATAATAAATATATGGAAGGACTATATAAGAAATGGGATATGCTCAAATCTGAAAAATAAGCTAGGACAATTGACAAATACAATGAGAGGTCATGACCACTGGAATCATCAAAACATAGTGTTGGAACTAGGCCCCAGCCAGGCCAGCTTTGGGTCGGGCTTTAGGCCAGGGCCAGCTTTGGTTCAGACTGGGCTTGGGCCATTTAAACAGGGCCTAATTAATTTTCAAGCTAAGTTCAGGTACTTGTCCGAAACCTAACCCACCAGGCCTAGTTCATACTTCTCCCTCCCTCCCTCCCTACCCCTCCATCCCTCCCTACCCCCACCCCATTCCCTTACCTTCCCTTCACTCCTCTTCCTCGTCTTTCTCTCCTCTTCTTTTCCCCATCCCACCCCTCTCCAGGTCTCCCTTTGCCTCATCTCCATTTTATACATTGTTGTATATGTACTTTCTCAACAAAAAATAAACATTATTGTACACATATCGTATGCACATAACATACAATAGAGCCTCGGCAGTTCTAGACTTGATTGCATGGTTCCTGCTCACCCTGCTCCTTGACTCTTAAGGGCAATAAGCAGCTTGCAGTGACAAGAGGAAATGCATAAATTAGTAGATATACATGTCAGAAAGAGTAATATGCACTACTCTAGAATTTGTTTTCCTTCAGTTTACAATTGGCTGTATTAGGTCCAGAAATCTCAATTGTGACAAGAACATAGCCACATATCTACTTCAGCATGACAAAATGAAGCATACAATTTTGTTGTCATTTCATTAATAGAGAGGAAAAGTACAAATGTTCTCAGAGACAGATGAAGAAAGTTGATTCCATGAACTCCTATAGAAGTTGGCACATCGATACTTATATGCATCCACTTTTGGGAGAGAACACTATGCTGGTTCCATTTGAAATTCAAGGCATTTTCTATTCCACTGAGACTATTACATAGACTTGGGAGAGGTTGCAAGACATTTGCAAAATAGTAGCACCCTCCCTCAATCACACACAGACACATAAATGGTCCACTTTTTTATATGGGACCTTCAGAAATAATTTAAGGATATGAAATAAAAGAATAGGATCTCAAGGATGCTCCAATAAGGCTCTATTTGGCTGTTCAGAAGAACAAAACGAAACCATACAGAAGGAAGAAAATAAAATCAAGAATCTTGTTAAGTTAATGAATCGTGAGATGGGCAAGAAAGGTATCAAGATACAGATAAGTTGCCCTCATCCACTTGCCTTGCCTTTTGTTCTTTTGCCACAAAATCACTACTTCTTGAGACCAGCACAAAAAAGAAAAAGACAAAAAAAAAAAAAAAAAAAAGGAACTATAATGGAGATCTATCAGAAAGCTAGTTTACAGCATAGACATCTATCTATCATGAAATATGCAGTTGTATGTAAACTAAAAAAAGGTCTGCATCAGTTATAAATTTTTCCTTACCTTAACAGAAGGCCTATGTACAAGAATGTCCATAATCCCCCATTCATGTTCTTGGGAAGCTACTCTTTCTTTGTTGATAGAACCAACACATGGTTTGTGTATTCCAAAAATAGGAAGAGGAGCTATTTTCTTGTATGCTGTACTTGGTATATGCCAAAAGATAATCTCATGGATCCTGTGGAACCAAAGAAATTCCATAATTGAAATTGTGTTCTCTGGAATGGAAGTAAAATTAAAAGACAAGGAATAACAATATTTGTAGACTTTCAACCTTGCATCAGGGTTAATCGCCTGTGATTGCTTCTGGAACCATTTAGCCTGAGCACTAGATATGACTTCTGGATAGGAACCACCACCAGAATCAAGGAAATACAGAAATACACCTGGTGAATCTGGGTCCTTGGATGAAGATAGTTGCAATACATAGTTGGAAACACCAGGCCAAAGTTCCCTAGGACCATTCATTGAATAAGATAGCCTATTGCTGCTAATTTCCTTCTTCATCAATTCAACACGTGTTGTCCCTCTAAAAGTACATTCTTCTCCTGCCATGGATATGATTATATATCCCTAAGATGCTTGATGAAATAGACATGTTTCATTGACTTATATACTTTACATTACCAGTACCACTTCAGAAAGGACATACATGCACAAGAACATCTAAAGTAATAAATTATACAGATACTATTGAAAAAGACTATAAATTAGGTAAATCAGTGAGCAGCATAAATGCTAAAGAATAATTCAAAGTCTACATCATTTACTAATTTGCACCCATATATAAGAGGAAAACACAAGATTAGCTATGAAGAAAACACCAATAGATTGTTCCAGAACTTTTCAAGAGAAATATTTTACAATAACATAGAAACTTTAGGAAAAAGGTTTGATGTCAGTTTCTCAAAAAAAAAATTTCCTTTATCTGACAATAGAAGTTAAGAAATCATAACACTTATACCGCTAAAGCTATTTATGAAAGTATTCTTTAGACAGGGACAACAACAGATCAAGATTTGCAGTAATCATACAGAAAGACACTTGCAGTGTATCAATAAACATCAATGAATAGCTTCACAACACCACCTAAATTTTTACCAAGGTTAATATTCCTCGAGATTGTATTTTGATTCAGTCAACTAGAAAATAAAAAATTACAACATAAATATGAAATTAGCCCCAACATATTATGGCACACTTTTTAAATGAAAATATACATAAATTTAGTTTTACTATTTCTTTCCGTTTTTACCTGAAATTGAGATGTTTTCTTGTGGACATTGCACCTCTGGAATTCCAGTGGCAGAAAACCATTCAGATGGCCACTCAAATTGTGCGTCATCATGGTTTCCAAATACTGTAGCCCAAGGAATTCCTCGGCTTTTTGTAGGAGAAATAGCCCGGTCCCAGTATAAGCTTGCATTAGGAATTGGAAGATTGTTTGCAGTAATAACGTCGCCAAGATAGACCACAAAATCTGCAATAACAAATTTCGACTAACAGTAAAAGTCATCAACCAAAATATCTTTAAGTTAGACAAAAACATTAATGAAGTTGGCCTACTTTTTCACATATAAATTTAAAGATCATGAATTTTTTTTTTTAGCGATTAAATAAAACTTCCATATCTTAAAGTACAACTTTGTGGTCATTAGTACAAACATGACTCACCAACAAAACCAAAAAATAGTACCATACAAACTATAAAAGAATAAATATTCACCATACTTTTGACTACAAAATGCAGTACCGATCGTTCAATTTACAATACAGTAACTATGTGACGTCTTCATGCTCATGCAAGGTAAAAACACTAGTCTGCACAGAGAATTCCCACATATTCATCATGCTGCCAAATTCCTTAGACAAGCACAAGGAAAAACTTTCAAAAAGCAAGTTCAGAAACATATTAGAAAGTAGCATGATTTGTAAAAGAAAATCTTAAAAAGATCCTTTACACAAATTATTTCATTTAGATCTTTTCCTACCCTCAAAGTACAATTGCCCTCCATCAACAATGCCCTTTGGTTCTTATTATAGAAGACCCTACCACCTCATTCAATTCTGCACCACACTGGTCTAATCTTAGCAATACAAGTAAGATGCTTCTGAAGCCTCTTAATTTCCTGACATTCTTAGGATGAAATCTACTTACTAACCATAATTACATTCCTTATCAATGGAAATTGTACATGTATGGACTTATTCAAATACTTCAGGCTCCCCTGATGATTTGGCACATGTTCTTTGTTGATTAAAAAGGGGTGAATGAATACAAGTCATATACAACTGGTCTCGTACTTCTATATCAAATTTTCAGCAAATCTTGGAGATGAGGCATTCTTTTCCTTGGTTGGTTTTGAGGTAATTATGTCTAAGAAATGGTATCGTGCTTCCATCATCTAAACACCCTTGAATAGCACGCAATAATCAAAAAATGTTCTAAAATATATCCTTCGTTGCATCCACAGGTCATAATGTCACTAAATATCTTCATTTCACTGAAAAAAAATCCTCAAAAAATATGCATATAACCTTTGAAATTCTTTCTCCTATAGTTTCAGCAAATGCTTCATTGCCATTTATTCTCATTTTGCAGCCATTATCATGGGATGCCATGTGCTTGGTTTCCATCCAATTCATTCTAAACCCCAATTGTCAAAAGTCTTTCTTCAGACTTAAATACCAGTTTTTTTCTTGTAATCCAACCAAATAATAATTTCATCATCCACAATTATATAGAAAATCTGACAATGCTTTCTTTGAAGATCTTAAGGCTAATATTTAAAGCTAACACAAAAGAAGACACATTAATCTCATCAGAGCTAAAATTTACTTTACTCTATCAAAATAACCATTTGCAACTCTAATTTTTCTTACACCCACTAGTTTGCATCTCAAATTGTACAATCTCACTAACCAAGTTGATTAAGATTGCAAATATCTGATGTATAAAGATCAATGTGTTAGAATCCCACGAATCTCAAGCAAATCTGATAGAATAAGCCAAAACTATATTGGTCTCATAGAATCAATTCAAGAAGGATAGAATCAAGCCAAGATCTCGATAATCATAGGTCAACTATGATCTTGGCAAACAAAAAAATCTATCAAAAGAATTTGTCACAACTAGCAATACTATCTTTAAATATTCTCCTCTGATTTCTCTCCTCTTATTGTATATATTCTATAGTTGTTTATTATTTTTGTACAGCCACACTTACTACTTTTGTATAGTTATACTTACTATTTTTTGTGGCCCATTGCATTTAAATATTGACCCATACTTGGAGAAAATAAAACAAGATTATATTTTTCCTCATGGTATTAGAGCTCTCATCCCTGGGCCTTTTCTTCTTTATCGACCTTCATTGCTAAGTTATCGGTCTTCATCACTGATTGTTCCTAGTCAAGTGTTTATTGCCGATCAAATCTTCCTCAGTTACCTCTACCTTTGCTATTCACATCCGGTTGTTTTTTCTCTTAATTTTTTTGTTTCTTCAATCTTCTGAAAATATCGAAAATCTTTGAAACTGTGGCCAGTAATTCTATTAGACCAACTTTTGGATCTTTACCGTATGGACCAAATGGAGAGCTTCAAAACATGAATCCTTCCTATCGACTTGATGAGAAGAATTATCTCCAATGATCACAGATTGTTAAGACATTCCTCAAGGGGAGAGGAAAATTTTGTCATTTGAATGGGGCTGGACCTAATGATGATGATCCAAAGTTTCCCACATGGGATGAGGAAGACTCGACGATCATGTCCTGGCTATGGAATTCAATGCAACCCGCTATCAATAAGAATTGTATGTTTTTTCCTACTACTAGAGATATATGGAAAACAATTCATCAAACATACTCCAAGATGTAGGATGTTGCTGTAATCTATGAGATCAAAATGAAGATTTCAATCATCAAGCAAGATACTTTTTCGGTTACAGAATATTATAACTTAATAAATAGTTTTTGGCTTGAATTAGACCATTATCAAGATATTAAGATGCTATGCAGTGAGGATACCAAAGCCCTTTTGAGTTTGGTGGAACGAGATCAGATTTCTGAATTTCTTACAGGACTTAATTTGGAGTTTGATCAAGTTAGGGTTCAGATTCTTGGGAAAAAATGGCTGCCATCACTGAATGAAGCATTCTCCATCATACGTGCTGAGGAAATTCAGCAGACTGTCATGCTGGAATCACAAACTTTCGAAGGCTCAGCTATGGTTTTTATGAAGGCTGCGATGGAGGAAGTCTAATAACTTTGGATAAGAATAGGATGACAAAACAATTGATAATTCCTCTAAACAGTCCAATCGAGATGGACTCTAGTGCATATATTGTAAAAAGCCCCGACATACAAAAGAAAACTATTTCAAGCTTCATAGGAAAACACAAGTTCTTAGCAGGAATGAAGGATTTAAAGGACAGTAGAGAAGTCTGGCCAACTTCACGAACAAAGAAGATATCTCTCAAGAAAATTTAAAGGACAGTAGAGAAGTCTGGCCAACTTCACGAACAAAGAAGATATCTCTCAAGAAAAACCAATCCCTGATGGTAATGAATTCAACAAGGAAGAGATTGAAAAACTATGAGGTTTTCTTAAATCCCACTCTAATTCATCTAGCTCATGTTCATTGGCTCAATTTGATAAGTACCTTATTTCTGAAATCTTTAATGCTGAGAACTCCACCCACTTTGACTCTTGGGTCATAGACTCCAGAGCCACCAATCATATGACACATAACTCCACTAAATTTGAAATTTATAAACTATGTCCAGGGAACAAGAAAATTACTGTTGCTGATGGTTCTCCTATAACTATTGCGGGCCAAGGCACCATAAATTTGACTCTTTTCCTCTCTCTACAATATGTGCTACATGTTCCTATACTATCTACCAATCTTATTTTCATTCATCAACTTACCAAAGACTTAAACTACCGAATAACCTTTTTCCCCACTCATTGTGTCTTTCAGGATCAGGTTATAGAGAAGATGATTGGATTTGTTAAAGAACAGAATGGGCTCTACTATCTTGAAGAAGTCAGTAGTTCTATAGATAAAGGTACTTGGTTAACCCTCTCCTACTCTTCACGAAGTGCTTCTTCCATTAATTCTAGCTCCTCAAACAAATCTGAAATTTAGCTTCATCACTTTCGTCTCCGTCATCCACCTTTTTAGCTGCTCAAGATCATTTTTTTTTACTTCTTAAAAATGTTGCTATTGAAAGTTTCCATTGTGACACTTATAAAATTGCTAAACACAATTGTGTGCCATTTTCTTTGAGTAATACAAAAATCTTTCAACCTTTTTTCTTAGTGCATACTGATATTTGGGGCCCGTGTAAAATTTTTAACTTCACTGGGGCTAAGTGGTTTGTATCTTTAATTGATGATTGCACTAAAACTACATGGCTATATCCAATGAAGAAGTCTAAAGTAAGCAATATCTTTTTCATTTTTCACAATATGATAAAAACTCAATTCGAGGTCTTTATAAAACGAGTTAGATCTGATAATGCAAAGGATTACTTTAATCACACTCTCTCTACTTTCTTTCAGAAAGAAGAAATTATCCATGAGACTTATGTTGACACATCCCAATAAAATAGGATGGCTGAGCAGAAAAATAGACACTTGCTCAATGTTACCTGAACACTTCTATTTCAGTCTAATATTTCAAAAAAAAATTTGGGACAGACAGTCCTAACAGCAACTTGCTTGATAAATAGGGTATCCTCTCGCCTCCTAGGCAATAAAAGTCCTATTCAGATATTATCAGAACTTCATCTTGAGTTTTATTTTTTCAATAACATACCACTTAAAATTTTCAAATGTGTCTCCTATATCCATGTTCACCAACAAAATAGGGGCAAACTCCATCCTAGAGCTTGAAAGTGTATGTTTATGGGTACTCAAATACCAAAAAGGGCTACAAATGTTATCATTCTTCAATCCAAAAGATGTTTATCTTCATGGATGTCACCTTTAGTGGAACTAAATCATTTTGTCAACCTCTACATTTCTATCTTTAGGGAGAGAGTTCAAAAGAAGATATGGAATGCGAAGGATTTCTCCTTGGTGATTTTGGTGGTGCTCAGTTGCCTTCTTCTTTTTTGCCTCAGACATCATCTCAACCGTCCTCTATTTCTTGCCAACCTACATCATCTTAGCCGTCCTCTGTTTCTTGCCAACCTGCATCAAAATCTGACATCACTATCCAGGAAGGGCACTAGCAGCAACCAAACCTTTGAACTACTATCGTATTCAAGAAGGAAGAAGCCCATTCCAGAATTGATACAAGTCTATGAGTTTGAACTAGAATCAGGTAAAGAAACTATTCCCCCTTCTTCCTTTATCAACGAGTCTAATCCTAAGGAATCTACCTCTCAAGATTTGGATCCATCAATTGCTTTAAGAAAAGCCATTAGAAAATGCATCCAACATCCAATTTCACAATTTATGTCCTTCCATAGACTATCCCCATAGCACAGAAGCTTCCTCACTATCCTAAATTTGATTGACATCCCTAAGACCATACGAGAGGCATTAAAGGATAGAAATTAGGTACAAGCTATGAAAGAGGAAATGAATGCATTAGAGAAGAAAAAGACGTGTGAGGTTATTACTCTACCTAAAGGAAAACAATTAGTAGGATGCAACTGGGTTTACACATTGAAATATAAAGCCGATAGGTCTCTTGAGAGGTACAAAGCTAGATTAATGACAAAAGGATATACTCAAATCTATGGGGTGAATTATCAAGAAATCTTTGCCCCTGTGGCAAAGATGAATACTGTACGGATATTACTATCCCTTGCTGCTATATTTGGTTAGTGTCTACAATAATTTGATATTAAAAATACATTTCTACATGGAGACTTGGAGGAGGAGGTTTTCATGGAGCCACCATCCGGATTTAATAGAAATTTTGGAGCAGATAAGTTATATCGGTTGAAAAAAGCACTGTATGGCTTGAAACAGTCTCCTAGATCATGGTTTGAAAGATTTACAAAGGCTATGTTAAGAATGAAATACAAACAAAGCCAAGGAGGCCACACATTATTTATCAAACATTCAATTAAAGGTGAAGTTATAGTTCTATTGGTGTATGTAGATGATATCATTGCAATCGAAAATGATGTAGCTGGAAAAAAAATTCTTCGAAAACATCTGACTCAAGAGTTTGAAATCAAAAAACTAGAGAAGCTGAAGTACTTTCTAGGTATTGAAGTGGCATACTCTAGAAAGGACATTTTCATATATCAAAGAAAATATGTGCTAGACCTTCTTAAAGAAACAGAAAATCTCGGCAGCAAGGCAGCAAGCACTCCTATTGATCCGAACCATAGAATAGGTGGGACAGAAGGAAGCAGTGTGGTTGATAAAAGAAGATATCAAAGACTTTTTGGAAGATTAATTTATCTCTCCCATACAAGACTGGATATAGCTTACTCAGTGAGTATGGTAAGTCAATTCATGTATGATTTGAAGGAGGATCATTTGCAAGCAATTTATAAAATTCTTCACAGTCTCAAAGCCATACCAAGAAAGGAGATTTTATTTCAGAAAAAAAAAACTGACTTTAGAAGCCTACACAGATGCAGACTATACAGGATCTCAAATGGATAGAAGATCGACATCCGACTATTACACTTTTCTAAGAGATAATTTAATGATATGGAGAAGTAAAAAACAGAATGTAGTTGCAAGGTCCAATGCTGAAGCCAAATTTAGAGCTATTTCTCATAGAATTTGTGAACTTTTATGGTTGAAGATAATTCTGGATGATCTCAGAAATAAGAGAGAAGGAACTATGAGATTGTATTGTGACAATAAATCTGCTATCAACATTGCACATAATCCTGTTCAATATGATAGAACTAAGCACATTGAAATAGACAAATATTTCATAAAAGAGAAGTTGGAGAGTGGCTTGATTAGTACTCCTTATATGCCATCAGATAGTCAGCTGACCGATGTTTTAACTAAGAGACCACCTACGACAAGATTTTAGAAAATTACTAACAACCTAGGAATGGAAGACATCTATTCACCAGTTTAAAGGGTAGTGTTAGAATCCCACGAATTTCAAGCAAATCTGATAAAATAAGCTAAAATCATATTGATCTCATAGAATCAATCCAAGAAGGATAGAATCAAGCCAAGATCTCGACAATCAAGGCTCAATTATGATCTCAACAAACAAAAAAATCTATCAAGAGAATTTGTCATAACCAGCGGTACTATCTTTGAATATTCTCCTCTGATTTCTCTTATCTTATTGTATATATTCTATATTTATTTATTATTTTTGTATAGCCACATTTACCATTTTTGTATAGTCATACTTACCATTTTTTGTGGCTCATTGTATTTAAATATTGACTCATACTTAGAGGAAATAAAACAAGATTATATTTTTCCTCAAATAGTATTTAAAGCTTCCTCATTATCATAACAATAAAAAATGAACCAACCCCACTATGGGTTCAGCTTCATTGACCCTTGTTCGCCAAACATTTCTATTTGGGACCATCACTTATGTTATTTCAAGCTTTTTCATACCTTTTTCTCACAAACCCCATCCATGTCAGTTAGGTCTTCTCCATCTTTTCCTGCATCCTTCCACATGAAGTGACAATCCTTAAGCCCCTTAATATCTCCATTGTACACTCTCTTAGAATCTTAATCAATGCTCCATTGCTTCATTCTTTACATGTGAAACCCCATCAATTTCTCTTCTATTCTCATACTCATAAATCTACTAAAAGTTTGCTAAGAAAATAGAAACAACTAGTTGTTCTACTTAAAATTATATTGATGGAGAGCATGATTCAAAGTTTCCCCTGCAACTTAGAAACTAAAAACAAAATATTTCAGGCCTGTTTGGTATATTTGTTGTTTTTGTGTTTTTGTTTCCCTACAAGTGAAATACCACATGAAACTTAATGCTGGAGGTAGCATTTGCATGGAACTTCTACCAGTCCTTGCTTTTGTTTTCACACTTTCTGAGAATAACAAGTCTTTGCTGCCAAAAGCTCTAAAGATTGTACCAACAAATTTTTTTTTTTTTTTTTTAAAAAGGGTTTCTTCTTATATACTTGTTCAGTCTAGTTCAATTTTCTTCTTCGATTTTTAAAACAAAGATAGAAAACAAAAGCAACACCAAACAAAATAATTATATCTGCATTAGTCAATTTATACCCTACAAAACATTCTAACATATAAAGAGTAGTCTTGAGAACTCAAATTGGGTGCAAGTGATGTTTAAAATGCTCAAAAAGTCCAAACCAGCCTTATAAGTATCCATCAAGAGTAAACTTCCAAAACAAGCATATTACTACAGAATTAATTTCAATTTTTCCATTCTCCTTTAATTACGGTAATCAAAGAGCCCCTTCAATCTTATCATCGAGCCCCCACAGAGGCATCAATCCATCTCTTGCTGGTCCTGAACCAGAATGAGTATCCCACTGCCTTACATGTTTCATCAACCTTGCCCCTTCAACCCCCTGCACTGGGATGAGTTTCTATGGCAGTCTTAATTGGGTTCACAGGCATTGCAAATTTAGAGTTATACATTGCTTTGTTACAAATATCTCCTCCCCCTGTGAGGGTTTTACCGGACATGATATCCTCGTGATAATAGTCTTTCAGATTCTTGTAGCCTTGATAGTGATTGATGAGTGTGGATTTTCTGCTTCTTTTGTGTACTTCACAAATTTATTTACATCATTCAAGTTGTACATGCTTGATCATCTCCTAAACTATAGTATTACATTTTCACATAGGTCTTCTATTTGATATAGGTCTTCTATTCACATGCTTGATCATTCACTATAGGTCTTCTATTTCCTAAACCCACCTCCTCATCATTAGATTCTTATTATCCCTTCTCATCAGTACTTAAATTTAGGTACTACCTAAGAATTCTGATAAAACTGCATTCCGTATATCGTTGTTCTTTTGCTTCAAATCAGTTAATTCTAGATCCTTACTCTCCAAACCATTCTATCAAATTCTAAATAACCTTAACACTATATCTTCTACAAATAGCATAGATCAAATCCCCCTCCAAATTCAAGCATGAAAAGAGTATAAACAAAATGATTATAATGCTCCTCAGTAAAGAAGTTAATAACCAAAAGAATCATGAATCTCCCAGTATTCTTTCTAAAAGCAAACCTAATAATATCAGCAGAACAAATGGACTAGATTTAATGCATGTCTGATAAAAATGGACTAGATTACGAAACACAAATGCAAATGTCAGCAATCCAATACCCGCTTAGGACTTCCAAGAGTCTGCAATTAATTAAAAACAAATGCAAGTGTCAAATCTATACCACCGGAGCCAAACCAAGAAAATATTTACCAATCCAATCTTTAATTAACAAAACAAATGCAAGTGCCCACAATTGGCATCCGCTTATATCAGATGCCATTAAATCAAGTTGTATGAATGAATTCATTTCCAGTTTATAATTCTTATCAACTCTCCAATATTCATATACAATTGCTCAACTATTTACTCATGATCATGATCTTCTGTACAAAAAAATATATCTTTGGCTACAAGATTGATTGATGCAATGAAGCAATACCTGGCGTCTCTTGATCGAGCACCGTTGACATGACCCGATCGGAATTGACGTCCTGTGCGGGACCCCAGTCGGTCCAGGCGTTCTCGCCGTAGTGGAGATCGGCGAACAGTGCGATCTTGAACGCCGACTTATTGGAGAAGAAGAGGGTTTTTTCACGGAGAAGCATGGGGTCGTAGTCTCGGCAATTCGAAGTAAAGATTAGAGTGATGAGCTGGAGGAAAAGGAGGAGGCGAGTAATTGGGGACATCAGTCTTGGACGGAAGGAGACTGACGATGGAAAAAGAGGAGTCCCCGCCATGGCTGAAGGAGAGGTGAGGTGAGGATTAGTTGGTGGTTAGTTGTCTGACTTCGGCGGTACGGACATTTCTAATTAACGATTCCTCTCTTAAAAAAATAAAATAAATGTGGAAGCGTAACTAGTGCAGTGTTTTTCTAGTAAAATACTTTTTTGCTAGATTTAGTATAAGATATGTGTTTTTCTAGTAAAATACTTTTTTTGCCGGATATTGTTTTAGTATAAAGTATGGGATATTCTTTTTGTCTTTTTGGTAAAGAATATGGGATATTCTTTAGGCACCTGATTGAATAGTCGGAGGATATGCCAGCGTTCCATTTTCGGAGACTCTTCCGAGACTGTGGGTAAGAATATTTCATGGAATCCGAATCTAGGAAGAGCTTGGCTTCCTATGTTAACAAGCTATTGCTTTATGTTTACTGAAAAAAACCAAGCTATTGCTCTATCTATTTGTCTAATCTTACAGTCATTTTTTTATATATTCTTATCTATTATCTATGCATCTCTAGTTTCTTATTTATGAAATGGACAGGAGAGATGTTATAATTCACGAAAGAGATTTCTTAACTTAAAAAATCACCCTTTCTCCTATTTTATGTAAGTATTTTGTAACAATCAAGGGTCTTATCAAAAAAGACTAATTAGAAGGTATTATTTGGATCTCTAGATCTTGTTTAAGTATCCAAGAAATATTCAATGTATAATCAATATGAGATTAAACATATATATTGATCCTCACATGCTTTTTCCTTTTACGCTCTGACTTTCTCATCAAGCAAATGATCTACATCCATTCAAATCCAATTATAAGTAGTACAAGTTTAATTACAAATACTACGATCGATCCGTGGTCAACATGAATAGGCTCATGCTATAGTATCCTCTAATTCATATGAATCATAGGTCAAGTCTACTTTAATTCCATTTGTACAGCTGAGATCTCTCAAAAAGTTAACTAAAAGGTGTTATTTGAATTTTTTTGATCCTATAAAAGGGCTCAAGATCTATTCAATATATAGTCCATATGAAATTAAATATACACCCACATGAGTTCTCATATTAGAGATGTGAGATTTGGTCCAACTAGGCCCCAACTCAATTAGATTGGTTGAGTTAGACCAGCAAACTCACTTAGCTAGAGCTTGGATGCTTAACTGAGCGAGATCAATGCTTCATCAGGCTAGGTAGGCCGAAGCCTCACTTATATGAAGTAGCTGTATCTACAATCTTCAGGAGGATCTTAAGTGAGCCACCATGCGTGACAGTCGACAATGGCATATGAAAATGCCTAAAACTCTCATCTCCCTTTTCTTTGTTTTCCTCTCATTCCCTCTCTCAATTGTCCTCCATCACTAGGACCATCCTCCAATCCACTATCCCCTTTGCTCCTCCTAAGCTTCCAAGTGTGCATTGAAACTTTCTTGTTGCTAATCTTGTAGGGCAAGCAATGATCAAGATGAACCTACCTCAAACCTATTTCAAAGGCTAAGTAATCTTGTCGAATTCCTCACCTCTCTTATCCCTTTAGCCTCTTTTTCCCTCCTTAAGGTTGGTTGAGGTGCTGATATGCTCACTAGATCCTTCTACTTAGCTAGCAATGTATCCTAAGTTGAGCTTAATAATCCTACTTGAAGATAGGGCATCTCTTGTTTTAAAAGTATGAGCCTAATCGACCTCTTTCTCTGATCTTTCTTTCTCCCTTTACTACCACTTGAACTATTGACACCTTACCAGCCTCACCTCCCTACCAAATAGTCGATTGAGCCCTATTTCTACAAGAATTGTCTCCCTTATTTTTGAGATCAAGTGCTTATTTCAACATTTAGTCTCTCACAGGCTGCTTTCCCTTCTCCTTAGTTGCTCATTAGTGTGGTAGCCAAATCCTTCCACTAGGTTGTTGATCGATTGAGTCTTAACCATTGAACCTTCTTCTTCTATTCCCCTATCTCTTCCTCCTCTCTTTAATTGGGTATCGAGCCTTAATACACTTCTTAGGAGACCAAACACCAAGCTTAGTCATTGATTTGTCAACCCAAGACCATCCAATGCCAAGATCCTAGCACTTCTCTCTTTATTCTCTTCACCATGCACCACTCAGTCACATCATCGCTACTCAGTTGCCGAGTTCCAATAATCTCATCAAATCCCTTACAATGGGCTTCTCTGACCTCCTTATGTTTCTCTTTGATATTATCTTCCTCCCTCCTAAAACACAATTGATGGCTCTCTCTTTCTCCCTCTCTCTACTCCCTCTGATGTCACTTCTATTACTTATGGCCATTCTACCAAATAACCATCTAGCCTTAATAGATTAGCCATTGATAGCCCTATCCATGCTATCCGTGCTCAAATTGAACCCACATCCTTAATCTAGTTAATTGTCACTCATATCTAAATATATTTTAGGATGCCCCACACTGGCGCCTAGCCAGTCTCATCCCTTCTTCTTCTCCTCTATTTTATTTCCTTCCTTGTCCAATGACTTTAGTCTTTGTAGAGGTGCAAATGTCTGAACAAAAAATAATAAAGCATGGGTTTGACACTTGAACCCTTGAATTATGGTAAAATTCTAATCTCTTTATTTAACTAATTTTGGATTAATTAATTAGAATTAGGGAAGATTAGGGAAACACATGGGTTAGAGTCAATTTCATTGGATAGTTAGTTTCTTTAATCATGTTAAGTATTAAGATTGAATTGATTCAAAGTTGTTAGCAGTGTACTTGGATTAGTAGGTGCCCTATAGGACTTGTTGTCGATTAGGATAAAATCCCTTTCTATGTGCACCAATTAGTTGTAATTATTGATATACATGAATATATTCTGTATAAATTATTTTAACCACATGTATTATGATGATATTAATTGTTTTGATTTTTTATGGATCATAACATGATTATATTTTAATGTGACAAGCATAATGAGTGCAATTGGTTGAAGTGAATTAAAATATGGCATAACATCAAGTGATTAATAATGGGGTTACTAAGCTAGCCAAGTTAATATGGATAGCCTCATCACAAGTAGGAGTGTGACATTATAGATAGCCTCATCACTGGTAGAAATGTGATATTATAGATAACTTTGTCATGGACTGGAATGTGACCCTATTTTTGATAATTCATTATAGATAAGAATATGGTATCATAATTTGCTAGTCACAGGTTGAAGCAAGCATGTGGTTAGCCCAAATTTATAAGATAATTCAAAGTTTTGGTTATGCAAGCTCGAAAACATCAAATATTGCTAATGGGATGCTAATAAGATACTTATATTAATCATTATTGAGATAAATTTTTATTGATGGCATACAATCGATGTATTAAGACCAAATTTTAAATACTATTGTAGAATATGCATGTTATGGCTACTATATTCTCTTGGATAAAGATTTTAACAATTATATTTATCATTATATATTGCTTCATCACTTATATTGGTATATGTGTCTAGAGATTTTCACAAAGCTTCTTTAGCATGTGTCAGCTTTCTAATTCTCTTTTTAAAATTACAAGATATAATATTCGACTGAAGTTGAGGTACACTAGAGAGTGGTGGAAGGAAATAAATATTTCTACACCACTGGATGCTCTTAAATTGTATTTGAATTATTCTATTATGAATATGATGAGTTATTTGTAAAAATTTTTATTCATTTAGCAAACCTTGCATATTTCGTAGAACTATACTTTGAGGAACATACGACTATATCATGTGTTAGCATAGGTGATATGCCTGAGGCATGACATTTTTTTTGATAAATATATCATATTGGATTGTGTATATTCAATTTACTAGGCCTATTCTATACTTTAGTTTTTCTTTTGAAAATACAAAATTCAAGACAAAATTAGGCATCTTGAAATCTAATTTCATTTTTTTTTTGGAAAAACCTTGGTTTATAGAATCTGTGGAAATTAAAAAATCTGATTTTTATATTTTTTGAAAATCAAAACCTTCTATTATCACCGTGACTATCTTTATTGCTACCATCCTTGTTAATCATCACTAGTTGACATTAACTACTATATTCTCCACCACCATCATCACTACTATAGTTGCTGTTACCTTCACCATACCTCCTTTAACACTATCATCATTGTCAAATAAAATCCAAATAGCTATCAGAAAAGCTCTGTATTTTATTTTCAAAAAAAAAAGAATTGATTTTAATTTTTATAAGAACTAAAAACTAGGAATGATGCTAAAAGCAACCCAAACCTTGTGTGATTAGCAACATTTTTAAGAGTAAAAAATGGATAAGATAACACTACAATAGAAAAGGGTATTTGCGATGCAAACAAAGCATCGCAAATAATAAATTTTTATCGTAAATAATTATTTATGATCGAACTTCCATTGCTAATAATTCATCACTAAAAATGGGATCACAGATAATATTTTGTGATGAAAAAATAATTTCATCGCTAATAATTATTTTTTTACAATAAATTTTTTAGTCATAATTTTTTTTATTTTTTAAATTATTTATGATGGAACAATTATGTTGTCAATAGATAAATTTGTCATGAAAATATTCCATCACAAATAATTTTAAAAATAATTTTTAAATTAAAAAATAAATTATTTACGATAGAAGATTTTCATCGCAAATAAGTTTATTTGCAACAGATATTCCATCACAAGTAATTCCATAGCTAATTAAAATATAATATTTTTAAAAAAATAATTTATAAATATACTTTTTAATTTATATTTTTGATATTTTATATTTATAATCTATAAAATTAAAATAAAAAATTTACACAATAAATCCATAAATAAATTTAATCATTTGATTATATTAAAATATAATTATAAAAAAATAAATTTAATAATTACAAGAGATCCAAAATAAAAATAAAAAATACAGAAACAAACTGCTGACAATCAAGTATCAGCATCTAGAGAAGAAAAATGGGCGGAGCACGATGGATCGGCCTGCTGCTGCCTCATCAACTCCATCATTTGCACCATCTGTGCCATCCGCTCCATCATCTGTCTCTGAAATGATTGGTAAGAATCGACGCATGCAGCCACCTCATCAGCTCGCTGTCGATCCTTAGCAGACCACTGTTGATCCTCAACAGCCTGTCTCTGTATGTCCATCAGTCAGACATCGCAGGCAATATGGACGTCAGCCTTGGATGAGTGTGAGGATAGGAGAGCTCCGATTCCATATCCTAACCTCCTAACATAATAGGATCTCATACTAAATACCTGATCACAGATCTCGTCATCTATGGATGCGGTCGAGCCCTCAAGAGTAGACTGAGATCGCATCTCTATCATACGATCCTGAAAGTTAAAGTTATAGCTATTCTAAGTTTGTACTGAAAATCAAAATGCTAATAAAAAAAGTAGTTGAAAAAACTTACATAAAGCTCCTAACTCCCGACCATCTACTTGTTGGATTTCTACAGGTACTAGTGCATGTGGATTTCAAAAATAATTTTTTAAATCTAAAATATAGTAAAAAATTAAATTAAAATAATTTTAATCTAAGCATGCATTCATCATATAAAATCACTTATAGATCTAGTTCATATACCGAAATTAACATAAACTGATTTTAGTAGAAAGAAATAAAAACCTGTGATCAAGTTGCATACTTGAATCGCTTTTCTTTTACCTCAAATCTGTAATTGAGGTTGAATCCAATTCAATCTCTGAATCTGAGGTTGGGCAGGTTCTGAATCAGTAGCACAGATATCCTACCTCTACGGATATCCACAGGATCAATCTGAATTATTTTCTATTGAATCCTGCTTGCTTGAACCGAAGGCCTAAATAGACTTGAACCAAGCCTGGATAGGGATCAACCCTTGAACTCTTTTTGATCTTTCTTTCTTGATTATTGAAGAAACCAAGAACCTTTCTTGTTTCCTCAACTAACCAAGAAGAACTACTATCAAGAAGTGGTTGTAACAACCTCCCGACAAACTTGAAAGGAGGAAGAAGAAACCAAGAACCTTGGCACCAACCCTTGACACCAAGAAAGTGGATAAATCGTCAAACTTCAACATCAGTCGTATGATAGATCCGATCAACTCAAGTCCAATAATGATTTCAAATAGAAACTCTTTTTCATTAAGACACTGCTATGGCCATAGACTTGTGGACTCAGCTTTTCAAATCTCATAAGACTACTCTCTATCAAGATCGATAGATCCTATCTAGATGCATACTTTGCTCCCACAGCTCAACCAACTGAAGCCAATATCTACTATAAAAATTTAAAATTGAGTCAATGCTTATGTGTTGTCAAACTACAGCTGTCTTATTGTGAGCAACTGTGACACGGTAGGTTAAAGGATCAGTCACACAATTACAGTATCGAGATGATTACTAATGATTGAATAGAAATTTATGTGATCTCTCGTATGGTCATGCTCAGTACTAGTTATTCTCTAACAACTATCCGTACTTGCCGCTCAATATCTCTATCCTGTAGATTAGAGACTCATCTATCCTGAAGGAAGCGAATCGTGCACTGATCTATTTGAATGGATCATCATCCCCATGACTATCCTATGATGGAGAGCAATTTAAGAATCGATCATACATGGCTCTAATTCTCAATAGTTAAGAATATGTATCATAACATCAATTTCAAGGATGATTCAAGGACATATAACACTTGAATGAAAAAAAAAATTATCTTTTATTGATCAAATCAATAGTTTTAAGTATAAATTTGTGTCATAGAATCAACAATATGTCAGTCAATAATTGGCTTCTAAAACATACATCTAACACCACTTCCCTGACCATCACTGGTGGATCCACGGTAGATCTCGATCCTACCAGGAAGCTCGTCACTCTCTATATCTCTCTGTAATTTAAGAATAATTTATAAAAAAAATTTTAAATAGTTAAAGAGTTAAAATATGCTAAATAAAAATTACTTACTATCTACTCCATATGGCGAGTGAATGGCCTCGATCCCCCACAGTGCGAGATGGTCTGTCTCGCCCGATTCGCGATATTTTAAGAACATCGATCCTGTACAGTTAGCAGTCAAATTAGTAAGTAACTAACTAAATTTAAGAATAAATGATTCAATTATTAAACTCTAAAAAAAAAATTAGATGCTTAACCTGATATGCTGGGTCTTCATACATGTAGTGGAATTTCCGACAATAGAACAAAAAACGTCATGACAACAATAAAAAGTTGATGTATTTCTGAACTGTCCAAATTAGGACATTCAAGAGCCGTTCACAAAGCCCATTTTGGAGACTTTGAGACTAACTCTTGAACGGGAGTCTAAGATTACATCAATGCATACATTAAATCACTACCATATATATCTCTATAAAAATAGAGAGATGTACCTGGATCCGACTTGAATCTCAATCCGGATCTGAACTGATTTTTGATCTGGATCCTAACCTCGATCCAATCTGGATCGTGACCCAGATCCTGGATTGAATCCTGACCCAGATCTCAATCTGGATCCGATTCGAATCTTGGACCGGATCTGAGTTGAATCAGATCGAATCTGGATTGGATCTCGGACTGAATCCTGTATTCAACTAATCCTAGTTAAAATATTAAATCATAATCACAATGAAACACAGAGACTAAATAAGCAAAAGTATTAAATTATAACAAGCAAAAGTATTAAATTATTTTTTAAAAAATAATATTTTATCATTATTTAAAAAATATAACTATTTTTATTACAAAAAATAATATATATTTTTAAATATTTTTAAATATTCTATTTTATTTATCATTATTAATTTTTAATACTTATTATTATTATTAATAAATTATTATTTTTTTAAAAATAATTTTTTTATTTTTTCCCTTTTCTTCTCCCGCACGCCACAATGCCCCCCACCATCGCAGCTCCCTGGCCCGTCACCACTGCCCCCCACACGCCACGGTGCCCCTCCACCCCCCACCCACTGTGGCCCCCCCTGTCCTCCGCCCACCCCACATCACCCCCACCCCCTGTCCCACCCCACTCGCAGCCCCCACAACCCCCCATCCTCCACCTCACCCCATGGCCCACTCCACTCGTGGCCCTTACCCCTCCATCCTCTACCCCATGCTGCATCACCCCCACCCCCTAGCCCACTCCGCTCACACCCCCCACCCCTCGCAGCCCCCACCCCCATCCTCCGCCCCACCCCGTATCACCCTCACCCTTGGCTCGCTCCTCTAGCACCCCCCATCGCTCGTGGCCCCCACCCCCCCATCCTCCACCCCACCTGCATCAACCCCACCCCGTGGCCTGCTCTACTCGTGCCCCCCACCCCCTGCGGCCCCCACCCCAACCCCCATCCTTCGCCCCACCCCACGTCACCACCACCCCCTGGCCCGCTTCACTCGTGCCCCCCACCCCCTGCTCTTCCATTTCCCAAGGAGCAAAAAAAAAGGGTTTACCTCGCAGTGATGGCAGTAGTGGCGACCGAGAGAAAGACCAATGGTGATGACAGTGATGGTGGTGATGATGAGGGCTCGCTCATCGGTCGATGGAAGCCCGAGGGGGAGAGGGTTTCGCACGAGAGAGGGAGAGGGTTTCGCGGGAAGTGACGGACAAACAGAAGTGGCGGGCACAATTTTAATAGAACTTTTAGCGATGTAATATTTCCATCGCTAAAATAATTATCAGTGTTGAAAATTTTTTTTCTGTCACTAATAATTCTTGTCAAATTTTTTTCCCTAAAAATTTTTTCCTCTAAAAAAATTTAACCAAAAAAAAATTCTCAAAAAATAATTTGTAATGAAAATTAGAATTTTCATTACTAATAATAGTTATTCACAATGCAGATAAAATTTACATCGTAAATAATTTGTTCTTTATTTTTTAAATTTTTTATTAATTATTTATGATAAAAATTTTGCATTACAAATAATTTAATATTTATGAGGTAAAACATATTTGCATTGTAAATAATACTTATTTGCGATGTAATTTTTGCATTGATAATAATTGACTCATTTATTTTTTAAATTTTTTTTTGATTTTTCATCGATTATTTTATGATGAAAATTTTGCGTCACAAATAATTTAATATTCATGATGCAAGATTTGTTTCCATCATAAATATGAATTATTTGTGATGGTAATTTTCATAACAAATACTTCCGTCGCAAAAATCTTATTTTTTTATAGTATATTTTTTTTTTATTTTTCTCTGAATATGATATAATTTTAAAATTTAAATCTCATCTTCACTATTTATTATCTAAATAATTATCGTTAGAATATCTTCATAAAGGACCACCTCATTTCGATAGGTCTAGCTATGTCGATCAATAAAATTTGATTTCGATGATCACAAACGATCATATGATGATCTGATAGATAGAGACCATGGATGGATCTGAAAACTTGTAATAATGATCTTGATGATATTTATAATATAATATCAAAATTTTATTTTAATCAGATATCATTATCACGATCAATTTAGCATAAGATAATTTGAGCCGTTAAATAAAAAATGAATGATCAAATGGCCAAACGACGTTTGATTATAAGGTAATTTTTTTAGATCAATAATCTTTACTACTATTTTGATCATTTATATGGTGGTGATCATAAAATTCAAACCGCACATATATGAACTATCCAAAACTATATGTCTCTTGATACTCATTCTTAATGTCCTTAAGTAATTATACTTAAATACTTTTGTAAGTTCTACTTAGCATGGATGGTTCATATATGCGTAGTTTAAATTTTATGATCATCATTATATAGATGATTAAAGTAGTAACAAAGATCATTTATCTAAAAAATTATCTTATAATCAGACGTCGTTTGATCTTTTGATCATTCATTTTTTATTTAACGATCTACATAATTTCATACTAAATTCATCATGATAATAATGTCCGATTGAAATAAAATTTTGATAGTATACTACAAATATCACTGAGATCATCATTATAAGTTTTTGAATCCATCGGTGATCTCTATCTATTAGATCATCATGCGACCATTTGTGACCATCGAAATTAAATTTTATTGATCAACATAGCTAGGGCTATTAGATCGAGGTAGTCTTTTGTAACGATACTCTAATGATAATTATTTAGATAATGAACAGTGAAGATAGACTTTAAATTTTAAAATTATATCATATTCAAAAAAATAAAAAAAAAATTATATTCGTTAGTAAAATATATTTGTGATCAATTTTTTGATTATAAAATATTAAAAAATTTATGATCAAAAAATTGATCATAAAATATTTAAATTATTTTTTAAATTTATAAATTATTTTTATCATAAATAATCTACTATTTATTTTTTAAAAAATTTTTAATTTTTTATCAATTATTTAGGATGAACATTTTACATCGCAAATAAAAAATTATTTATGATAAAAATTCAATTTGTGTCATAAATTATTGATTATTTGCAATGCAAAGTTTTCATCATAAATAATCTGTCATTTATTTTTAAAAATTTTTTTTATTTTTCATCGATTGTTTGCAACAAAAATTTTATATTGTAAATAGTAATTATTTATGATGCAAATTTAATTTTTATCATAAATAATCAATTATTTATGATGTAAAATTTTCATCACAAATAATTTATCATTCATTTTTTTTAAAATTTTTAATTTTTTATCAATTATTTATGATAAAAATTTTACATCATAAATAATTGATTATTCATGATGCAAATTTAATTTACATTATAAATAAAATTATTTATGATGAAAAATTTTTATCATAAATAATCTATTATTTTTTTTTAATTTTTAATTTTTTATCAATTATTTATGACATAAATTTTATGTTATAAATAATTTAATATTTATGATGTAAATTTCTTTTGCATAATAAATAATAAATTATTTATGATGAAAAAGATTTTTTGTTCTAAATAATTCATTATTTGCAATGTAAATTTTATTATGTCATTAATATATATTTTTATGATGAAAATATTTTCATCATAAATAATTTCATTGCTAAAATATTCTTTTCTTATAGTGTAATATGTATTTAGATATATTTTCGTATCTAAACTTATCGAGATATGGATAGAAATTTAAGCATCTAATTAATATCCATATCTGTATCCATATCTATCAATTAAAAATAAATACACATATGGATAGATAATTATCTTATTCATATCTAAATATCCGATTCCATTTGTAAACCTATTTAATTTTATATAGCACTCATAAACTTTTAAAAAAAATAAATGACCACTTTAATATGTTATTAATTTGATTTATCATCTACTTAGTAATATATTGAATTCTATAGTCATATAATTTAATTATCTAATTTATATCCACACTTCTTATATGGGATTTGTATTCATATCCATTTAAAATGGATATCGATGAAGTTTTGCATATGAATAACATCTATGTCCGTATCTATATTTATCAAATAAAATAAATATGGATATGGATATACTAGTATCTAATCTGATTTCAAGCATACAAGAATACAAAACCCCTATATAAGCTTATAAAATTTATTAATCTAATCTAATCCATAAACTTGAAAATCCTTGTAAGGCCAAACGTAAGTCCAAAATCAAGCATACTATTTATGTATGAGAGATACTATTTTTAACAAAAGTATGAGAGAAACACCTCCTTATTCCCTGAGTTAGAATAAATTAATTTTTTTTAGAAAATATATAATTCCTCCTTTTTCTTGTTCAAGAGCATCTATCTGAGATCCAACAACAATCTAGAGAAAATAATTGAGAAAAAATATTCCTCTTATTCAAACTAGAGTTTTGTTCTTTCTAGAGGTGTTATTTGGGACTTAAGCAAATCAAGGCTAGCCTAACCTAGCTAGATCAATAAAATATGCAATATAACAATAAATGACCTAACCACCAACTTGACTCAAAAAGCCAGAACCCAAACCATGTCCCAAATTTTGAATCTATACAATATTCAAACTAAGCTGAATTAGGTCAAGTTCAAATGAAATTAAAACTTGGAAGGCTAAAGGAGTTCGTATTTTATAAAATACATATTTTCATCTCATCCCAATAACTTGAGCAATTGCCTCGAGTGGCTGCCATATGGACAAATCTAAGGACTAAGACAAGTTAGAGTAGAGTTGCCCCATGATTTTTGTTAGGCCAATGGAGCTCAGCTATGGTAGGCCAAATGACCATGAGAGGCATAGAAGCATAGATTGAGTGACGCTATGACTTTGATGAGCTAACTGATTCTAATAATGACTAAAAACTAATCTTTGGCTTATGGTTACATAGTGTGAGAAGTATGTAATTAAGTATTTGAATAAATAACATCATGGAATGTAACTACCAGAACTATCGGAGATATGTGGTGAACCGATATGGGCAATTATAACTATTGGAAACAAGTGGCTACTCGATGGTTTAGATTCATATTGTATAAATAAGGAGATGTAATTTGAAGCAAAAATCCTGTGGCCAATCAAATACTTCTTTTTATCTTTACCTTTATTTTATCATTGCATTCATTTCTAATTTTCTTACTTTACTTACCTTATTTTAGACTAGTTTATTCATGGCTATCAGTATAGAATCGTAGACCTAGCCACATCCTACCTCTTCCTTCGGGTAGGTGATATCATAACATTAAAAATCTTTAAAGGTCAATGCACCAAGATCTGCTTTGCCAATCCTACACCTTATCTTCTTTTCGATTATTCACATATGTGGCATGCTTATGCATGCCAAAGGATGTGCATGCCACTCATCCTTCCCACCTTAGCAAGGAATTTGATGGCCAATAAGGCATTTTAGGTTTCAAATCATGTAATGTTAGAAACTTTGAAAGTATAATCTAAACAAGAATTAGGTCTGCTAAAGATTTGAAATATAACAAACTCACTTGTCTTATGTTGTTTGAAAGCCCCATCATAAGAACTATTTGGTTGCCCTAACTAAGCATATAAAGTTAGCATCAGCAAGAACCCACTTCGAGAGTTTTGATTAGCCTAATGTGTGTTGGAGATAGTTTCAAAATGACCCATAATTAGGAAAAATGACTCAAAGTGACTTTGGCCGATGGGAGTTGAGGTCACTCCAATGAAATGGTCACTTCAAGTCACCTAATCCTTCAATCACAATCCAATTTGGCATGAAAATAGGTTGATACACTCTCACACAAGTCCCATATATTTTTTGCAACTATCTCATATATTTAGTGTCAAATCCTTTATGTAACTTCATAGCTCTTTACAATACTTTAATCAATGACATAGAAATAAAGGATAGGTAATACATGGATTATTAAATTATGAAAAAGATTGCAAGCCAAGCAAAACACCATGACCATATAAATTCACCACAACTGTCTCTGTTATATATCAATGTATGTAAATATAGATTATCACGTTAATTTATTAGAATCTTTCATCACTTTTTGAAATTCTTGTTTTGGCTTTAAGGATTTTTGCTTAAAATTCTACTTATCAACTTGTTTATAATATATGATTTTTAACATTAAAAATTTATGTTTATACTTTTCTCTTTTTTCATTTATTTTCAATTCTAGAATTTTTTTCTTTTTCTGTCTTGCTCATGGTGCATTAGAGGCACATTTTAGTTCTCATCATACAAGTGGAACATTGATACACTTTCATATGTAATTAGTCCACTCTTTTTTGCTCTCTCTTATAGAAAATCATGGAGTATATTTCACTAGGAAAGCAAAATGTATAGAGCATCTCATAGATAGATAATTACATTTTGTGAGTGATCGAGAATTAGGGACAAGAGATGATGAGTTATAATAATATGCATTACAAAAATAATGGAGGTGGTTGAATGTTAATAGTACTTCTTTAATGCACTTTATTTTTGCGCTTTTCTTTTTTAGCCATACTCATCTAGTGCATGTGAGAGATATAAGAGAACTCGGTACAAGCAATCACTCTTTTGATTTCTTTATGTAATTAATTGGTTCAAACTAACATTCAATAAGGGGTCCTAAAATGAAAATTCATTTATGAGTTATAAATTCAAAATGGAATGATATAAGGGTTTTGACAAAGTCCTAATAATTTTGGTTATGATAATTGGTGGATCATGTGATTGAATAAAAGGTTTCTTTTATTATTGTTTTTGTTTTCATTTTGTTATATTTTTAAGTGTAAGAAGTATAGAAACTTAGAAAGTGAATTTACGAGGAAGTAAGTAATGGGAGAAACAATTTTTTGTTTTTGACTATTTGATATGTTAGAAATAATACTGACAATGAACAAAATTTTGATCTAGATCCAATCTTACTTTTCCTTTAATAGAAGTAATACTAGCCAAAAATCCTTTAATTTTCATGTTGGCATATCCATCCACTTAATTTTTTGCCAAGGTTGCATGAACCTTTAATTAATCCATCTCTTTTTATAAAAAAAAAAAAAATCTATCTCTAACTTATGTCACTAATGAATCTTCACCACTTAATGGTATTTACTTGTCCATACAATGATTAAATTATATCCATTATTAGCAACATTCCATAAAAAATCACTTATCACATTGTTTGTTATTCGTAGCACATAACCATTTCTAGCTAGTCAAAATATATTGTAATCATACAACAATATCAAATATAATTATTAGTCAATATTCATGATGTGCCTCAATGAATGTTTCTGGACAACCATATCTAGTTTAGGTCCCCTTGTTGCACCAGTATAAGTCTAACGAATGTTTAATATTTAACATTGCCTAACTATTGCGTAATAATAACACGATATATATTAAAGTGATCAATAAAGATAAAACAACATTATTTAAGCTTGTTATTTCTTGATAAACCCTCATCAACTAATACCATATAGTTGTTGGATTAAAAAAAGTAGTGAGAGTTTCACTAAGTATAACATCTAAGAAACTTTGACATATATGTTGGAACCTAAGTTGATCCAAAAGCTTATATCATTAGGTTTTTGGACCTAACTAGTATATCAACCTCTTCACCTTTCTTTTATTATATAATGTAGGACTATTTTTTCAAACATGGATTTCCAATTGATAAAATATTGCATCATATCTTAATAATAGTTTAGTATTATTACTATGTCATAATAATACTAAACTATTATGCTTAGTATTATTATCAACAAATTTTTACTTGACAATAACACATCAAATTATCAAGTAATATAGTAGAATCACATCTATTAAATATGGCAATCAATCAACGTTCAGTGTTTTCCTTATTATAGACCTTAACAAACCTTTACTACTCAGCAATAACTATAACAATAAATCAAGATTCTCCACTCATGCCTATTATTCACCTCAACAAACCTTTATTAGTCAATGATGTCTAACTATCAAATAAAAAAAGAATAGCATCCTTAAAAATGACAAACCAAGGTTCACCTAACATACTTTTTATAGCCCCAAAAGACCTTCACTAGTTGTTACTAATATGATAGCTGATTAAAGATCCCATATTCCACCTATTACTAGCACTGACAAACCAGTATTAGTGACCAATACTTGATTATCGAATACTAACATAATCATATCAACCTACTATGATAATTCGATTCACATGCCTAATTTATTGTTAGCTGCATGTAATGAATATTATTTGTTGATTGTGCATGTACAATAATTAAATATTACAAATCACATCCAATATGAAGCAACATTGATCAAGATTCACATTGTTAGAAAATGGATACACTAGCATGCATAGATTTCAAATAATTTTGAAATAGTAGTGAAAACGGATCTAGATTAAATTTTTAACCCACATGCAATAGATCTAATTTATATCTACTCGAGTCTTGAATCTACGTCGTGCATATAATCTGAAAATAAAATAAAATAATCGAGATCATATCTCAATACCTTGTATGGGTTGAAATACACCATAACTGATGATCGTAGATTTGAAGGTTCTTGAGCCGCACATGCATCCGACCTCTACAGGTATCCATCGGGATCAATCTTGAACTTTTCTTCTTATTTTTGATCCATTTTCTCCAAGATGAATCTCAGCCTTTTGGATCTTTGATCAACCATTGATCTTTGTCCATGATGTCAACACTTGAATTGTAGCCTATCTCTTTTTTTTTTATGTAGAAGAGATCGCCCAACACTTAGACATATGGGAAGATGGGATTCTCAACCCTTGGTTGTTGAAGAGAGAGGAGAAGGAGAGGATGGCATGGAGATGGGAGGAGGTTTAGATCTGAATTCATAATTCAATAATTTCACAAACCCTAGGAGACCATCTTTTAAATAGATATTTTTTTGATTTCAAATCAATCTCCAATCAGGCTAAAAAGATTTATCCTTATCTCATAAGGTCCCTTGTCTTTTAATTTGATTTTCTTCTAAAAAAAATCAAACCCAATTAGAAAGGGCCACACCTTATATGATAAGTAAAGAGGGTGCCCACATCTTATAAGGCAAGATGAGAGGGCACCCCTTATCCTATAAGGTAAGTAGAGGGGGTGCCAACCTTTGGCACCCCTTAGGATTTTTGTGCGCACAAGAGAGGGGGTGTAGTCCCTCTCTCTTTCTCTCCACGCCAACCCCAAAGGGGCGTGCACCCATTGGACATTCCAAAAAAAAAAAGGAGGCATGTGCCTCCTCTCCTCGTCTCTTTCTAAAAAATGATTCATGCCAAAAAAAAAAAATTTAAGAAAGAAAATAAGGAGATTTATTTGCCAACTAATTGGCTTGATCTAATACTTTTGGATCCTAAAATAGGTGTCCCTCTAAATCCAAATCAAAGTGGATCTAAATTTAGTTCAAGACTATGGACTTGATCCAATCTTTATCTAGTAAGGAATGCAAGTCTAGAAAAAAATTAGGTTTAATCATATACTAGCATGGTTCTCCTAAATTCAATAGGATTTCACTAAATTCTAATCCAATTGTAACTTCACAAGTCCAATTAGTTAATTCAAGATTAAATTTCTTAATATGTGACCCCATAGATTTCATTCTATCTGATAGTGAGATATATTGTGATCTTTATCATAATATCATCAAAACTACTTTCGATGGATTGGAATAATTTTAACTTTGCCCTTCAAGGGTCGTCGATCATCAAGATGACATATGATGAGTCCCACAATCCATCAGTGATACCTAGCAATATGTAATGGTAATCCAATAGAATGAAAGTATGAACCCCTAGGTGCAGTTAACATATGATTCAGTCTTTTTATCATGAGTTCTGACTTGACGAAGGTCATGAAGAACTCGTCAGATCTCATCGTCAGTCATATGCTAGATTGGCTCGACTCGAGTTCACTTATGAATCCAGTGAAAACTTTTTTTCAGTATTCACACTTGCTTTGACCAAAAATTTTCTGAACTCAATCTCGCAAATCACATAGGACTTCTCCTTTTTTACCAAGGTTGATAGATTCATCTAGGTGTATCCTACTCCTAATAGTAAATCTTAACATACTGTAGCCAACATACACGTAAGGATCCGAATGGCTAAAGACTAAGAGAATATGCAGTCAAACTCAGTAGCATCGCTGTGAATAACCGACAACACCATAGGTCAAAGGACCACTCATACCACTACAGCATCGAGATAACCACTTACTAGTAAGTAGACATCCAAGTAATTTTTCGTGTTGGTCACCTCAGTGCAAGTTATTCTCTAACAACCACTGTCACTCTCACCCTAGTATCCTTACACTACAGATCCAAGACTCATCTATCCAGAAGAGAGGTAATCTGATCAATCTTAAATAGATTGATCACTGTCCTCTGTGACGATCCATTGATCGAAAGTATTTAGAAACTGTTGGGTATAAAATGACCCCAGCCGAAGTTTGTAAAAGGCCGACCTTTCTAGGGCTTTTCTGGCTTCCGACCTTATGTGGCATCTTTTCGAACTCTCCCGACCGTCCGAGCTTCCATAATACCATCCGGACTTCTCCGACAATGAGCTTCTCCATTCATCTACCAGACTGCTCCAAACGCTCTCTAAACTTCACTTTCAGCTGATTCTCTACAGTGGTCGACTATTCTTTGAATCCCTTCCAGACTTCTCCCGGCCACGGATGACTTTACTCCAAACTTCCTCCGAGCTTCGTCAATGATCGAGCTTCTTCAACAGTAGGACTTCTATAGTAACCAGACTCCATCCAAGTTTCTACGATGGTAGATCGCCTTTCGAATTTCAGCCGAACTTCTACCGCAAGCAGTCTACTCCGAACTTCTACTGTAGGCGGTCTACTCCGGATCTCTACTGTAAGCGAATTCCATCCGAGCTTCTACTGTAAATGAATTCCTTTCGAACTTTTATTACAGACGGACTTCAGCTGAGCTTCTTCATAGCCGGATCCCAGCCGAGCTCCTACAGTGGATGGATCCCAAACGAGCTTCTACAACGGGACAGGCTCCGCCAGCCAGGTCACTACTCCGAGCTTCTACAATAAGAAATCTTCATCCGAGCTTCCACGATAACCGATCTTCGATCGAGCTTCTACAATAAGCGGCCTCCTTTCAGCCTCCTACAAGAGCCGAACTCTGTCCAAACTTCTACGATAGAATTGAAATCTCAGACTCCTCCAACGTTCGACCTTCCCCAGTGTCCTCAAGACTCCTCCAGCGGACGAACCTCCACAGCGCCATCCGAACTCCACTGTCGGACGACCCTCTGCCAGATTCCTCATGAAACCGAACCTCTCCGACGGGCAATCTACAGACGAGCTTCTACATCAGGCAAATTTCAGACGGACTCTCCTAGCAACTGGACTCTTACCGGACTTCTCCAACAGAAAGTCTCCATCCGAGCTTCTACAGCGGAAGATTTCCACCTGCAACATCAGCGTCCAATCGGCGCCCAAGGCACCCGACAACAGTGGATTCGTCGGCAACCTCAGAGATGTCCGAGCTTGTTGCTCCTAGATTAATTTTGATAATTACAAAGCAGATTGAAGGGATACAAATATTTTTATTTGAAAAAGTTTTTATGCTCTTCAGGGGCAAAATCATAATTTTACTAAAATCCTGATTTGATAGTATCATTTGGTAGAACAAATGATTTGTAATCTATTGATAAAAATTTCATTATTTTTGGACTTATATTTTTGAAGTTATGAATGTTTGAAGTGCATGAGTCGACTCATGAGTCAACTCATGGCACAATGAGCTGATTGGCATGCAAAAATTTCCCTTGGCACGCTGGATTTTTGGCTTGGCACGACCTGTGAGTCAACTCATGAGTCGACCCACAAGGCATGAGTCGACTCATGAGTCGACCTCTGCTGATTTGGGCCAAAAAATCCAGAAATCAAAGTATCTGGCTGTTGCAACAGAAGTCGACTCATGAGTCGACTCCTGAAGCATGAGTCGACTCATGAGTCGACCCCTGCGACGAAAATCATCTGCAACGGCTAGTTTTTTGCCGATTTTAATTGCCTTTTATGCTCCCTTAAAATGCTCTAACGGCTCTTTTTCTGCCTAAAATATTTTCCCTTGTTTCTTAAGGCTATAAAAGGTTTCAAAAGGTGAAAGAAAAAAGGAGGATCCAAAAATCTACACGAGAGAGACAGTGATCAACGAGATACACGAGAGAAAAAGAAAAGGGGATCCACAATATACTCGAGAGAGACAAGGAATCTACAATATACACGAGAGATTGTGAAAGAGAAAAGCAAGAGCGTTCAAAAGGGCATTCAAGAGCATTCAAAGAGAGGGTTTTTCAAGCCAACTGTTCAACCTTGATCAAGAGCTCTTTCAAAGCCTTCAAGAAGTCTTCAATCAAAGTTCACCTTCTCCTCCTCAAGCATTCATCCACCTTGAGAAAATCCAAAAAGGAAATTCTTCATTTGAGTAAAGTATTTTTATTATTATATTCGCTCATTTAAGGAGCTATTCTTGTACTTATTTGTGCTCTAAACTGTCTTACTCTTTGTGAGTAATTGTTCTTATTTTTGGAGGGTTTCTAAAACAAGGGTAGGTTGATCCGAACCTGAAATTGGAGTATTTTGGGTTGGCTTGTACCCGGAAAACAAGTGGACTAGCTTGGGATAGCTAGTGTCGGAGTTTCCGACGTTTGTATTCGGGTTGAATACAAGTATAGTGGATTGGATTTCCCAAGTAGGAGCTTGGGGAGTGGATGTAGGTGCAAGGTTGGCACCGAACCACTATAAATCCTTGTGTTTGTAGTGTGCTTTATTGTTTCTCTTTATTTCTTTATTATATCCTTGCATTCTTGCTTTAGGTAATTAATCTTGATTTAAAGTCTTTCTTCTCATTCATCAAGCTTTTAACAAATACTTTTCATAAGCAATTAATTGAGCATAAAATTTTTAAAAACCCAATTCACCCCCCCTTTTGGGTTGCATAGCTGGGCAACAAGTGGTATCAGAGCCCGGTGCTCTAGCCCTTCTTTGATCTAACAATCAAAGAGCCAAAGATCTATGGCAACCCATGTCGGAACTTCTCTAGCCGAGGGGCAATCTACCAACCGACCTCTACTTTTCAATGGGTCTAATTATACCTATTGGAAAGCTCGGATGAAGATATTCATACAAGCACTCGACTATGATATGTGGAGTATCATAGTGAACGGTCCTCACACACCCACCAAGATTATAGATGGTGAGGAGTCAACCAAACCCGAGAAAGAATGGGATGAGGTTGATAAGAAATTGGCACAATTAAATGCTAAAGCTATGAATGTTCTTTATTGTGCACTTGATGCAAATGAATTTAATCGCATTTCTACTTGTGCATCTGCTAAAGAAATATGGGATAGGTTAGAAGTAACCCATGAGGGAACAAATCAAGTAAAAGAGTCTAAAATAAACATGCTTGTGCATAAATATGAATTGTTTAAAATGGAGCATGATGAGTCCATAACTGCTATGTTTACTCGTTTTACTGATATAATTAATGGTTTGAAGAGTCTTGGCAAATCTTATACTAACAGTGAGCTTGTAAGGAAGATTCTCAGGTCATTGCCAAGAACTTGGGAAGCCAAGGTGACTGCCATCCAAGAAGCAAAGGACTTGAACACTCTACCTCTAGAAGAGCTTCTTGGATCCTTGATGACTCATGAACTTAGCATGAAGCAACATCAAGAGGATGAAGTCAAAAAGAAAAGAACCATTGCCCTCAAATCCACAGCTTTACCTGATGATGAAACGGATGACACTGAAGATGAAGAACAGGATGAAGAGATGGCACTCATCACCCGGAGATTTAAGAAGTTTCTAAGAAAAAGAAAACAGGGGATGAGAAAGAAGTCATTCACAAAAGGGGAACAAAGCAAAGAAAAAGAGAAAGATCAACCCCTTATATGCTACGAGTGCAAGAAGCCGGGACATTTCAGATCCGAATGTCCACAACTGAAGAAAGGTCCCAAAAAGTTCAAAAAGAAAGCAATGATGGCGACTTGGAGTGCGAGTGATGACTCAAGCTCCGATGAGGAAACCTCAACAGAACAAGCCAACCTGTGCCTTATGGCACACGAAAATGAGGTGTGTCTAGCATCCCAAGGAGGAAACAGGAAATGGTATCTTGACAGTGGATGCTCGAGACACATGACTGGTGATGAATCACAATTCATCACGCTTGATGCTAAGGATGGAGGGATGGTCACCTTTGGAGATAATGGCAAAGAAAAGATCATCGGGATAGGTAACATTGGTATCACTCCCTCCAAATACATTGAAAATGTTTTGTTAGTTAAAGGTTTAAAGCATAACTTACTTAGCATTAGTCAATTTTATGATAAAGGGTATAAAGTTATTTTTGAATCATCTGTTTGCATTGTGACTAGTCCTATTAACGATGGTATTAAATTTATAGGACATAGGCATGGCAATGTTTATATGGTAGATTTGAATGATTTAGCCAAATTAGACATGCAATGCCTAGTATCCTTGAATGCTAAAGTTAATGAGACTAGTTGGCTGTGGCATCGTAGACTTGCACATATTAGCATGCATTCTCTTTCAAAATTAATTAAGAAAGAATTAGTTCTTGATTTGCCAAAACTGAATTTTGAAAAGGATAGAATTTGTGATGCATGCCAATTAGGTAAACAAACTAGAGTTTCATTTAAATCCAAAAATATTGTTTCAACTTCTAGACCTTTAGAGCTCTTGCATATGGACTTGTTTGGATCATCTAGAACCACTAGTCTAGGAGGAAAACGATATGGTTTTGTAATTATAGATGATTACTCTCGTTTTACTTGGGTTTTCTTTTTGGCACACAAAGATGAAACTTTTCATATTTTCACTAAATTTCACCGAAAAGTCACTAATGAAAAAGGGTTTTCAATTCAAAATATTAGAAGTGATCATGGAACTGAATTTAAAAATCAAGACTTTGAAAATTTTTGTGATGAAAATGGAATTGGCCATAACTTCTCTGCTCCTAGGACACCCCAACAGAATGGGGTAGTTGAAAGGAAAAACAGAACCTTAGAAGAAATGACCCGTACCATGCTTTGTGAAAGCAACCTTCCAAGATATTTTTGGGTGGAAGCAATTAACACAGCATGTTACATTTTAAATCGTGCTTTGATTAGACAATTTTTAAAGAAAACCCCCTATGAACTTTGGAAAGGAAGAAAACCAAATATTGCATATTTTCATATTTTTGGTTGCCGATGTTTTGTATTAAATAATGGCAAAGAAAAACTTGGTAAATTTGATGCAAAATCAGATGAAGCAATCTTTCTAGGTTACTCCTCCACTAGTAAAGCATTTAGAGTTTTCAACAAAAGAACTTTAGTAGTTGAGGAGTCCATACATGTTGTTTTTGATAAATCTAACGATCTTCCTTCAAGGAAGAATGAGGGTGTTGATGATGCAGATCCACTAATAGAAGGTATGAAGGAGATCACTCTGAAAGATTCAGCAACTTCAGAAGACAAAGATCAAGAAGACAAACAAGATGAGAGAGGTGAAGAAATTCAAGAACAATCTCAAGGTACAAATGACCTACCCAAGGAATGGAGGTATGTTCACAACCACCCTAAGGAGTTAATTATTGGTGATCCTATGCATGGGGTAAAAACCCGTTCTTCACTTAGAGATGTAGTTAATCATTGTGCTTTTGTATCTCATCTTGAACCTAAAACTTTTGAGGAAGCTGAAAATGATCATAATTGGATTAATGCAATGTAAGAGGAACTTAATCAATTTGAAAGAAATAATGTTTGGACCTTAGTATCAAGACCTAAAAATTATTCAATAATTGGCACAAAATGGGTCTTTAGAAACAAATTAGATGAGCATGGAAATGTAATTAGAAATAAAGCAAGACTGGTTGCTAAGGGATATAATCAAGAAGAAGGAATTGATTTTGATGAAACCTTTGCACCTGTTGCTAGATTAGAAGCTATTAGACTTCTACTTGCATATGCTTGCTTTATGAAATTCAAATTATTTCAAATGGATGTTAAAAGTGTATTTTTAAATGGATATATTGCTGAAGAAGTATATGTAGAACAACCCCCTGGATTTGAAAATCATGCTTTTCCTAATCATGTCTTTAGATTAAATAAAGCTTTATATGGATTAAAACAAGCACCTAGAGCATGGTATGATAGGCTAAGCAAATTTTTACTAAATAATGGTTTTTCAAGAGGTAATGTAGATACAACCCTCTTTATTAAAAGAAATCAAAATGATATGCTAGTTATACAAATTTATGTTGATGACATAATTTTTGGGTCTACTAATGAATCCCTTTGTCAAGACTTTGCTAAGCTTATACAGGGAGAGTTCGAGATGAGCATGATGGGAGAACTCACCTTCTTCCTCGGATTCCAAATCAAACAATCAAAAGAGGGAATCTCCATCACCCAAAGCAAGTACACCAAGGAACTACTCAAAAGATTTGGAATGGAGAACTGCAAACCAATTGGCACACCAATAAGTCCCTCATGTAAGCTTGACAAGGATGATGAAGGTAAATGTGTAGACTTAAAATACTATAGAGGTATGATTGGTTCATTATTATATTTAACTGCAAGTAGGCCTGATATCATGTTTAGTGTTTGTTTATGTGCTAGATATCAATCTAATCCTAAAGAATCTCATTTGAATGCTGTTAAAAGAATCCTTAGATACTTAAATGGTACTCAAACTCTAGGGTTATGGTACTCTAAGGACTCACAAATTGATTTATTAGGATATTCAGATGCTGATTTTGCTGGATGTAAATTAGATAGAAAAAGCACAAGTGGAACTTGCCAATTTCTTGGAGTTAACCTAATCTCATGGTTTAGCAAGAAACAAAATTCGGTGGCACTATCTACGGCTGAGGCCGAATACATTACAGCCGGAAGTTGTTGTGCTCAAATCTTGTGGATTAAGCAACAACTCGAAGACTTTGGAATCAAACTTAATGAAATACCAATAAGATGTGACAACACAAGTGCCATAAATCTATCTAAAAATCTAATTCAACACTCAAGATCCAAACATATTGAAATAAGACATCATTTTATAAGAGAACATGTTCAAAATAAAAATATAATTCTTGAATATATTTGTACTGAAAATCAATTAGCTGATATCTTTACAAAGGCCCTTAGTGAGGATAAATTCTGTGAAATTAGGAGAAATCTAGGAATTCTAGATCAATATGCCTAAATTTTTCTCAATTTCTAAGAACTGATGTCAAAAATTCTTAGAGCTCAATTTCCAACATCTATCCTGATCCCAAAAGCTCAAATTTATCATTTTAAAAACTTATCTTTGAGCAAAACTCCTTCTCCCAAAATTTCAAATTTTTCTGGAATTTATTCATATTTTTTTTGAATTTCTGAACTTCATGAGTCGACCCCCATGAGTCGACTCAATGGCAAACTTGTTATTTTCTCAAACTTCCCACGGGCTCATTGTTTTTATACGGGATTCTGTTCGTGAGACGACTCATCCTCTCATCTTCCTCCTTCCAAAAGCCGACTTCTCCAATTCCTTTTGCTCCAAATCCAAGGATCTAATTTGAGGCACTTCTCCCTCCTCCTCTCCACCAAAAATCGCCACCTTGGAAAGGGATTTTTTGTGCTTTCTCCCATTGTTTGGCACGGTTGGAGCGTGCCCTAGCACTCCACCGTTCTTCCCAAATCCACTTCTTTTCTTCACCAAAATCCCTCTTCACTCTCTTGTGATCCCTCCTCCACTCATTCACTTGTTCCTCCAAGTCTCCTTGCCTGCTACTGTAGTGAATATGGCTTCGAAGATGAAGCTTCTCCAAAGAAGAAAGTCAGTCCGTGAGCCTGAAAAAATTGTCCGAAAGAAAAGGCAAGCTGGTCAGTCTTCCACTGCTCCCACTCCAGCTTCAGTATCTACTCAAGGTCCCCCTCAATCCTCCCTAAGCCCCAGTAAGAATCCTCTATCTGATAGAAAAGTTGAAACCGGGAAAAATATAGATTTTCGGTTCTTTGAAAAAGAGGGTTTTACATTTGCAACTAAGATTAAAAACTAAGGATGGGGTTTCTACTGCTCCCTTAAGGAAGTCACCTATGTTGACCTAGTTAGAGAATTCTACCAGAATCTACATTATGGAAATGGGTCAGTGACTTCAACAGTCAAGGGTATTGATATTTGCTTGAATTCTAGTATATTGGGAGAAATACTTCATTTGCCTAGTGAGGGTTACTCTTATATGGAACTCCCAGTAAAAGAAGAGAGGATCAGTGTTATTCTAGGGAGAACTTATTCAGGGAGTTTAAAGAAATTGAAAGCAAAGATTTTGTCCATTGAGATGAGGATCCTGCATCAGATGGTAACGAAGCTCTTCTTTCCTAGGAGTGGTAGGCATGATTTACTTTCCAGCAGAGATGTATGTATCATGTTTCATGTCATCACTCAGACCCCCCTGAACCTCCCTGCACTTATGATAGAGGCCATGAGAAAGACTTTGAACAGATCCAAGGCACACTTGCCTTTTGGTATGGCCCTTACTCGAGTTTTTAGGAGGTTTGGAGTTAGCTGTGAGGGGGAGGCTTCTACTAAGCTCTCTCATGTGGACACTTTCAACCAACACACCCTGCACCAAATGGGATTTACAAAGATAGATGGTGGTTGGATCAAGGGATCTGAGGAGAGAGCTAAGGAGAGAGCTGGGGAGAGAACTGAAGATAGAGCTGAAGACAGAACTGAAGACAGAGCTGAAGAAGAAGGTCCATCATCTCCTGTCCATGACTTCAGGGCAGCATCACCAAATATCCAGTTCATTCCTGATACAGAGGCTGGCCCTTCAGAGTTTACTAGGATGCCCACACCAGTGTATCAGCCAGAGAGCAGAGCACCTCAATCAGAGTTCAGACTGGCTGACGATCAGATCGAACAGATATCACAGCGTGTGGCTTCTTTGCTATCTAGTCAGTGGAGTAGTACTACTTTTGCACCTGGAGCCACTTCTTCTGATCAGACCATGACTCCCCATATATCCACTATGTTTCAGATGATATCAGATCAGTCCATCCGGATTCAGCAGCTTGAGGACACAGTCTGGAGACTGACTGGCAGAGTTCTTGACTTGCAGGGGCAAGTCCTTGCTTTGGCCCATCCTCAGCCACAGGAGTCCACTATTGAGGTCACAGACCTCACTGCAGAGGCTGGCAGGCTCAGAGGAGCACTAGAGGGTGGATATGAGTTACTGAGGAAAGAGATCCGAGGATCGAGTGAGCATGCAACCACTCAGTTCACTGCTCTACTTCAGTCTGTTTCCAGAGCACTGAACGTACTTGATTCCATCAGACTCACCCTTTCTGTTCAGTCCTTAGCCTCTCAGCGTTCTCAGCCTCCCAGTTCATCTCGCTCTCCTGCTCGTGCCAGAGGCAGACGGGGTAGAGGACGCACTTCTGATCCATCAGCTTCTCACCCATATCTGATGACTCCGATCCATGACTTCTCATGATCATTACTAGATCCTAGGTGTCAGTGTCTTGTTCTAGGATCTGTATTTTGGGGCCATCTATTGACAATTAGCTGGTTGACTTTTATATTATGAACTATGTATTGAAACAATTATGATTTTATGGTATCATTTTTTACTTATATTTCTACCTTTTGTAATGATGACGATCATATTTTGGTTATATATATATTCTCCTTGTTGAAATATTGTCTTCTCTTTGTTGTTATTTGCTGTTAATAATTGCTGTATTAAGGGGGAGCAAACATCAGTGATAAACTCTAAAGGGGGAGAAATTAAAGAATGTTTCAGAAAAAGGAGGAGTTAACCATGTTTGATGATGTCAAAAAGGGGGAGAAATTAAACAAAAATTAAACAAAAAGCAATCCAACAAAAGCAAAACCATAAATTATGAGCAATTAAAGAAAAAGCAATCCATCAAAAGCAAAACTACAAATTATGAGAAATTAATGAATGAATTGGAAAATTTAAAGAACAATATCAAAAGTACAATGCTAAATATAATGCAAATAAGTAACTTTTAAATTACTTCTTTACATATGCTCTGATTTGCTTTAAAAAAAAAATTTAAATATGCTCTGATATACTTTAAAATTCCAACTTGCTCAGATACATTTTTTTTTAAATTTTATTTACCTTGATACATCTTAAGAAATTTAACTTACTCTGATACATCTTAAAATTTTTTTTTAACTTGCTCTGATACATTGCAAAATTTTCTCTGATACATTGTAAATTTTTTTCTGATAACATTGTAAAATTATTTTTCTTGCTCTGATACATTGCAAAATTTATTTTTCTCTTGCTCTGATACATCTTAAACTCAAAATGATTTAATACACTTTCCAAATCAACTCTTAAACATGCTTTGGCACACATAATTATTTCTTTTGTATCAAAAGCAATTAAAGCACATAAGTATTTTTTGCTCTGATGCTAAAACTAAAATCAAATGAGAATGAGCAAATTTTCAAAATACAACTTGATCTGATAACAAAAACAAGTTTTCTGTTCTAACACCAAAATCACATAATTCAATGAGTATATCTTCAAATCTTTAAGAAAATGGACAAACTATTTTTGTATATGACCATTTATATTACATGCCAAAAGAATCATACTCTTTTCAAGCATCTATAATGCATTCACATAAATGCTTTTGTTCAAGTGTTTTGTCATCATCAAAAAGGGGAAGATTGTTGCTCCTAGATTGATTGTGATGATTACAAAGCAGATTGAAGGGATACAAATATTTTTATTTGAAAAAGTCTTTATGCTCTTCAGGGGCAAAATCATAATTTTACTAAAATCCTGATTTGATAGTATCATTTGGTAGAACAAATGATTTGTAATCTATTGGTAAAAATTTCATTATTTTTGGACTTATATTTTTGAAGTTATGAATGTTTGAAGTGCATGAGTCGACTCATGAGTCAACTCATGGCACAATGAGCTGATTGGCACGCAAAAATTTCCCTTGGCATGCTGGATTTTTGGCTTGGCATGACCTGTGAGTCGACTCATGAGTCGACCCACAAGGCATGAGTCGACTCATGAGTCGACCTCTGCTGATTTGGGCCAAAAAATCCAGAAATCAAAGTGTTTTGCTGTTGCAACAGAAGTCGACTCATGAGTCGACTCCTGAAGCATGAGTCGACTCATGAGTCGACCCCTGCGATGGAAATCGTCCGCAACGACTAGTTTTTTGCCTGTTTTAATTGCCTTTTATGCTCCCTTAAAATGCTCTAACGGCTCTTTTTCTGCCTAAAATATTTTTTCTTGTTTCTTAAGGCTATAAAAGGTTTCAAAAGGTGAAAGAAAAAAGGAGGATCCAAAAATCTACACGAGAGAGACAGTGATCAACGAGATACACGAGAGAAAAAGAAAAGGAGATCCACAATATACTCGAGAGAGACAAGGAATCTACAATATACACGAGAGATTGTGAAAGAGAAAAGCAAAAGCATTCAAAAGGGCATTCAAGAGCATTCAAAGAGAGGGTTTTTCAAGCCAACTGTTCAACCTTGATCAAGAGCTCTTTCAAAGCCTTCAAGAAGTCTTCAATCAAAGTTCACCTTCTCCTCCTCAAGCGTTCATCCACCTTGAGAAAATCCAAAAAGGGGATTCTTCATTTGAGTAAAGTGTTTTTATTGTTATATTCGCTCATTTAAGGAGCTATTCTTGTACTTATTTGTGCTCTAAACTGTCTTACTCTTTGTGAGTAATTGTTCTTATTTTTGGAGGGTTTCCAAAATAAGGGTAGGTTGATCCGAACCTGAAATCGGAGTGTTTTGGATTGGCTTGTACCCGGGAAACAAGTGGACTAGCTTGGGATAGCTAGTGTCGGAGTTTCCGACGTTTGTATTCGGGTTGAATACAAGTATAGTGGATTGGATTTCCCAAGTAGGAGCTTGGGGAGTGGATGTAGGTGCAAGGTTGGCACCGAACCACTATAAATCCTTTTGTTTGTGGTGTGCTTTATTGTTTCTCTTTATTTCTTTATTATATCCTTGCATTCTTGCTTTAGGTAATTAATCTTGATTTAAAGTCTTTCTTCTCATTCATCAAGCTTTTAACAAATACTTTTCATAAGCAATTAATTGAGCATAAAATTTTTAAAAACCCAATTCACCCCCCCTCTTGGGTTGCATAGCTGGGCAACAGAGCTTCTCTTAGATTGCAAAAACAGAGAGCCATTCCGCTCCATCAGACGTCCCAACCGAGCTTCAGTCGTTGAGCCCGAACTCTCTGGCAAGTCACGACAATGGCCACTACCCCACTCCACTCTCCGTAACAGATTCCATGTGGCCCTACTACTCTCTGATTCCATACGGCCCCACTACTCTCTGGCAAGTCGTGACAACGGACACCACTCCACTCTCCATAACAAACTCCACATGGCCCTGAACGGCCCCCTGATGCCACTACTCTCCGTAACAAACTCTGCATGGCCCTGAACGGCCAACTACCAAGCGGTTATAGACGTCGTTGTCAATTAGTTATGCTCTCCATCTATAAAAAGGGACCTCCAAATACATTCTTCTCTAAGCTCTAAACTCTATCTCGAAACTTTGCCAAAATCTCATTTGAGTGCTCCATTTCTGTTGAAGCAGAGTACTGACTTGAGCGTCGGAGGGTCTTACCGGAGCACCCCCAACTCCGGTTAAGACTTTCCTTGCAGGTCCCGACGGCGGCCGCGGTCATCTCAACTCCAGCTTCTCCGACGTCGGCGAAATTTTGCACCAACAAAATTGGCACTAGAGGAAGGGCTGTGTCTTCGCAGTACCCTTATTCTTAAAGGAGTACTCAACGGGACTGTCTTCGATCATCTTCTCCAACATCTTCTTCTCCTTCTCCTGCCAAATCTCCACCTGATGCCTCTCCGAAAGGCATCCACCAGATGATCCACGGCCTCCGCAGCCAGATCTCAGTGAGCTCCGCAAGCTCCGACCTCATCTCCAGTTTTCCAAGCTCCTCCTCCTCCGACAACGATAGTCGGCATGGAGCAGTTCGACTTGCTGGTTCAGCAGGTCAGGGGCCTCACCGAAGCAGTGCAGGCCATGCAGCAACAGCCACAGCAGCCGCAGGTATTAGTGCGGCTGGAAAGAGCATCGTCGGAGTTTCAGAATCCGACGAACGGGCGGGCCACTTGGGCAAGTCACCCCGTCTTCCTAGGAAAGCGGAAGCAGAAGATGGAGAGCCCACCATCCGATCATGATTCTACCCCCGGAGAGTCCCTACCTCCGTTCCACCAGAAGACCCTCGAGACTCGTAGTCGAGAGGACCTCCTGGATTAAAGATTCTGGAAGATGAACCGACGGATCGAAGAGCTCCGCCATGCTCCCACTGCTTATGGTGAGGACATCTACACTGATCCTCCTTTCTCTCAAATGATCATGCAGGAGCCAATCCCGTCGAACTTCAAGCTCCCCCAATTTGAGAGCTACGACGGGATCTCGGATCCGGTTGACCACCTAGAGGCCTTCCGAACAATGATGCTGCTCCATGGCACACCAGACGCCATCTTGTGCTGAGCTTTCCTGTCTACTTTGAAGGGAGCAGCAAGAAATTGATACTCGACATTGAAATCGGATACTATCTTCTCCTTTGATTAGATGAGCCACCAGTTTGTTGCTCATTTCGTTAGCAACCGGCATCCTCAGAGAGGTTCGGAGTCTCTCATCAACATCAAGCAAAAGGAGGAAGAATCCATTCGAGCTTACGTCAACCATTTTAACATCGCCGCATTGGAGGTCCGAAACTTGGACCAATCGGTCGTGATGGCCGCCCTGAAGGGTGATCTTCAAAAGAATGATCTTCTATTTTTCCTGAAAAAGAAGTATCCCAGGGACTTTGCTGATTTGCTGGCTCGGGCCGAAGGATATGCCCGAGCAGAAGAAGCCTTCAAGATGAAGGATGAGGAGGCCGCGAAGGAGTGGCAAACGGGAGACTCCAGCAAGCCCGCAGTTGAAAAAGGGCCGAGTGAAGCTCGACTATATTCTCGAACTTTCTCCAGATACAAGCGTGTCCAGACTCCTCTCTGGGCTCGTAGGCAGAGAAGCCCGGACCGCAGAGTTCGGAGGGCTCTCCCCCAAGAAGATTCCACAGCTACGCTCCTCTCAACACATCAAAAACTCAAGTACTGATGGAGGTTAGGGAGCAGCTACCGAGACCGGAAAGGATACACACACACCCCGAAAAGCGCAACCCTAACAAGTTCTGCCTCTATCATCGTGACCACGGCCATGACATGGAGGAGTGCATTCAGCTCTGAGATGAGATCGAGGAGCTCATCAGACGAGGTTGGCTTGACAAATTCATTCGACGTCGACCTGAAAGTAGGAAAGATCGATCGAGGGTCCTGCCGCAACCGAAGCCACCAAGGAGGGAGGAGCAGCCTGAAGATCAGCCTCCAATTGGGATTATCAACTCCATCTCTGGAGGACCCCGATGGGGAGCAGACCTTCCGCGGCTATGGGATTTGAAAAATCTACGAATGTATTACCAATAACTTTGTCTTAAATAAAAGTTTCTTTCATATTTGCATATCTTTTCTTTTGGCATGAGCTCATAATGACAGGGAGTAGCTCCTTCCGACAATCAAAACTAAGTGTGTTAGGAATAGGAGGAGGACCTCATCCTAACACGAGCAAAGTCGAAGGCCCAGTTATTTAAAGATCAGATGGGGGGAGAGGCCCTTACAACGACCCTTATGTGCTCCCACAGTCATGTTAGGAACAGGAGGAGAACCTCGTCTTAACATGAGCAAAGTCGAAGGCTCGATTATTTAAAGATCAGATGGAGAGAGAGGCCCTTACAATAGCTCTTATGTGCCCCCACAGCCATGTTAGGAACAGGAGGAGAACCTCGTCCTAACATGAGCAAAGTCGAAGGCTCGATTATTTAAAGACCGGATGGAGGGAGAGGCCCTTACAACGGCCCTTATGTGCCCCCACAGCCATATTAGAAACAGGAGGAGAACCTCGTCTTAACATGAGCAAAGTCGAAGGCTCGATTATCTAGAGACCGGATGAGGGGAGAGGCCCTTGCAATGGTCCTTACATGCCCCCACAGCCCTATTAGGAACCGGAGAAGAACCTCATCCTAACATGAGCTAAAATTGACTGTGTCGGAAATAGGAGGAGAATCTCATCCTGACACAAACGAAGACCCGACCGATCAAGATCAGACAAGGAGGAAAGCCTCCTCAATGGCTCCTCTACGCTCCCACGACCCCGTTAAGAGCAGAGGGAAAATCCTCGTCCAAATGTAAAAAAAAAAGGAGGGGAGATAAAAAGAAACAGCGACGAACTACACCAGTGATAAGGAAAAAATAAACTACATCAAAGATACAAGGAACCTCGTCTCAACGAGGAAGGAGACTCTTATCAAAAACCCTCAGTCTCTAAGAGAAAACTGAGCACAGGCCGAGAAAAAATCGACTTCCTCAAGGTAACGAAAAGTTTGGACCCCCAAGCTCGAGCATCGGGAGGAAGCGTCAAACTCAAATGGCCTCGAAAAGACCTACGATCATGAACAAAAAAGGCAAATCAACATGGCGACGATCAGGAACCTTCAAACAACATCGACATCGAACAAGATAAAAGACAAAAGAAGTTCGGTAAATGATGACTTAATGCAAGAATGGACAAGGTAATGAAAAATTTCTTTTTCATTTCATTAGTGAAGTGTACATTACAAAGCCTTGAAGGCTAAAAAAGAAAAATGACAAGAAAAAAAAAAGAATACGTAGAAGGACGAAAGGTAAAAGAAGCTCTAAGGAAGCTCGGCTTCTTCCGACTTCGAGCTCTCGATTCCAGTAATTATTAGGGATTGCTTTAAGATTTTGACTTCTTCTTCCAGTTTCATCTTTCTTAGCAGTATCTTCCGGTACATCTGGTGGAACCACCGGCTTTCACCCTCTGACTCCCGAAGCCTCTTCCTCAGGACCTCGGACTCCACCTCGGCATCCTTGATCGCCTGCTGCTCGTGGGCCAATTGAATTTTCAGCCGCTGCAGTTCGGCCTTCTCCTACCCAAGGGCCATAGACAGTTCTTCCATGGTCCCCCTCAAGGAGCGAAGCTCGTCGGAGCCTTGTGCGGAGGCAGACTGGACTCTCTCAGACAACTGCCTCTGAAGGCGGGCAACTTCGTCGGTCGCCATCTTGAGCTTCCTTCGGTAGTCCTCTACTTGCCCGCACCAGCCGACTCAGTAGGTGTTGTAGTTCGCCTCAGCATCTTGCAGCTGCTTTTGAAGGTCGAAGAATTTTTTCGACCAGTCTCGGTCGTGTTCGGCCTGAGTTGCGAGCCAGGACGAGCTTCCTTCCAACTGGCCGATCTTCTCCCGTGCAGCCGCCAGCTCAACTTCAATAGAGCTGATCTTGGAAGCCTGAGTCCAAGATCGATCGCTGGCGTATTTTTGGAGTTCCTCAAGCTTCGTCACGAAGTCGGCCTTCCTCAAGATGTATTCCATGAAACCTTTTTTGTGAAGGTCCTGAAATCGAGTAGCCTCTGCAGTGACTTCCGAATGGCTCTTCCTCAGTCGGAGAAGTTCGTCATCCAGCTTCTTGAATTTCTTCGTCAAGTGACGAACTTTCCTTCTGAGGTCCCAGATCATCGACTTCAAAGGAATCTCCTGCGGTAGGGGAAGAGCTTCGGCAGGACACTGTCGTTGGGAGACAAGAGCGCCACAACACAAATTAGTGCAAGAAGACAAAAGAGAAGGAAAAGAATGCAGAAGAAGAAAAAGGAACTCTTTGTAAAGAAGAATCTAATTTCATTGATTAAATAATTTTTAAGTACAAGAGAACGAAAAAAAATTGCCACAAAGAAAAAATATAAAATTAGAGGTTTCGAACCTCTGGGACAGAAGTGGAGGAGCTCGGTGCCCCCGGAAGGTCGGTCGTGGCAGCTGCGGCAGTCGAAGAGGTCCCGACTGGAGGAGGACCGGCAGCGGCTTTGAAAGGTTCGGCTTCATCGTCGGATGCCTCATCCAGAAAGTCGAGGTCCAGTTCGAAAAACTTTCTGACCACCTTCTCTTGGCAGAGTTCGAAACCCTTGATGAAGGCATCCTGGCCGAACTGGACCTGCAGATCCTCCATCTCAGAGGAGGTCTTGAACTCCTCCACTGCTTGGGCCCCTGCCTCCGAGACTAGGGCCGAGATCCGTGCCTTCAGCTCGGAGACCTGCACCTTCAGTTCGGAGATCTCGGCCTCTGCCTTCTTTGTTTCCTCTTCCAAGACGGCCCTCAGATCGGACGAGGTTTGTCCCTCCTTCTGCAGTGCCTCCTGGAGACTTGTGACCTCGACGATCTTCTCCTTGAGGCGGGCGGCCTCAGCCAGGCGACCTTCCTCCGCCCGGGCTGCCTCCCTCTTGGCGTTCTTCATTGCCTCGATGTTGGCGATGAGCTGGTGTCCAATCTGCAAGAGCGACCGGAGAGTCAATATAAAAGCTAAGGAGTAAACTAAGTAAAGAAACAAGAAGAAGAAAAAAGTGAATTGACCTATCTCGAGAAAGGATCCCAGAGAGTCCCAGACCCGCTACTCAGGATCAGCAAGGACGATCCTGTGGACGACCTCGGGCAGAATGCACATTTCGACCAGCCTCTTTATTAAATCCCTATTGTTGAAGGAATTTTTTCTCAAATCTTCCTCAGAGCCGTCGGCCCCCTCGATGGCAGCCTTGCGGCTGTGGCGCTTGCGGGCCAGGGTCTTCTTCCTCCTCCTCCTTTCGGCCCCCGGTGCCCCCTCGGGATGAGCCTCTGGAGCGGAAACCTCGACCGGGGGGCTCCGTGAAGAGGCTCGGGGGACTTCGGGCTCGACGTCAGAGGAGGCATCGATGGCAACAACCACCTGAGCAGGTGCGGCCAAGCTCGTCTCTTCTATCCTGGCTCTCTTCGCCGACCCTAAAGTCGCGGTGCCTTTTCTCTTGTGGGTCTTGAGACCCTGGGCTAATCTTCGAGCCACGCCTGTGTCCATGTCTGCAATAAAGGAAGATCGACACGGCTCAGAAATAGAATAAGAGAAAGAAAAAGCAGCAATATATATATATATATATATAATAATGATAGTACCGACAGGGTTAAGAGGGCTCAGACCGACGTTGAATAAGAGTTGTTCCTTCAGAAGGTCAGAGAGAAGGGGGGCTGGATAGGCCTCGAGCTTATTGGAGGCTTCGAGGTCATCCCTTCCCAGGCTAGAAGCCCGACGGATGGAATCCCTCAAAGAGCCCCAGGGGGTAATCCCAGCTCCAAGGTCGGGCATCGGACGTAGAAGTACCTCTCCTTCCAGTTGTGGATAGAAGAGTGGGCGCCTTTCGACAATCCCTTTCTATCGAACTGAGGAAAAAAGTACCACCAGTCTTTTGTCGAAGGGTGATGCTTGAAGGTATAGAAATTTCTAAACAAAGAAAGGGTTGGCTGGACTTCGGCTAGACGACAGAGGGAAAGAAATCCTATCAGAAATCTAAAGGAGTTCGGTGCTACAGAAACTAAAAAAATATTTAAAAAGTGGAAGAAAGCGATGACAAAAGGTGGGAGCAGAAGTCGAAGCCTGGTGCGGAAAGCTTCATGGTATAAACAGAAGCAGCCAGGGGGAGGAGCGCTGGCCCGACCAGTCGGTCCGGAAAGCTCCAGCTCATACTCCGAAGGAACCCCATACTGAATCCTAATCAGTGAGAGTTTCTCTGGAGTCAGAGAGCTAGAGATGGTGTCTGGTACAAAGATCGAACGAGGTTCATCTATAGAACTAAGGTTTTGGGGAGCTGGGACGGACGAACTCTTAGAACTGCTAGAGGAGGAAGTGCTGGAGGACATTATGAATCGACCAAAAACCTTAAAAATCCTAAAAAAATTAAAAAAAAATAAGAGATGGGGAGCTCATGGAAAACTGAACAGGCGGAATGTAATAGAAGAAAAACGGAAGAAGAACAGCAAGAGAAGAAATAAAGAGAGAAGTTCTGGAACTAACCTAGGCTAGTCTGAAGGATGCAGAGATGCAGAGATGGGGACGACTCGAAGAATGCCTAAGGTCGAAAAAGATACTGAGGAAGGACGGAACTCTCAGGAAGAAGAAGGGCACCAACAGGACTCTCAGGTAAAGTGAAATCCATGAAGGAGGGGAGCGGGTTTAAATAGGCAACAGGGCCCGACGCAGTAATGATTGCGTATCTCCTCTGGCCGACCTACACTCGCCGCATGTCCCACTCACGATGGTAGGCAGCTGACAGCTGACAGAACCATTATTGCACCGTACCTAGAGCAACGCTCCGACGAAAATTTCGAAAAAATCTTTTTGGATCGCCTTGATTTGAAAAGGCTCTAGCACCAGCACGCCAAACGCCAAAATATCTATAAACAATCGAGTGCGGAAATCAAGAGAGACAACTTCGACTGAGAAAATTTTCTGTATTTTCTTCATTTGGAACCCGAACTCGGAAGTAGGGAGACTGGTGTTGGGTATAAAATAACCCCAGTCGAAGTTTGTAAAAGGCCGACCTTTCTAGGGCTTTTCTGGCTTCCGACCTTGTGTGGCATCTTTCCGAACTCCTCCGACCATCCAAGCTTCCATAATACCATCCGGACTTCTCTGACAATGAGCTTCTCCATTCATCTATCGGACTGCTCCAAACGCTCTCTAAACTTTACTTTCAGCCGATTCTCTACAGTGATCGACTATTCTCCGAATCCCTTCCAGACTTCTCCTGACCACGGATGACTTTACTCCGAACTTCCTTCGGGCTTCGTCAATGATCGAGCTTCTTCAGCAGCAGAACTTCTACAGTAACCAGACTCCATCCAAGTTTCTACAGTGGTCGATCGCCTTCTGAATTTCAGCTGAACTTCTACCGCAAGCAGTCTACTCCGAACTTCTACTGCAGGCGGTCTACTCTGGATCTTTACTATAAGCGAATTCCATCTGAGCTTCTACTGTAAATGAATTCCTTTCGAACTCTATTACAGGCGGACTTCAGCTGAGCTTCTTCATAGTCGGATCCCAGTCGAGCTCCTACAATGGATGGATCCCAGACGAGCTTCTACAATGGGATAGGCTCTGCCAGCCAGGTCACTACTCCGAGCTTCTACAATAAAAAATCTCCATCCGAGCTTCCATGACAACCGATCTTCAACCGAGCTTCTACAATAAGCAGCCTCCTTTCAGCCTCCTACAAGAGCCGGATTCCATCCGAACTTCTATGATAGAATTGAAATCTCAGACTCCTCCAACATTCGACCTTCCCCAGTGTCCTCAAGACTCCTCCAGCAGACGAACCTCCACAGTGCCATCCGAACTCCACTGTCGGACGACCCTCTGCCAGATTCCTCATGAAACCGGACCTCTCCGACGGGCAATCTATAGATGAGCTTCTACATCAAGCAAATTCCAAATGGACTCTCCTAGCAACTGGACTCTTACCGGACTTCTCCAATAGAAAGTCTCCGTCCGAGCTTCTACAACGGATGATTTTCGCCTACAACATCAGCGTCCAATCGGCACCCAAGGCACCCGACAACAGTGGATTCGTCGGCAACCTCAGAGACGTCCGAGCTTCTCTTAGATTGCAGAAATAGAGAGCCATTCCACTCCATCAGACGTCCCAACCGAGCTTCAGCCATTGAGCCCGAACTCTCAGGCAAGTCGCGACAATGGCCACTACCCCACTCCACTCTCCGTAACAGATTCCACGCGGTCCTACTATTCCACGCGGCCCCACTACTCTCTGATTCTATGCATTCCCACTACTCTCTGGCAAGTCACGACAACGGACACCGCTCCACTCTCCATAACAAACTCCACATGGCCGTGAACGGCCCCCTGACGCCACTACTCTCTGTAACAAACTCCGCGTGACCCCGAACGGCCCACTACCAGGCGGTTACAGACGTCGCTGTCAATTAGTTATGGTCTCCATCTATAAAAAGGGACCTCCAGATATGTTCTTCTCTAAGCTCTAAACTCTATCTCGAAACTCTGCCAAAATCCCATTTGAGTGCTCCATTTCTGTTGAAGCAGAGTACTGACTTGAGCGTCAGAGGATCTTTCCGGAGCACCCCCAACTCCGGTTTAGACTTTTCTTGCAGGTCCCGATGGCGGCCGCGGTCATCTCAACTCCAGCTTCTCTGGCATCGGCGAAATTCTGCACCAATAGAAACTAACCACTAATAATGTATGTCTCAAATTCTTAACACTTTGAGAATATACAAATTCATCTTTATTAATTTTTAAGATAAATCATGGACACATAAACATAATTGAAATAAAAAAATATCTTTTATTAATAATAAAAATATTATAAGTATAAAATTAAGCTCTGAATTTACAAAATGTATCAGCCAACAATTGGCTTCTAGGGCACTCATCTAACACACATCTCATACATAGTATTCGCCATAACAACTACACTAGCCAATCCTAGATTATCAACTAATAACATGATGATATCTATTAAATGTGATAACTAATCAAAATACATATATTTTGCTTTGTACCATGATGATTAGCTAATATGAGCAACTCTACCGTTACAAAAACCTATAATTATTGTTATCCACCCCATCCAAGTAACAAAAGTCCCATACTAGAACTTGGCATGCAGGACTTGGTTTTATCTTGGTTTAATTATCAAGAATTAGATATGAAGCCTCAACAATTATACTTATTGATAATACCAGATTATCAGGGAACAAAATTACAATCCTAACAACTATAATAATAGCTAGCTAATAATGCTAGATTTTCAAATATAGTGAAATCATATCCACTAAATATAATAACTAGTAAAGGTTCATATGTCTAGCTTGCTATAGGTCTTGGTATATATTACTAGCTGATAACTCATATATGACAATTAGACAAATGACAAAAGCCAATCCATTAGAAGTAAACATCAAATCAAGATTCAATATCTCGTACTTATTATAGCTATGAGTAATTAGACTAACTAACAATCTGATGTTATTGGAGAATAATATAACGATATCTATTGAACTTGATCATTTTTTGAAATCCATCCACTATAGTAACTAGCTAACTATAACTAAACTTAACTCCACTTAATCTTGCAATTGCCAATATTCACTGTATCTAAGTAATACAAGCCCTAAACTAGAACTTATCATGCTTGCCTATTGGCCTCTTCTTCTCATTTAGATGAGAGGTGATAAGTTTAATGGTAGATTGTATAGATGCACAGGCATGCCACTAGCAGTAGTTAGCTAGAAATAAGATGATTAAAGGGTGACGATGAAAGTAGCATGGGTTCAAGTATCTGTTCTTTAAATACTTTTGTTATTTATAGTTTTATTGAAGAACTAAAAGCAAGTAATTTAAAGATAAAGATAATGATAAAAATATACTATTTTCATTGATAGGTAAAAAGAGATTTTTATTTGGATTACAATCCATTAATTATAACAAAAACCATAGAATAACCACTAAATTTCTCTAATCATCCATGTTGGCTTGCCATAATCTTCAATGGTTCTGGTAGTTTGCTCCAGGATTCTATGCACTTCATGTACAGCATAATCACAAGTTAAATCTTATTCCAAAATAAAATCAACATCCCTTGGCCTATGCCTTCAATACATTATAGTTGAGTCTTGTTCCTTCAACCAATGTTCCAACACTCATTCTGATTATACTATCATAGAAATTAAGTTAGATTTAGTAGGGATCACATGACCTTCATCTACTCTGATCCCTTGACTACGTCTACGTTGCACTTGTTCATGGTTGCCACCTTTGTTGTTGAGATATGACATATAATCAATGCCACCAATATCTCATCAGCCAATGGTCGAGAAGCTAATAGATGTTCATGTCAGCATCCTCTCAGTAGTTATAAAGTGAAGACTTGTAATTATTGTCTCAATTTGATGACCAATCTTACTTATTTATCGAAGTAGCATTACTATCCTCGACAATCTGCTCGTGCCCTTTTCGATTCCCCTAAATTATGTGCTTCTGCCATGTGCTTTTATATATTTAATGTTTCCATACTTTCATTTGGTATGCTTACCACTCAAAGGATCTTCAATATTGATGGCATTGTTATCTCTATCTCTCGAGAAAGCATGCTCCTTTATAAATTGGCCCTGCATGCACTACAACAAAGAGAGTTTTTACGATGAAATTATTTACGACAAAAATATTTTCATCGATAATAAGAATATTTATAATGAAAAATTAAATTCATCATAAATAATAAAATATTTATGATAAAAATAATTTTCAATCGTAAATAGTTTTATATTAGCGAATGAAAAAAGAATTTCATCATAAATACTTATTATTTACGATGATTATTTTTATGATAAATAATAAAATATTTATTTTAATTTTAAATTTTTAAATATTGATGATAAAAATATTTTTATCGTAAATAATTTAAGTATTAATGATAGAAAATATTTTTTATAAAAAATAATATTATTTTCAATGAAAATATTTCATCACTAATAGTTAAAAAAAATAAAAAAAATTTAAAATTATACATTATTTATGATGAAAATATTACATTATAAATAATTAAGTATTTATGATGAAAAGCTTTTTCCATCATAAATACATAATTATTTACGATAAAAATTTTCATCATGAATATTTTAAAAAAATAAAAAATTTTAAAAATTCAAAAATTATAGATTATTTATGATAAAAATATATGTCATAAATAATTGAGTATTTATGAAAAAAATCTTTTTCCATTGTAAATACTTATTATTTACGATGAAAAATTTTCATTGCTAATGTTTAAAAAAAATAAAAAATCTTAAAAATTTAAACATTATAGATTATTTATGATAAAAATATTACATCATAAATAATTGAGTATTTATGATGAAAAGTTTTTTTATCGCAAATAGTTAATTATTAATGATAAAAAATTTTCATCGCTAATATATGAAAAAAAATAAAAAAATAAAAAAATTTAAAAATTATAGATTATTTATGATAAAAATATTATGTCATAAATAATTTATTATTTACAATGAAAAGCTTTTTGCATCACAAATACTTACTTGTTTACGATAAAAAATTTTCATCACTAACATTTAAAAAAATAAAAAATTTAAAAAATTTAAAAATTATGGATTATTTATGATAAAAATATTATATCATAAATAATTTAGTATTTATTATGAAAAGTTTTTTACATCATAAATACTCAATTATTTATGATAAAAATTTTCATCGTTAATATTTTAAAAAAATAAAAAATTTTAAAAATTTAAAAATTATAGATTATTTATGATAAAAATATTACATCATAAATAATTGAGTACTTATGATAAAAAAAATTTTCTATCATAAATACTCAATTATTTATGATGAAAAATTTTTATCACTAATATTTTAAAAAAATTAAAAATTTTAAAAATTTTAAAAATATAGATTATTTATGATGAAAATATTACATCATAAATAATTGAGTATTTATGATGAAAAGTTTTTTTTATCATAAATACTCAATTATTTATGATAAAAAAATTTTATCGGTAATATATGAAAAAAAATTTAAAAATTTAAAAGTTATAGATTATTTATGATAAAAATATTTCATCATAAATAACTGAGTATTTATGATAAAAAGTTTTTTTCATCACAAATACTCAATTATTTATGATAAAAAAATTTATCATTAATATTTAAAAAAATAAAAAATTTAAAAAATTTAAAAATTATAGATTATTTATGATAAAAATATTATGTCATAAATAATTGAGTATTTATGTTAAAATTTTTTTAGTTATAAATACTCAATTATTTATGATAAAAAATTTTCATCGCTAATATTTAAGAAAAAATAAAAAAAATTTAAAAATTATATATTATTTTTGATGAAAAATAATTTTTTATCATAAATAGTTAATTATTTATGATAAAATATTTTCATCATCAATATTTTTAAAAAAATAAAAAATTTTAAAAATATAAAAATTATAGATTATTTATGATAAAAATATTGCATCATAAATAACTTAGCATTTGCGATGAAAATTCATTTTTTATCATAAATAGTTAATTATTTATGATAAAAATATTTTTATCGCCAATATTATAAAAAAATAAAAAATTAAAAAATACAAAAATTATAGATTATTTCTGATGAAATGGTAAAAATATCATAAATAATTGACTATTTACGGTAGAAAATAATTTCTATCATAAATAATTCATTATTTATAACGAAATAATTTCATCGCTAATATTAAAAATTAAAAATTTAAAAAGTTAACTTTCAATATTGAAAAAAAATTATTCTCTCAGTATCCAGACTTTGTTGATAATGCAACAAAATTTTTTACCCACAATCAAATCAACCGTCTATAAGATTGAGGAGCAAACTACCTCAGAAAATTAAACGCAAAGAATTTGATTCAGAAAAAATATCAACTTCTAACTGTATAAAGAATAAAACTTTATCAACTGTTCGATGGACTAAATTATGTTATTTACTTCTAAACCATCCTAAAAAAGTTTGGCCAATAATCTCTTGTGACAATAAAATCCTATAACATCTTTAACAGAAAAACATAACTTCTTGAACGCTATCTTTAATCTATGGCAGATGATGCACCACAGCAGCCCGATCCTTGGAACCACCAATTGATGTCGATCTTTCATCAAAATGATCAGACTCTATATAGAATTATTGCTTTCTTTCTATAGATCAGTGAAATAGAAGTGCGAGAGAATAACATTCTACAGGTTTTAATTTACAATATCAATATATCCTTCGAAAAAAATGAAAAAAATATGAAATTTAAAAAATATAAAAATTATAGATTATTTATTTGATTTATTATAACCATTATGCCATTTCTATTTTTATTGTTTAATGCTCCTTTTGCATTTATATAAGTCGAAAAGTATGCAGAAGGCCTTTGCTGGGACCTTCAGTATTATTTTTCAAGAGTACATTCATGGTCTTAGTATGAGATAATTATTTATCGCAGCTACTTTCTAACTAGCTGAACTCTTATGATTGTTATCCAGTTCAAGATTTATCTTGAGATTGACATACTCTTGAGCAGGTATTATCCTTTCTACTATGCTCTTTTTGCATCGGATCTCAAAGGTCCTAGCTACTCGCAGATTAAATTTGAGTTCGGATGTCTATTCAAATCTTTCGATCAACTTGTGGTAATGTTGCCATCAAAAAAATAAATCTAATTAATTAAATTTTTTTAATTATAAATTGTATTTGATTGAAGCAGAATATCAAAGAACTTGCTTTATTTTTGTGATCAAGAAAAATCAAATTGATCCATATCATGGTTGTCTCATATTCATCTCATTCTTCTGCACAGATCTGCAATCTTAATAAATCTTAATTGGCATGAACATATCTCAAGGCTGCTAGAATTCATAAATATACCTGAGAAGGTACTTTTAGTGAAGAAATATTTTTTTACAAAAATTATTTTTGATGAAATTTAAATTTATGTTGCTAATAAGATTATTAACGATGAAATCCTTCATCGCCAATAATTTTTTTGATGAATTTTTTTAGAGAAAAAATTATTTTAGTAATTTTTTTTTAAATTATTAGTGAAGAAAATAAAATTTTTATTGCTAATAAACTTATTAATGATAAAAATACTTTTCATTATCAATAAATTTTTTAATTTTTATTGTGGTCATTTTTTTTATGAGAATTATTGGTGATAAATATAATTTTTTTATTGCTAATAATTTTATTAATGATGAAAATTTTTATTTCATTGCTAATGATTTTTAGAGGAAAAAATTTTTAGTGGAGATTTTATTTTTAACGAGAATTATTAGCGACAAAAACCATATTTTCATCGCAAATAATTTTTTTTTGGAGGGAAAATTTTTCTAACGAAAAAATTTTTTTGGTGGAAATTATTGACGACGAAAAAAAATTCCGTCACTAATAATAATATTAACGATGAAAATTTTTATCGTTAATAATTTTCATCAACTCAATGTCCTATCACACCAAACCCACTTTTTCCCTCCCCTCTCTCCTCTCTTCTTTCCCTCTCCCCTCTCCCTCTCTGTGCTCTCCCTGAACTCTCCAATCTCCCCTCTCCTCTCTCCCTCTCCCCTCTCCCTCTCCGTGCTCTCCCCCCCTCTCTTTCTGTCGGTGAGCCCATCGCCGCCGCCGCCTGTCGACGCCACTGGCAAGCCCGTCTGCCGTCTGCGCCGCCATTGCTGTTGCCGTCACCGTCCACCGAAGGTAAGGTTCTTTGAACCCCCTTTTTTTTGTGTTAATCGGGCCACCCGGGGGACAGAGGGGTTACAGGGGGCACCGACGGCGGCCGGTGGTGCCACAAGGCTGGGGAGAGGGTCGGCCGGTGGGGAGGTGGTCAGGGGGCGGTCGGGGGCGAAATGGGGGCAGGATGGGATCGGGGGGCGGTCGGGGGTGAGACGGGGGCAGGAAGGTGAGGGGAGGGGGTCGGCCGACGATGCCACGAGGCCGAAGAGGGGGTCTGGGGGCGAAGACCCGGCTGGGGAGGGGGCGGCCAGCGGCCGAGGGCGAAACGAAGGTGGGATGGGATCCATGGGTGGCTGCGGGTGAGACGGGGGTGGGGAGGGAGTCGTGGGCGGCCGGCGGTGCCACGGGACCAGGGAGGGGGTCAGGGGATGGAGACGAGGTCAGGGAGGGGGCGGCCGGCGGTTGGGGGTGGGATAGGGTCCATGGGCGGCTGGGGGCGAGATGGGGGTGGGGAGGGGGCCGTGGGCGACTGTCAGCACCACGGGGTCGGAGAGGGGGTTGGCCAGGGGAGACGATGCTGGGGAGGGGGCAGCCGACGGCCGACAATGAAACAGGGAGGGGGTCAGTCGAGGAGGGGTGGGTGACGGTGGGGAGGGAGGAAGGAAAGAGAAAGAGGAGGGGGAAATAGAAAGAAAAAAAGAAAAAAAAAAGAAAGAAAGAAAAAAATAAAAAAATAAAATATTAATTAAATATTTTATTATTTGATTAAAAAAATAAAATTTGAATCATGATCTGAATTAGATCGAGGTTGAGATCTGGATCGAGATCCTGATTTGGATTGGGATCCAGATCGGGATCTCATCCAGACGGTACAGGGTGTGTGACAGTGTCGGCACCATAGGAGCGGGGGCCGTGGGAGGTCGAGTTTGGGAGGCATGGGGTGTGTGGCAGTGCCGGTGCTAGCATCGTGGGAGCGAGGGTTGCGGGGGCTGAGTCCAAATGGCACGGGGTGTGTGATGGCGCCGGTACCGTGGGAGTAGGGGCTGTGAGAGGTCGAGTCCGAAGCTCGTTTAGAAAAAAAATTATTTAAAAAAAATATTTTTATATAAAAATATTTAAAAAAATAAAAAATTATTTATAATTTTTAGGTAAAAAATATTTTAGAAAAAAATAATTTAGCATCAAGTCCTCAAAATTAGATTTCGTATTATTATTTTACGTTAATATTATTTTGCATGCTCAACTGCTTATAGTTTATTTTATATTTATTATATAAATTTATTTTATATTTATTGCATACTCAACTGTTTATAGTTTTTATTATTATTATTTAATATTATATTTATTTATATATCAAGAATTGCAGGTATGGCATCAGGAGATAAACGACGATGTTCGCATTCGCTATCTACCTCGGAGGCTGAGGCACCTTTACCAATTTTTACTACCGTACCAGCTCCGTTATCAGAGGGTCCTGCACTGGCAAGTCCTAATGAGACGGGTTCGAGTGAGGCGGATCCGAGTGGTATTATTATTTCTTTTATATAATGAAATTTATTTTTTTTATTTGGATAGCTATCATATTAATGATTTATTTATTATTGTTTTAAGTCAGTCTCCACCGATAATAAGGTGAGGGCGAGGTCCATCGAAGAACCTTACCTAGAGCATTGGAGATGCGAGCACCCAAGACAGCATCTCTATATCGAGATACCATCCGGCTACATTAGGCCTATTAGGGGATGGTGCGAGCCATGGCAGACCGAGCTAGGCATCATATGCTGCAGCTATGCCCCCGTGATGCTTTTCGATTGGCATCACATTGTACTAGCTCAGAGAGAAATTTTCTATACCCAGTTACAGGTAAAATAAATTATATTATGAATATTTAATTAGCATGATATTCTTCTAATATTTGTTGTTGACAGGGTATTTTGATATTATTGATTTCGAGGAGGATCGTGTGCGGTGAGCCGTGGACGCTCATTTATCTTTGTATTTTAAGGACTATCACCACCACATCCATCAGCATTGGTACCATGTGATGTAAGATCATGGGGTGGAGGTAGCACGACAGCGGCCCTATGACAGCATCACTATGGATGATTGGACTGTCATATGCCGGTATTATGAGAATCCGACATATCAGGTTACAAATCCAAACTTCTTCTTTTTTAGAGTTTAATGATTAAATTATTTATTCTTAAATTTAATTTGTTACCTACTAATTTCATTGCTAACTGTACAGAGAAGATGTGTCCAAAACGCCGCGAATTGAGCTAGACAAACCGTATCTCGTTGTGGGGGTTCGAGGTCATTCGCTCGTCATATGGAGTAGATGGTAAGTAATTTTTAATTAGTATATAATTATTTAGCTATTTAAATTTTTTTTGATTAATTATTTTTAAATTACAGAGGGATGTTGAGAGTGGTGAGCTTCTTGGTAGGATCGATATCTACCAGCGGACCCACCAGCAACAGTCAGGGGAGTGGATGATGGGGAGCCAAGAGTTCTTTGTAAGTTTTTTCAATTATTTTTTTTATTCACAGTTTGATTTTTAATATAAAATTAAAATAGCTATAACTTTAATTTTCAAGACCATATGATAGGCATCAGATCTTAGCCTATCCCTGAGGGCTCGACCGCACCCACAGATGATGAGATCTGTGATCAAGTACTTGGTACGAGACCCTATTATATTAGGAGTCTAGGGTATAGGATCACTCCTCTCTCATCCTCACACTCGTCTAGGGATGACATCCATGCTGCTTGTGATGCTCGACTAGCGGAGGTGCAGAGACAGGCTACTGAAGATCGACAATGGGCTGAGCATCGAGTTGATGAGTTGGCTGCACGTGTCGATGAGTATCAGCTACTCTAAATCCAGATGATGGAGTGGATAACGCAGATGGAGCGGATGATACAGCTGATGAGGCAGCAGTAGACCGGTCCGAGCACTTCCCTTCCCTAGCTCATTCTCCTTCTGTAGATGCCGACACTTGACGGCCTCTTTATGTAGTTTTTATTTTTATTTTAAACTTCTTATAATTTTAATTTAACATAATAGAATAATAAAATTTATTTATGAGTTTATTATGTTAATTTTTTATTTTTAATTTATAAAAAATATTATAAATATAAATTAAAAATATATATTCATAAATTACTTTTTTAAAAAAATATGCATAAATTATTAGTGATGAAATTATTTTTGATGAAATATTGGTCACCAAAAAATATATTAGAGATAAAAAATTGATCATAAATAAAATTTTTAATAAATCTAAAAATATTAAAATTTTATATTAAATTAATAGTGATGAAAATATTTTATCATAAATAATTGATATTTTATTAGCAATAAATATTTACATCAAAAATTACCATATTTACGATGTAAGCTTTACATCATTAATATTATTTAAATTTGATTTCTATAAAAATTTATAATTAAATTATTAGCAATGAATATATTTTCATCGCTAATAATTTTATTTGTGATAAAAAATTTACATTGCTAATATTTTTATAAATTTAATTTTAATAAAAATTTTTAATTAAATTAATAGTGATAAAATATTTTCATCATAAATAATCATATTGGTGACAAAAATTTTTCATCACTAAAAATTTTTAAAAATTTTATTTTTATAAAAATTTTTAATTAAATTAATAGTGATGAAAATATTTTCATCGCTATTAATTTATTATTTATTAGTGATATTAAATTTCATCATAAATATTTTTTTTATGACTAAAATTTTTTATCGTAAATAGTTTTCAAAAAAATTATTTTTTTTAACGATAAAAATTTTTCATCGATAATATCCATTATTTGCGATGAAATTTTTTTCTGTCATAAAATATTATTAACGACGTGATTATTTGTGACTAACTATTAGTGATGAAAATTTCATCACTAATAACTATTAGCAACGAAAATAGATTATTAATGATAAATTTTTTTCATCGCTAATAACCTATTTTGTTGTAATGATGCTCCCCCTATTTTTTTTTTAGTCTCCGTAGCAAATGAAAGTGAGCATTGGCTAGAACAACCTAACTACTTTGATCAACTGACTTCTAGTCAGTGGCTCACCATATTGGAATGTCATCACAACCAATTCCTCTGATCTTAAGCCTCTGATTAGCAAGTCAACATCTTTATATCTATCTTTCAACTAATTCTTCACCTTCACCATCTTTAGGTTGATTTATATGGACCCCTACCTTCAGTGACTGGATATATACAGAAGCTCCATACTTGCAGTACCATAAGTATTGCCGCAAGCTTACCACCAATGTATTGATGAACTATCATGATAAGCAAAATCTCTGATCTCCTAGAGATCCATAGGATATATAGATAGCAGGTTGACAACAGTGAAGGATCATCTCTAGGTTGTTAGCGATTAGGTTGAAAGAGTGGCATGTGTACCTTGAGACTATTAGTTAATTAGCCTTATATCTATATTTTCATTGTCCCATGGTATTAGCTAAAGGTGAAAAATGGCAGCGCCTTCTAACCTTGTACATTTTGATGCGCTTTCTAAAACGTAGGATAGTATTCTTTTAAATACTTCTCATTAATGAACTGGCCATGAACTCCACCATCAATGTCTCTTTTGGGTATATAGACTTCTTCAAGCTATACTTGATAAACAATATATGGGCTTTTCCAATTTAGAGACCACTTCTCAAATTTAGGATCTAGTAGCTTAATAGGGAGTATTGTTTTCTACACTAGATCTCTAATGCTAGATGATTTTGGCTAAAATTTTTAATCATAGGAATAAGCAACTTTAAGCTTCAGTGTGTGTAATCAATCTAGCACCATCAATCTTATTTCATCAACTTCCTCAACTCGGCCATTAGAGCTTGAGCATATCCTAACTGGTCAACTTATATTGGTGGGCCACTCTTTGTGATTTGATAGTTATCTCCCTCAGTGGAACTACATCATATCTATAAGTTAGGGAGTAGGAAGTTATTCCAATGGTCATTCTTTTAAAAGTCCTAAACCATATAATACTTCAAAAGGACTTTATACCACACTCGCAACCTTTGTCCAACAAATTTGTGTGAATATTGGCCACCATATTCTATTAGTTCATTCGGCTTATCCATTTTCTTGGATGTAATATAATATTTTTGTTGATTGAAGTAGGAGGTCGGTGAGCTACCCCGACTTTATTAAAATCATAATATATTCATGGCAATAGAGATTTACAAAAAAAATTTTGAAGTTAATAGAAGGAAACTGTTTACAATGGTTACAAAGTCCAGAAAATTTAAGGAAAGTTGACACTACAACAAATCTAGAAGGTCGCCTTATTGTCTGTGTCAAGGATTTTGGCTTTTCCCATAAGTGTTTGTGTAGATTTTTTGATTTTTCTGTACACAAATGCTCCCAACTTCGAAAAGAGTGAAGAATTTTTTGTATCGTGGCAAAAACTGAGCCATTTTTTTTAGAAAAACTCTTGCATTACGTTCATGCTAAATCTCTCAACACGTAGCAGCCAACAATTGATCACCTATCTTCTTAAATAATTTTTGCTGATTCTATTTTCTCCAATCCATCCAAATGCCATGCATCATGTAAGGCCTCCCTCTTAGTCCTAGTTGAATTTTTAACGTAAACCAAATACACCTAGTAAATGAGCACCCTACAAATAAGTGATTCACGATTTTATTACTAGCACTATAAAGAGAATAACCAAAACTAACAAACCAATCTTTCTTTGCAAACACATCACCAGTATGAAGTTTGTTCCTCAAAGCCAACCATAAGAACACCCTCACCTTTTTTGAAATTGCTGGTTCCTAACTAATTTTGTAGTAAGGGCATGAAGACCTCCAAAGTTAATAAAGTTGTAAACTAGATCAATACTGAAGTTTTCACTTATGCTGAACCTCTAAACTAAAATATCAAAAATCCTCGAAGGACTATCATTAACAAAAGAAGCATTGAGCATCTCCAATTGATTCATTTCGTGCATACTCAAAAGGCCTTGGATCATAATATTCCAAACAAGATGGCAAGAACTCCATTGCGTGGCAATAGACACATTGATCTTTGAAACTTTTGCATAGAGATCTTCAAAAAGATAACAAAAGGGAGTCAAATTCATCCAAGCATCTTCCCAAAATTAGATTTTGTCAATCTTTGGCCATCTTGAAGGATATATGATTCTTAGATGTAGCATTCCTTAAACTTATATCCTTCAAACTGGGGGTAGATCCTTCAAACACTTCCTAGTTCTTATTCTCATTTTCCTTATTGAGTAGTATGCACATTGGACTTGCTTCCACCATAGGTTGTTAGAGCCATAAAGGTACTTCCACACCCACTTTGCAAGTAAAGCTTAGTTCATATGATCAATGTTTTTAATTCCTAGCCCTCCTCCTTTTATTTTGTAGACTGAATCCCAATTCACAAGATAGCGAAAGCCACTTATAGAATCCTTTCCTTTCTATAAAAAAGATCTTCATAATCTATCAATCCTCTTTATCACCCATCTTGGAAGTTTGAATATAGATATAAAATAAGTGGGTAAGGCACTCAAAACTGCATTAATAAGGATCAACCTCTCCCTCAAAGATAAGAGATTTTCTTTCCAAGATGTCAATCTACCATTCACCTTTTCAATCAATGGTAGCCAACATTGCTTTGAAAGCTTTTTATAATGAAGAGGATGTCTCAGATACATAAAAGATGGATCATCTCTTTTGCAATTCATCATGCATGCGAATATTGGTGCTTCATCATCGTCCATATTCATACATAGAATAAAGTTTTTATGAAAATTAACTTTTAAACCTGACATCCCTTCAAAAGTAAAGAGAATTGCTTTAGCTGCTATAAAACTCCTCTCCTTACCGACATAGAATAGTAAAGTATCATCTACAAACTGCAAACATTTGATGCCTCTAAATTTAACATGAGACCTAATACCCTCAATCAATCCATGCAAGCCTTCTTGTTTTAGGAGCCTCACCAACACATCCACAACCAAAATAAAAATTGTTGGTGATAAAGGGCCCCCTGTCTCAATCCCTGTTTATAATTTATTCATTTACTAGGTTGCCCATTGACAAGAAGTGCTGTCGATGTCGAGGAGAGCAAATAGAGAATTCAATCAACCCACACATCTAGAAAATCTCTAGCCTTCAACAGATTGAGCAAAAAGTTCTAATTTAAGGTGTCAAAAGCTCTTTCAAAATTTAGCTTACAAAATATGTCTTTCTCCCTCGATCTCTTACATTGACAAACCATTTCATATGCACATAGAAAATTCTCAATGATATTTCAACCCTTAATAAAGCCGATTGTGAGTTTTCAACAAGCATCGAAAGAAATTTGGAAAGTCTCATAGCTAAAATCTTTGTTATAATTTTATAAAGACTATTTAAGAGGCTAATTGGTCGTAGGTCTTATAGGGAGAGAGTACCTTCTTTCTTAGGGATGAGAGCAATGTAGGCAAAATTCAGTCAAGACAAGTCTAAATTTCCTTTGTGAAAGTCCTCCAACAAAATCAAGAGATCATCTTCAATCAAGTTTCAAAATTTTTGGAAGAAGGAGAAGCTAAATCCATCCAGACCAGGTGCTTTGCAACCATTGAAGGAAAATACTACTTGTCTAATCTTATCTCTAGAAAAATGAAGCACAAGATCTTGGAGATTCACTACAAGCTCCCCATATAGAAAATTTCAATTCACACTACTCTTCAGAATAGAACTATTGCCAAAAAGATTTTTAAAGAAAATATAGAGGTTCGAAGCACTGTCTTTGTGACTGTAGAACTCGGCATCCTCATCCCTCAGAGTTGCAATGTGATTCCTCCACTTGTATCCCGATGCAACTTTATGAAAGTATGAAGTATTTCTATCCCCCTCTTTGAGTCAGATAATCTTAAATCTTTGCTGTCAATAAATTTCCTCCTTAAGATAGAGTTCTTTTAATGAATCCCTCAAGATCCTTCTTATTTCGAATTCAATAGGAGTTAGGTCATCTTTCTCTTCTTTATTATCTAAGATGTTGATATCATGAAGAATTTTTTCTTTGAGTTCTTTGTTGAAAATTCTCTTCGAGGTAGACTAGCTCCTCAATGTCAGTCAGATATTTCGAAGATTCTCTACCCAAGCTATTGTTAAGTTGGTTGTACCTCTGATCTTCCTCCAAGAATGCAAGACAACCTCCTCTAAGTCTGGTTCTTTAAGCCACCAAGATTCAAATCTGAAAATTTTTGAGCATGTAAACTTTAAGTTATATTTCCATGCAATCAATGTATGATTTGAAGCAGGATTTGCCAGAGCACTTTGGATAGTAGCTGGGAAGATATTTTTTCCTTTTGGAGAGAACAAAAATCTATCCAATCGAGCCATTGTCAGGTGCTCCCTCTGATTTCTCCAAGTATAATCATGGCCTTTGAGTTTCAAGTCGATAAGATCCAAAGATTCGATGAAATCCATGAAAGCAAGGCTATCCTTCTAGCATTGAGCACCTCCTTTTCCATTTAAGGTTCTTAGTTATATTGAAATCTCCACATAAGAGCAAAGGGCCATTTACAGCATGGTGAATCTCAGTCAATTCTAGAAAAAAAGCATCCTTTAGACATCTATCATTAGGTCCATAAATAGAAAATACAAATAGATTCTTGTTGATCTCAAAGCAAAGAAGTTCCATAGATAGAGAGAAGGCTTTTTGCAAAGTATTCTTGAGAGTGAAATGTCTAGAATTTCATCCAATCAAGAGACCTCTGGAAGATCCCACTGCTTCTAGGCATGAGCCCATTCGTCAATTTTATTACCACCCATTGATTGGAGAAATCTTGCTGAGGGATTAGCCACTTTAGATTCTTATATAAGAATGATGTTATAGGCATTAGATAAAATAAGATCTTTAATAGCTCATCTTCTTTCAGTTGACCCAACCCCCCTTACATTCTAAGAGAAAATTAACATAGAGCTAGCAAGACAACAACAACTTCTCAAACACCAGCATAATAACAAGTCCAAGTTATGGAGCAACAACAGCATGAGTCACGGGCACTAAGAACAGATAAATAGAGAGCGTCAATGAGTATCCACTTGAGAGGATAAAACGAACATTAGGAGACATCATCATAAACTATAAGTGCCCAATCAACAGATGAGATCGAATCAGCATCAGGCTTGGACCGTCGCCTTCATCTTCTCCAAATCAAGGGGTGTCTCTATCACCTCATATGCTATTTCTTCATTGAAAGTAAAGCCATAGACTTTATCCCATTCTAGGAGGAGACGATGTGGCAGAGCATTGAGGGACCGAGAGGGATTAGGGATCTCATAGGAATCCTTCTTCCTCCTCTATGAAGGCACAAGTTTCGTTGTCACCTCCTTCACGGATCCAACTATTCTCAATCTTGCTAACTTCGAAAGCTTGGAAGGGAGTTGGTCAATATGCTGAATGGAGTCAGAAGAATTTGAAGTGAGAATGATATTTTTTTGCATGAATCTTCTACTTACTTGGTGGACAGCTCTTGACGCTGAATCATTACCTTCTGGAGAGCCAGCTCTTCATCCAGGTTTGCCAAGTAAGCCAGAGCATCCAAGTCATTGATTATCCTTGAAACCATAGTGATTGGCAAGGTTTTCTCCATAGGTTCGTCCAGGTAGGGAAGAATCTGAGCATGGCCCATAGCACTCAGGTGGTCCATCACAACCTCATTTGATTGAAAAAATTGGGTCCAAAATAAGGCAAGATCAAGGCCATCAACCTTGCAAATAAGTGATCTATTATTGACGCCCACATGCAGAAAGAGGTTAAGATCATCCAGAGAATTAAAGTTCTCCTTTAATTTCACCTTGGAGGTAGATAGCTCCAATCTCTCAAAAAATGGCGAGAGAATCATCTCCTTTAGAAGACTCACTAGAGGTGGAAGGATCTTAAGAGATAAGGTCAGCAATACGATTTGAATTTTTAGCCTTATCACTCCCAATAGTCACTTCACTTGATGATCCACTGACAATAGTATTTAATCCAGGCTGAAAAATCACTAGAACCAATTTTTTTATAGTCAGCCGATCAAAAGCCGAACCGGACTCTTGAGCCAGTGTCTTTGTGGACCAAACCCTGAGGTTTATCATTGGTCATTCTCCTTCCATCCTATCCTCCGCATGGCTTGAAGGACTAGGAGATTGCACATGAGACGATTCTCCCACAAAGAATCGATGGGAGGGCTCTAATGGCATCTCAATGGCTTTCCTTTTATCAGCATGAGATGGGATTAGGCCGATGATTCCACCTGGCTCAAAATGCCCCACCATTCTTTCAACAACCATAAGTTGTTCCTCCACTTGGGAAGCATTCCAAGGCACATGGCATATTAGAAGCCTATCATTTTCTTCGCAAATCTTGGTCACCACCAGTATTAGTCTCTTGTGAATGGAAAGAGTCTCCAAGAGTATAGTTTTCTTCCCTTGTGGGGTTTTATGTAAACTGGTTTGATGGCTGCCATTCATCCTCCCAATCCGATCTTGGAGCAGTATTTTTGATGAAAGAGGATGACCTGAGGAGACCTTCCTGATGTTGAGAAGGATTTTATACGAGGCCTCACCTAAGGTTGCAATCATGGAATTGGATATTTTCTAAGGTCTCTCACATAACAGAGAGACTTCAAACACGAAAAGATCACGACCAACCAGAGTTTTTGGAGAAACCCACTCTAGCAAATCAAAGCTAGAGACTAGCCTTCGCACAATATCGATATTGCAGGTGTGTGGAGAAACTCTAAAGATATCAAGCCAAACCTAGAACTGGAGATAATGAAGTGTTGCACCATCTCTAAAAGACCAAAGCTTAACCAAAAACTGGAAGGAGTTATGCAATTGAGAACCTCCTCGATGCACTTGCAGGAGGATAGATCTAGATGAAAAACTCATCAAGTACAAGTTAAAGCTGAAGGGAATGGGATCCCAGTCAAAGCGAGGGTGAAAGTGCCTTAGAGCTCCAGCAACTATGGATGGTCCTGATGGTGGGATGCCACTTCTAAATGTTGAGACACGCACCACACCAGCATGGTCAAGCTCTGCATATTTTCAAAGATGGGCTTTATCAGTAGGTAGAAAAACTTTTACATTATTTGGCCAACTTGGGATGAAGATGTCTTCAAGTTCATCCTTGGTTTTCCTTCTTGCTCTGCAACATTTTGTCGAATGCCCTATCCCATGACAATGGAAGCAGATCAGTGGGTTATTGCATTCTTTCTTGAAATGCCCATGATCTCCATAATGAAAATAAGAACCCTGTTTGAAAGGTCTCCATCTATGGTTTGAGTAAGGCAAAAATTTAAAACCCCGAAGTCGGAGCGAAGAGAGGAGATTAGAGTTAAGGCAAGACGGCTGGTTGTTGGGAGCAGTAGAATTTCTAAATAAATCCACCTAGAATTTGTACTAAGCCTCACCGTTCCAGTCAATCCCATGATTTGGCCATTTCTCCATAAGGGAACACAGTTTGTACTAGTAAGAACAGGCACCTCCCATCCAACTCTGGTCCTACCACCACCACCTCCAAGTCTTCCTCTGCTTCTGCCTCTTCTCCTTCCACCAAGTCTTCCTCGGTCCCGATACATCTTAATGGAAAGCTTTCTGCTCTCGAACTGCTCTTCCCCTGGATAGAGAGGGCTTGTTACACTAGATGTAATATAATGTTAAATGGATAATATGGAAACTAGTCTCCTCCATAAATACCAAGATATCTTGATTAGTAAAAATAGTCCCTTGATCAGCCATGATAGTTTTTGATAGATTGAATCTATGAATTATATGATATTTAATGATGTTAATGACAATAGTCCGATCCACTAATCTCATAGGCACCATTCTATCCACTTTGTGAAATATTTTATAGCCATGATCACAAGCTCATGACTTGCTGATGCAGGTGGCTGAATTTGACCAATTAAATCCATGTGCGAACCACTCAATGGTCATATTTTAGTGATAGGATACAATAATCCATATCCTTAATATGTGTGGCACCCCTAAGCATATCTCTTGCAATCTTCCGATACCTCCAACCAATAATAACTATGTCTAATGATTAGTCATTGCATTTTTTAACCTAACTGATAAGTTCTGCAAATGCTTTCATGGATCTTGCCGATATTAATATAGACTCCTCTTTACAAGACACCTTATTCATCATTCATTTGGTTGCCTCTTATATAGTTTATTGTTCATCAAAACATAATTGATGGCCTTTAATGTTACCTTCTTTTTAATTTTGGTGAAGAATAAACACTGGATAAGGAGATCCTTTGAATCATTCTGATCAACGTCTAAGGTACATACCTCATATGGCAGTTGAATATTAGCTTGGCTTTTGAATATAGATGGAAGAAGTCTCTTTTCTCTAGTAATGAATTTAACATCGATGTCCTTAGGAATCTTAACTCTTGATATTGTCTGTACCAATCATTAGCTTCTTGATTCTCAGTCCAGAAAATAAATTTTAGGATCATTTCAATAAAGCCCTCTATCATCTTTATAACTTTTATAATATTATAGAAATATTTTGCTACTACACTTGTGCTCGATATAGAGTTGCTTAATTACTATTTGGGAGTCACCCTCAACTTCGATTATTATGACCTTCAAGTCAAGTAATATTTTTAGGCCTATTATCAAAGATTCATACTCGGATTATTTGTTTGGGCAAGGAATCCCAACTAGAAAAAAAAAGTCAAGCTTTTTTAATAGGCAACTCAATGATGATCCTTGCTCCAACAACTCCCTCCATCTTTGAGCTATTGAGTGATAACCTTCAAGAGTGAATGCCGATCTCCCCAATCTCCATGTGCTATATAATCTACTCATCTATAGTTATACATAAGTGATCAGCTAGAAAATTGACCAAAGCTTGACCCTTTATAGCCCTCTAAGAAACATACTATAAAGAGAACTTGGACAAGGCTATGGCCTACTTGCTAATCCTTCCATATATGATCGGCCTAGTTGATATATGCTTGATCCTATCAATAGCACAAATTACTTATATAAAAACTGGAAGCATATAATATTTTAACTTTATACAAAAATAATATAATACCAATAAATCTTCTCGACCGACATATATTGTCATTTGGTCTCTATCAATATCTTATACAAATAGCATATGGCTGGTTTGCTAGAAAATCAGATAGGGTCGCATGCATAGATTTCAAAATCTTTTTGACGTAACAGTAGAAACGATCTAGGTTAAACCTTTTAACCCGCATACAATAGATCTAATCTATATCTATCCGAGCTCTAGATTAAAGACATACATATAATCTAAAAATCAAATAAAAAAATTAAGATCGAATCTCAATACCTTACGCGGATTGAAATACACCGCAATCGATGATCTTTGATCTGAAGGTTCCTGAGCCGCATACATATTCGGCCTCTATAGGTATCCATCGGGATCAATCTTGAACTTTTCTTCTCGTTATAGATCTATCTTCTCCAAGATGAATCTCAGTCTTTTAGATCTTTGATTAATTCTTGATCTTTGACTGTGATCTCAATACTTAAACTGCAGTCTTTCTCCTTGTTCCTTGCTGTAGAACAAATCACCCGTAACTCAGGCGTGTGGGAAGATGGGATGCCCAACCCTTGGGCATGAAAAAGAGAGGAGGAAGAGGAGATGACATGGAGATGAAAAGAGGGTGGAGATCTGAATTCATAATTCAATTAATTTTTAAAACCTTAGGAGACCATCTTTTATATAGATCTTTTCTTGATTCCAAATCAATCTACAATCAATCTAAAAAGGCTAGTCCTTATCTCATAAAAATTTTTATCTTTTAATTTGATTTTTTTAAAAAATCAGACCTAATTGAAAATGTCCTCATCTCTTTAGGCAAGTAGATGGGGCATCCCACGTCAAAATAGGCAAGTTGAGTGGACGCCTTCATCAAAAAGGGGCAAGTAGGTGGGGCGCCAAGAGTTGGCACCCCTCTAGGGTTTTTGCACACCAGAGGGGGCATAGCCCCTCTCTCTCTCTCTCTCCTTCCATGCCAAGGTAAAAGAGGGGGTGGGCCCCTCTCTCTTTCTCACGCCCACTCCAAGGGATTTGTGCCCCTTGGACTTTCAAAAAAAAGGGAGGTTTGCGCCTCCTCTCTTCTTTCCACTTATTCCACTCCACAGAAGGAAATAACGAGAAAAAAATGAGAAGATTAGTTTGCCAACTCATTGACTTGATCCAATCCTTTTGAACCCTCAAATAGGTATCCCACTAAATCCAAATCAAAATGGATCTAGTTAAGGTTCAAGACTATAGACTTGATCCAATCTTTATCTAATAAGGAATCCAAATATAGAGAAGAATTGGGTTTAACTATGTGCTAGCATGATTTTCCTAAATCCAATAAGATTTTAATAAATTCTAGTCTAATTAGAACTTCATAAGTCCAATTGGTTAATTCAAGATTAAAACCCTTAATGTGTGACCCCATAGGTTTCATTCTATCTGGTAGTGAGATATATTGTGATCTCCATCGTAATATCATCGAAACTCCTTTCAATGAATTGGAACAATTCTAACTCTATCCTTCGAGGGTCATTGATCATCAAGATGATATCTGATAAGTCCCATAATCCACCAATGACACCTAGTACTATGTAGTGGCAAATCCAGTAGAATAAAAGTTTGAATCCTTAAGTACAATTATCATGTGATTCTATCCTTCTATCATGAGTCTCAACTTGACGGAGGTCATGGAGAACTTGTCAGATCCCATCATCAGTCATATACTAGATTGGCTCGATTGAGTTCACTTATGAATCCTGTGGAAATTTTTTTTCAATATTCACACTTGCTTTGGCTAAAAACTTTCAGAACTCAGTCTTCCAAATCGCATAGGACTTCTTCTTTTCTACCATGATCGATAGATTTCATCTAGGTGCATCCTACTCCTAACAGTGAATCTGAACCTACTATAGCCAACATACACAGTAAAGATCCGAATGGCTAGGGACCAAGAGAACGTACAGTCAAACTCAGTAGCCTCGCTGTGAATAGTCGATGATACCACAGGTCAAAGGATCACTCATACCACTATAGCATTGAGACAACCACTGATGGGTGACTAGACATCCAAGCAATTTTTTGTGTTGGTCATGCTCAATACAAGTTGTTCTCTAACAAATACTGGTACTCTCACCTTAGTGTCCCTACACTGTAGATCCCAGACTCATCTATCTAAAAGAAAGGTAACCTGTGCACCGATCTTTAAATGGATTGATCACTATCCTCCATGATGATCCTTTGATTGGAAGCACTTAGAAACTAACCACTAACGTATGTCTCAAATTCTCAACACCTTGAGAATATACAAAAATCATCTTTGTTAATTTTTAAGATAATTCATGGACACATAAACATGATTGGTAATAAAAATATCCTTTATTAATAATAAAAATGTTACAAGTATAAAGTTAAGTCATAAAATTATAAAATATGTTAGCCAACAATTAGTTTCTAGGGTACTCAGCTAACAAACTCCTATTTGACCTAAAGCCAATTTGTCATATACGTGAGATCCATCTTCTCAAGGTGAGCTTCAGATTCTACTGACTGAGAGGCTTAGTCAGTGGATCCGTCATATTCTACATGGAGTCGACTCTTTATATCTCAACGAACTTCTTCTCGAGATATTCACGTATGATGTGAAACTGTCACTCTATATACTTGAACTTCTGGTGAGACCTGGGCTCTTTAGCGAGTGCTATGGCACCGTTGTTGTCGTCGTGCAGTGTAATGGCATCTGATAGCATCACACCCAGCTCCATAATAAATTTTTTGAACCAAAAAGCTTTCTTAGCAGCTTCAGAGGTGGCGATGTACTCGACTTTCATGGTCAATCTGCAATGATCGGCTGCTTGAAACTCTTCCAGCTAACCGATCCTTCATTACATAAAAAAATATACTCCGATGTAGATTTTCTATCATCAACATCAGTCATGAAGTCTAAATCAGTGTATCCTTTCACTTTCAGCTTTGATTTTCTATCAAAGATCAAGAACAAATCTTTAATCATTCTCACATATTTAAGGATGTTTTTCACAGCAATTCAGTATTCTTTATCTGAATTTGCCTGATATATGCTCATGATATTCACAGCAAAGATTATATCAGGTCATGTACATAACATGACATACACAAAGCTTCCTATTATTGAAGCATAAGAGATCTTGCTCATGTACTGGATCTCCTCAAGTGTGTCAGGGCTCATCTTCTTGGAGAGATAAAAGCCATGTTTAAAGGGCAAGAGTCTCCTCTTGGAGTTTTCTATGCTGAACCTCTTCAGCACCTTTTCTATGTACATTCACTGTGAGAGTCCTATCATTCTCTTAGATCTATCCTTATAGATCTTTATTCCAAGAATGTAGGAAGCTTCTCCTAGATCTTTCATAGCGAATTCTTTTGACAATCATACTTTGACCGATGTCAACATTAGAATATCATTTTCAATCATGAGGATGTCATCCACGTACAATACAAAAAATATGATAGCGCTCCCACTGATCTTTTTATACACACATGGCTCCTCCTCATTTTTTATGAAATCAAATATTTTGATCACATCATTAAAGTGAGTGTTCCAACTCTGAGATCTTGCTTGAGTCTATATATGGACCTTTGTAGCTTGCAGACCTTGTGATCACTATCACTGGATGTGAAACCTAAAGACTGCTCCATATAGATATCTTCCTCAAAATATCCATTTAGAAAAGTAGTTTTTACATCCATCTACCAAATTTTATAATCATAAAAAGCTACAATCGCAAGCAGAGTTCAGTTGGGTTTTAGCATGGCCACGGGTGAAAAGATTTTTTGATAGTCAATGCCTTTGCATTGACTATAACCTTTTGCAACTAGTCTTGCCTTATAGGTTTCTACCTGACCATCCGATCTAATTTTTCTTTTATAGATTTATTTATATCCAATAGGTACAATACCTTCAGATAGATCTACTAAGATCCAAACTTGGTTGGAATGCATGGAGTCAATTTTTGACTTCATCACTTCCATCTCTCGGAGTCAATATCTAACATCGCCTCATCATAGATTTTGAGATCATTCCTAATGTCCTATCTCCCACAAGGAATGCTTTCTCTAAATCTTCTGTAAGAATATCTAAGTACCTTTCAGGAGGATGGGAGATTCTACTTGATCTACGAGGTGGAGAAAGTACCACATCTACTGGCTCACTACTGGGTTCAAATTCTTGGACTCGATGCTCTTCAGAGACCTTCTCTTCAAGCTTAATTTTTCTCTCACTGCCTCCATCTTGAATAAACTCCTTTTTCAAGAAGATGGCATGATGGCTCACAATCACATTGTGATCCTTAGAAAGATAGAAGTAGTATCCTATGGTTTCTTTAAGATATCTTATAAAACGAGTCTTAAAAGATCTAGCTTCTAACTTATCCACTTACTATCACTTGATATGAATCGAACATCCCCAAATCTTGAGATGCCCAAGAGCTAGCTTCTTACCATGTCATAACTCGTATGATATGGTAGGAATGAATTTAGAGAGAATCCTATTCAAAAGTTGAATAGTAGAAAGTAATGCATATCCCTAGAGAAAGACAAAAAGATCTGTGAAGCTCATCATGGACCGGACCATATCTAATAGGGTTCAATTTCTCCTTTCGGATACCCCATTGAGCTGAAGCATCTCTATAGGTGTTCACTATGAGACTATACCGTTATCCTTGAGATAGGCTCATAATTCTTTTCTAATGTATTCTCCTCCTCGATCTGATCGAAGAATCTTTATGGATTTTTCGATCTATTTTTCTACTTCATGTTTGAATTCAATAAAATTTTCAAAGATTTTAGACTTTCGATGCATCAAATACACAAAACCATATCGTGAATAATTATCGATAAAAGTTATGAAGTAGATATAGCCACATTTGGCTTATACATCGAATGAACCATACACGTCAGTATCTACTAGAGCTAATATCTTAGTAGCCCTTTCTCCTTGTCCCACAAAGGATAGCTTAGTCATTTATTTTTGAAGACAAAACTCACAAATTGGATAAGACTCGAAAGTCAATAGCCCGAGAAGGCCATCTTTCTTTAGTTTGTTGAGTCTGTCCTCTCCTATATGGCTTAACCTAAGGTGCCATAGATATTTTTGGCTAATCCTATCTCTAAATCTCTTAGACCATACGGCATTCACAGTTTACTCATTAATATTAACACTTGCATCCATATGTAAATGATAAAGACTATCAATTAAGTAAGCACGTGCAATAATTTTATTTTCAAAATAAATTACACACATATTTTTATTGAAATGAAAATTATAGTTATCCTGTGTCTGCATAGATATAAAAATTAAATCCCTACTGACCATAGGTACATAATAGCAGTCTTTTAGTAATAATCTATATCCTAACGATAGTCACAGAGGGTAGGTTCTGATGGCCCCAGCAGCAACTCTTGCTCCATTATTGACCTAGAGAGTAATCTTGCCTTCCCTCAGCCCCCTAACTTCTTCAAGACTCTGCATAGAAGTGCACAAGTAAGCACTTGAACCAGAATCTAGAACCCAACTAGAAGAAGAGAAAATCGTTAGATTAGATTCTATCATGAGAAAATCAGATGTCCCTTCAAAAGGTCCATCCTTCTTTCTATTCTTCATAGTCGTCAGGTAGGGCGGACAGTTCTTTCTCCAATGGCCTTCAACATTACAATGAAAATACTTTTTCTTATTGTCGATCTTTTTCGAAATCTACTTCTTGGGCTTGATGTCATTCTTTTGCTTTTTCGTAAGCTTTTTCTTTTTCTTGAAAGAAGACTTTCTCTTAGAGGAAGCTCACTCCATAGTCAGAACTGTATCCCTTAAACTTTTCAAGGTGCCCTCAATTATCACCAATATGTTCAGTATTTCAAACAAAATGCTATCAATTTTATTCATATGGTAGTTCATAATGAACTATCCATATGAATCAGAAAGCGACTGGATGATCAAATCTATCTGTAATTTCTTATTCATATTCATCCCAAACTTTTGAAGCTCTTCGATGTTCTTGATCATTGTCAAATAATGATCATTGACAGATAACTGTTTATCATACATTTTTGCTCTGAATAGTCTCTGAGAGACCTCAAAATGAGCTGTGCGAGTACGCTCATCATACAACTCTTACAGATGAGTTAGCATCTCCCTGGCAGTCCTTATGTCTTCATGCTGGCACTGAAGGTCATTGGACATACATTCTAAAATGTAGCACTTTGCCTTATTGTTCTCATCCATCCACTTCTCAAGTGCGGCTCATTGATCAGGGGATGGACGAGCTGGTAACATAGATGCATCTTGGTCTAGGACATGAGTCAGTTTTTCAGAACTGAGAACGATTCTCAAATTTTAGAGCCAGTCTTTATAGTTTGTCTCGATCAATTTATTTGTGTCAAGGATACGGGCTAAGTGGTTGGCACTCGATATGGTTATCTGCAGAGAGAACAGTTTCTAGTTAGATATTTATACTTATTAAATATTTATTTTAAAAATTTTTAAAAACAAACAAGGCTCCCATTATTTTTTTGAATCTCCCACATTCCTCAGATGGAGAAACAGAAATCTATACACTATTGATTTCTAGTGGGTACTGTGATCCCACTGATCTATACACACCTCACCTAACAGTTATTGGTGAGCATAGACCAATGAGTGGACAACATCTTGTCCATTACTTCACTAAGCAAGATGCAGCAGGTTGGGTCTCTCGATCCTATGGCTTCACCTAACAATTATTGATATATTTCTTAGTTAAGTCAGACCTACCATTCACCAGCGGATGCAAAATCATTATTTGATCCCTCACCTAATAGTTATTGGATCCAACCTCATCTCTACCTCAGGGTATCTAATGCCAATAAATTGGTTATATCTTTTTGATGCAATTGAATCACTATAACCAGTCGAGAATGATCAACACCAGGAAGGCACCCGCATCTCTTCAACAGACTTAATATTTAGTGAGAAGATTTAGGTTTAGATCTCTTCTAAGTCATCAAATTTGATATCTGACTGATGAATTTCAGATCACCACATTCATATGTCTAACCGACCTAGTCGATATGGATGAACTCGAATCAACAAATAACCTAATTCAAAACTTAATCTTCCAAAATGATCAAGTAAGTTAAGATGAGTAGGAGTCCCCCTCGTTGCTTTACTTAGACACTAATGAATTGACCATATTAGACAACAGAATCAATTAAATAACCACCATCTAGATACTTACCTTAGACACCAAATTGATCGATTAAAATTGATCAGGGTAACTTATTGATTCGGGCCCTAACCATTGAACCAAATTTGATCTTGAGTCAATCAATTCACATCAAAATATGAATCAATGCGACCAACTACAACTAAACTTGATTTTGAGCTCCTTTGACCTAATCCTAACCAACAATTGATTAGGTTCAATCAACTACTTAAAATCGACAATGGGTTCTAGCCTGATCTAATCAATTGACCCTAATTGTAGTTTGATTACTACACCTAATTTGTTCAACTCATACCCACATGCAATAACATTATTTACAGATTCTAAAAAAAAAATAAGATTATATTTCAATGCATACATTAGTGGCTTATGATCTTGAAATAGTTTTAGATCTAAACCTAATGTTATATATCACATATATGATGTTTTAGATCTAAACTACAAACGTATTTCACATATATATTAAATTATAGATCTAAAATAAGAATTACACATATCAAATACATGTAAAATTAGATCTAAAATAATGATTAAAATATCTTAAAAATATTTTTTAAAAAATTAATTTGCATCAAACTAGGACAATCTTTTCAATATCAGGGATAAACCCTATATCAGGACAACCTTATACCAGTCCGATGTAACTTTTTAATCATTTTAATTTTAGATCTAATATGAATAAAAATATATCATATGCATTTATTTTTAGATCTAAAAGATTGATCTAAATATTTCAAAAATAATTTTTAATATTGATCAATCTTATGCTAGGACAATCTTTTCAATATAGGGGGTTAACCCTATATCAGGACAATTTTACATTAGCACAAGATCAATTTTAAACCATTCAAACTTTTAGATTTAAATTAAAAATTAGATTATACATGTCTTAAAAACTTGGCTCTGATAGCACTGATAAAAAATTGGATAGGGTCGCATGCATAGATTTCAAAATCTTTTTGAAGTAGCAGCAGAAACGATCTAAGTTGAATCCTTTAACTCCACATGCAATAGATCTAATGTATATCTATCCGAGTCCTAGATTAAAGACATATATATAATCTAAAAATCAAATAAAAAAATTAAGATCGATTCTCAATACCATACGTAGGTTGAAATACACCGCAACCAATGATCCTTGATCTGAAGGTTCTTGAGCCGCATACGTATCCGGCCTCCACAGGTATCCATCGGGATCAATCTTGAATCTTTCTTCTCATTATAGATCCATCTTCTCTAAGATAAATCTCAATCTTTAAGATCTTTGATCAACTCTTGATTTTTGACTGTGATCTCAATGCTTAAACTACAGCCTTTCTCTTTGTTCCTTGCTGTAGAACAAATCACCCTTAACTCAGACATGTGGGAAGATGGGATGCCCAACCCTTGGGGGTGGGAAAGAGAGGAGGAAGAGGAGATGACATGGAGATGGAGAGAGGATGGAGATCTGACTTTACAATTCAATTAATTTTTAAAATCCGAAGAGACCATCTCTTATATAGACCTTTTCTTGATTCCAAATCAATCTTCAATCAACCTAAAAAGGCTAATTCTTATCTCATAAGGATTTTTACCTTTTAATTTGATATTTTTTTAAGAAAATCAAACCTAATTGGAAAGGTCCTCACCTCTTTAGGTAAGTAAATAGGGCATCCCACATCAAAATAGGCAAGTTGAGTGGGCGCCCTTATAAAAAATGGGCAGGAACCTCTAGAGTTTTTGCATACAAGAGAGGGGGCGTAGCCCCCCTCTCTCTCCTTTCACACCAAGGCAAAAGAGGGGGTGGGCCCCTCTCTCTTTCTCACACCTATTCCAAGGGATTTGTGCCCCTTGGACTTTCAAAAAAAAGGAAGACTTGCACCTCCTCTCTTCTTTCCACTTATTCCACACCACAGAAGGAAATAACAAGAGAGAAAATGAGGAGATTAGTTTGCCAACTCATTGACTTGATCCAATTCTTTTGGGCTCTCAAATAGATGCCCCACTAAATTCAAATTAAAATGGATCTAGTTAAGGTTCAAGGCTATAGACTTGATCCAATCCTTATCTAATAAGGAATCCAAGTCTAAAGAAGAACTGGGTTTAACCATGTGCTAGCAAGGTTCTCTTAAACCTAATAGGATTTTAATAAATCTTAGTCCAATTAAAACTTCATAAGCTCAATTGGTTAATTCAAGATTAAATCTCTTAATGTGTAACCTCATAGGTTTCATTTTATTTAGTAGTAAAATATATTGTGATCTCCATCATAATATCATCGAAACTCCTTTCGATAGGTTGGAACAATGTCAACCCTGCCATTCAAGGATCATCGATCATCAAGATGATGTCCGATGAGTCTCACGATCCATCAGTGATATCTAGCAGTATGTAGTGGCAATCCAGTAGAATAAAAGTTTAAATCTCTAAGTACAATTATCGTGTGATTTAGTCCTTCTATCGTGAGTTTTGACTTGACGGATGTCATGAAAACTCGTCAAACCCTATCGTCAGTCATATGCTCGATTGGTTTGATTCGAGTTCGCTTGTGAATCCTATGGAAACTCTTTTCCAGTATTCATACTTACTTTGGCCAAAGACTTTCTGAACTCAGTCTTACAAATTATATAAGACTTCTTCTTTTCTACCATGATCGATAGATTCTATCTAGGTGCATCCTACTCCTAACAGCGAATCTGAACCTACTGTAGCCAATATACACAGCAAGGTCTCAAATGGCTAGGGATCAAAGAAATATGCAGTCAAATTCAGTAGCCTCACTGCGAATAGCCAATGACACTGCAAGTCAAAGGATCACTCATACCACTATAGCATTGAGAGAATCATTGATGAGTGAGTGGACATCCAAGTAGTTTTTCGTGTTGGTCACGCTCAGTGTAAGTTGTTCTCTAACAACTACCTGCACTCTCACTCCAGTATCCCTACACTAAAGATCTGAGACTCATCTATCCAGAAGGGAGGTAATCGATGCACCGACCTTTAAATGAATAGATCACTATCCTCTGTGATGATCCTTTGATCGAAAGTATTTAAAAACTAACTACTAATTAATGTATGCTCAAATTCTCAACACCTTGAGAATATACAAAAATCATCTTTGTTAATTTCTAAGACAAATCATGGATACATAAACATGATTGAAAATAAAATTATCCTTTATTAATAATAAAAATATTACAAGTATAAAGTTAAGTCCTGAAATTATAAAATGTGTCAGCCAACAATTGACTTCTAGGACACTCATTTAACAAATTCTAACTTGACCTGAAGCCAATTGGCCATATACCTAAGACCCATCTTATCAAGGTGAATTTCAATCTTCTGCTGGTTAAGAGGCTTGGTCAGTGGGTCCGTCACATTCTGTATGGAGTCGACTCTCTACACCTGGACGAACTTCTTCTCGTGATATTCACATATGATGTGAAACTGCCGCTCTATATGCTTGGGCTTTTGGTGAGACTTGGGCTCATTAGTGAGGGCTATGGTGCTGTTGTTGTCACAGTGCAGTGCAATGGCATCTGATGGTATCACACTCAGCTCCGCAACAAACTTCTTGAACTAGAAAGCTTCTTTAGCAGCTTCAAAGACGACAATATACTCAGCTTCCATGATCAAATCTACAATGATCGTTTGCTTGAAACTCTTCCAGCTAATCGATCCTCCATTATGCAAGAAAATATACTCTGATGTAGACTTTCTATCATCAATATCAGTCATGAAGTCTGAATCCGTGTATCCTTTTACTTTTAGCTCCGATCCTCCATCAAAGATCAAGAACAAATCTTTAATCCTTCTCAAGTACTTAAAGATATTCTTTACAGCAATCCAGTGTTCTTCATCTGGATTCACCTGATATCTGCTCGTGACACTCATGGCAAGAGTTATATCAAGTCGTGTACATAATATGGCATGTATGAAGCTCCTTATTGCCGAAGCATAAGGGATCTTGCTAATGCACTGGATCTCCTCAGATGTGTCAGGGCACATCTTCTTGGAAAGATGAATGCCATGTCTAAGGGGCAAGAGTCTCCTCTTGAAGTTTTTCAAGCTGAACCTCTTCAGCACCTCCTCTATGTACATTTGCTGTAAGAGTCCTATCATTCTCTTAGATCTATCCTTATAGATCTTTATATCAAAAATATAGGAAGCATCTCTTAGGTCTTTCATTGCAAATTCTTTTGACAACCATACTTTGATCGATGTCAGCATGAGAATATCATTTTCAATCATGAGGATGTCATCTACGTGCAATACGAAGAATGTGATAGTACTTTGACTAACCTTTTTATACACACACAGCTCCTCTTTATTTTTTATGAAATCAAATATTTTGATCACATCATTAAAGTGAGTGTTCCAACTCTAAGATGCTTGCTTGAGTTCATATATGAACCTTTGTAGCTTGCAGATCTTGTGATCACTATCACTGCATGTGAAACCCAAAGACTGCTACATATAGATATCTTCCTTAAGATATCTATTTAGGAAAGCAATTTTCATATCCATCTGTCAAATTTTATAATCATGAAAAGCTGCAATCGCAAGCAGAGTTCGGATGGATTTCAGCATGGCCACGGGTGAAAAGATTTTCTGGTGGTCAATGCCTTCACATTGACTATAATCTTTCACAATCAGCCTTGCCTTATAGGTCTCTACCTAACCGTCAGATCTAGTCTTTCTTTTATAGATCCATTTATACCCAATAGATACAATCCTTCAGGTAGATTTACTAAGGTCCAAACCTGGTTGGAATGCATGGAGTCAATTTCTGACTTCATTGCTTCCATCCATCTCTTGGAGTCAACATCTAATATCGCCTCATCATAGGTCTTGGGATCATTCCTAATGTCCCTATCTCCCACAAGGAATGCTTCCTCTAAATCTTCTATAAGAATACCTAAGTACCTTTTAGGAGGACGAAAAATCCTACTTGATCTACGAGATGGAGGAGGTACCACATCTACTAGCTTACTACTGAGTTCAAGTCTTTGGACTCGATACTCTTCAGAGACCTTCTCTTCGAGCATAATCTTTCTCCCACTGCTTCCATCTTGGATAAACTCCTTTTTCAAGAAGACGGCATGATGGCTCCTAATCACATTGTGATCCTCAGGAAGACAGAAGTAGTATCCTATAGTTTCTTTAAAATATTTTATAAAATGAGCCTTAAAAGATCGAGCCTCTAACTTGTTCGTCTGCTGTCACTTGACATGGACCGGATATCTCCAAATCTTGAGATATCCAAGAGCTAGCTTCTTACCATATCATAACTCATATGGTATGGAAGGAACAGATTTAGAGAGAATTCTATTCAAAAAATGAATAGTAAAAAATAATGCATGCTCCCAGAGAAAGACAAGAAGATCTATGAAGCTCATCATAGACCGGACCATATCTAATAGGATTTGATTCCTCCTTTTGGATATCCAATTGAGTTGAAGCACCTCTAGAAGTGTCCACTGTGAGATTATGCCATTATCCTCGAGATAGGCGCAAAATTTTTTTCAAAAATATTTTTCTCTTCGATCTGATCGAAGAACTTTTATAAATTTTTTGATCTATTTTTTTACTTCATATTTGAATTCAATGAACTTTTCAAAGGCTTCAAACTTTTGATGTATCAAATATATAAAACTATATCATGAATAATTATCGATAAAAGTTATGAAGTAGATATAGCCATCTCTGGCTTGTACATCAAATAGACCACACACGTCAGTATGTACCAGGGCTAATCTCTCAGTGGCCTTTTCTCTTTATCCCACAAAGGGCAGCTTAGCTATTTTTTCTTGAAGACAGGACTCACAAACTGGATAACACTCAGAAGTTAATGACCCAAGAAGGCCATCTTTCTCCAATTTGTTGAGTCTGTCCTCTCCTATATGGCCTAGCCTCAGGTATCATAGATATTTTTGACAAATCCTATCTCTAAGTCTCTTAGACCCTACGAAATTCATAGTTTGCTCGTTAATATTAGCACTGCATCCATATGCAAATAATAAAGACCATCAATTAAGAAAGCACATACAACAACTTTATTTTCAAAATAAATTACATACATATCTTTATTGAAATAAAAATTATACTTATCATGTGCCAGCACAGATATGAAAATTAAATTTCTACTGGCTATAGATACACAATAGTAGTCTTTTAATAATAATCTATATTCTAACGATAGTTACAGATGGTAGGTCCCGACAGTCACAGCAGCAACTCTTGCTTTTTTGCCGACCCAGAGAGTGATCTCGCCTTCCCTCAGCCCCCTAACTTCTTCAAAACCCTGCATAGAAGTGCATAAGTGAGTACTTGAATCAGAATCTAGAATCCAACTAGAAGGAGAAGAAATTGTTAGATTAGATTCTATTATGAGCAAATCAGATATACCTTCAGAAGGCCTATCCTTTTTTCTGTTCTTCACAGTCACCAAATAGGCCAAACAGTTCCTTCTCCAATGACCTTCAATATTACAATGAAAATACTTTTCCTTGTCGTCAGTCTTCTTTAGAACCTGCTTCTTGAACTTGGCCTCGTTCTTTTGCTTCTTCGCATGCTTCTTCTTTTTTTTGAAAGAAGACTTTCTCTTAGAGGAAGTCTGCTCCACAGTCAGAACCGTATCTCTTAAATTTTTTAAGGTACTCTCAGCTGTCATGAATATGTTCAGTAATTCAGATAAAGTGCTATCAATTTTATTCATATAGTAGTTCATAATGAATTGTTCATATGAATTAGAAAGAGACTGGAAGATCAAATCAACCTGCAATTCCTTATTCATGTTCATCCCGAGCTTCTGAAGCTCTTCGAAGTCCTTGATCATTTTAAAACAATGATCATTGATAGACTATCTGTCGTATATTTTCATTCTGAATAATCTTTGAGAGACCTCAAAACAAGCTGTGCGACTATGCTCACCATACAAGTCTTGTAGGTGAGTCAGCATCTCCTTAGCAGTCCTTATGTCTTCATGCTAGCACTGATGATTATTGGACATGGATGCTAAAATGTAGCCCTTCACCTTATTATCCTCATCCATCCACTTCTCAAGTGCGGCTCGTTGATCAGGAGATGCATGAGCTGGTAACACAGACACATCCTGGCCTAGGACTTGAGTCAGCTTTTTGAAACTGAGAACGATTCTCAAATTTCGAAGTCAGTCTTTGTAGTTTATTCTGGTCAACCTATTTGTGTCAAGGATATGGGCTAAAGGATTGGCACTTAACATAGTTATCTACAGAAAGAACAGTTTCTAGTTAGATATTTGTACTTATTAAATATTTATTTTAAAAATTTTTAAAAATAAATATGATTCTTACTATTTTTTCGAATCTCCCACACTCCTCGGATGGAGAAACAAAAATCTATATGTGATTGGTTTTTAGTGGGTACTACAATCTCACTGATCTATACACACCTCACCTAACAGCTATTAGTGAGCACAAATCAATAAGTAGACAATATCTTATCCATTGCTTCTCTAAGCAAGATGCAGCAGATTCGATCTTTAAGTCCTGTGGCCTCACCTAATAGTTATTGACATATATCTTAGTTAAGTCAGACCCATCATTCACTAGCGGACGCAGAACCATCATTGGGTCCCTCACCTAACAGTTATTGGACCCAGTCCCATCTCTACCTCTAGGCATCTAATGCCAATAGAGTGGTTGTGCCTTTCTGATGCAACTGAACTACTGTAACCAACCGAGAATGATCAACATCAGGAAGGTATCCGTATCTCTACACTGGTGGAAGATCGCTAGACTTAATATTTAGTGAGAAGATTTAGGTTTAGGTCTCTTCTACATCATCAGATTTGATATCTGACTGATCAAGTTTAGGTCAGCACATTCATATGTCTGACCTACCTAGTCGGCATGGGTGAATTCGAATTAACAAGTAACCTAATTCAAAACTTAATCTTCCTAAATGGTCACGTAAGTTAAGATGAGTGGGAGCCCCCCTATTGCTTTTCTTAGATACCAACAAATTGGTCAGGTCAAACAACAAAATCAATTAAATAATCTTCATCTAGATACTTATCTTAGACACCAAATTGATCGATTAGAATCAATCAGATTAACCTATTGACCTAAGCCCTAACCACTGAGCCAAATTTAGTCTTGAGTCAATCAATTCACATCAAAATATGAATCAATGCAACCAACTATAACTAAACTCAATTTTAAGTTTCTTTGACCTAATCCTAACTAATAATTATTAGGTTCAATCAACTGCTCAAAATCAATAATGGGTTCTAGCCTTATCTAATCAATTGACCCTAATTGCAGTTTGATCATTAGACCTAATTTGTTTAATCCATACCCATATACAATAATATAATTTATAGATTTAAAAAAAAATAGATTATATTTGATTGCATGCATTAGTGGCTTATGATTTTGAAATAGTTTCAGATCTAAACCTAATGTTATATATCACATATATGAAGTTTTAGATCTAAACTATAAATATATATCACATATATATTAAATTATAGATCTAAAATAAGAATTACATATATTAAATATATATAAAATTAGATCTAAAATAATAATTAAAATATCTTGAAAATATTTTTCAAAAAATTAGTTCGCATCAAACTAGGACAATCTTTTCAATATTGGGAGTAAATCCTATATCAGTACAACCTTATACCAGTCCGATGTGAGTTTTTAATCATTCTAATTTTAAATCTAACATGAATAAAGATATATCATATATATTTATTTTTAGATCTAAAAGATTGATCTAAATATTTCAAAAATAATTTTTAAAATCGATCAATCTTGTGCTAGGACAATCTTTTCAATATAGAAGGTTAATCCTATATCAGGACAACCTTATACCAGCACAAGATCAATTTTATATCATTCAAACTTTTAAATCTAAACTCAAAATCAGATTATACATGTCTTAAAAATCTAGCTCTGATACCACTATTAAAAAATCGGATAGGGTCGCATACATAGATTTCAAAATTTTTTTGAAATAGCAGCACAAAGAATCTAGGTTAAATCTTTTAACTCCACATGCAACTGACCTAATCTATATCTACCTAAGTCCTGAATTAAAGACATATATATAATGTAAAAATTAAACAAAAAAATTGAGATCGGATCTCAATATCTTGCACAAGTTGAAATACACCGCAATTGATGATCCTTGATCTGAAGGTTCCTGAGCCGCACACGTGTCCAACTTCACAGGTATTCATCAGAATCAATCTTGAATCTTTTTTTTATTATAAATCCATCTTCTCCAAGATGAATCTCATTCTTTTGGACCTTTGATCAACTCTTGACCTTTGACTGTGATTTCAATGCATGAACTACAGCCTTTCTCCTTATTCCTTGCTATAGAACAAATCATCCTTAACTCAGGCATGTAGGAAGATGGGACGCCCAACCCTTGGGCATAGGAAAGAGAGGAGGAAGAGGAGATGGCATGGAGATAGAGAGAGGGTGGAGATTTGAATTTATAATTCAATTAATTTTTAAAATCTTAGGAGATCATCTCTTATATAAATCTTTTCTTGATTTCAAATTAATCTCCAATCAATCTAAAAAGGCTAGTCCTTATCTCATAAGAATTTTTATCTTTTAATCTAATTTTTTTTTTAAAAAAATCAGATCTAATTGAAAAGGCTCTCACCTCTTTAGGCAAGTAGATGGGGCGCCCCACATCAAATAGGTAAGTTGAGTGGGCACCCTCATCAAAAAGGGGCAAGTAGTTAGGGTGCCAACTCTTGGCACCCCTTTAGGATTTTTGCACACAAGAGAGGGGACGTAGCCCCTCTCTCTCTCCTTCCACACCAAGGCAAAAAAGGTGGCGGGCCCCTCTCTCTTTCTCATGCCCACTCTAAGGGATTTGCGTCCCTTGGACTTTTAAAAAAAAGGAGAGGCTTGTGCCTCCTCTCTTCTTTTCACTTATTCCACGCCACAGAAGAAAATAAGAAGAGAGAAAATAAAGAGATTAGTTTGCCAACTCATTGACTTGATCCAATCTTTTTGGGCTCTCAAATAGGCCAAATCAAAATAGATCTAGTTAAGGTTCAAAGCTATAGACTTGATACAATCCTTATCTAATAAGAAATCCAAGTCCAGAGAGAAATTAGATTTAACCATGTGCTAGGTTGGTTCTCTTAAACCTAATAGGATTTTAATAAATCTTAGTCCAATTAGAACTTTATAAGCTCAATTAGTTAATTCAAGATTAAATTTCTTAATGTGTGACCTCATAGGTTTCATTCTATCTGGTAGTGAGATATATTGTGATCTCTATCATAATATTATCGAAACTCCTTTCGATGGATTGAAAGAATTTCAACTCTGTCCTTCGAGGGTCATCGATCATCAAGACGACGTTCGATAAGTCCCAAATCTATCAGTGACATCTAGCAGTATGTAGTGGCAACTCAGTAGAATGAAAGTTCGAACCCCTAGGTATAGTTATCATATGATTCAGTCCTTCTATCATGAGTCCTGACTTGACAGAGGTCATGGAGAACTCGTCAGACCCCATCGTCAGTCATATGCTAGATTGACTTGACTCGAGTTCACTTGTGAATCTCATGGAAACTCTTTTTCAGTATTCACACTTGCTTTGGCCAAAAAATTTTTGAACTCAGTCTCGCAAATCAAATAGAACTTCTCCTTTTCTATCAAAATTAATAGATTTCATCTAGGTACATCCTGCTGCTAACTGCAAATCTGAACCTACTGTAGCCAACATACACAGCAAGATCCCAAATGGCTAAGAATCAAGAGAACATACAGTCAAACTCAGTAGCCTCGCTGCGAATAGTCGATGATACCGTAGGTCAAAAGATCACTCATACTACTACAGCATCGAGATAACTACTGATAAGTAAATAGATATCCAAGTAGTTTCTTCTGTTGGTCACGCTCAGTGTAAGTTGCTCTCTAACAACCACCTACACTTTCACTCCAGTATCTCTATACTATAGATCCAAGATTCATCTGTCCAGAAAGAAAGTGATCCGTGCATCGATCTTTAAATAGATTGATCATTATCCTCCATGATGATTCTTTAATTGAAAGTATTTAGAAACTAATCACTAATTAATGTATGTCTCAAATTTTCAACACCTTGAGAATATACAAACATCATCTTTGTTAATTTTTAGGATAAATCATGGACATATAAATATGATTAGAAATAAAAATACTCTTTATTAATAATAAAAGTATTATAAGTACAAAGTTAAGTCCTGAAATTATAAAATGTGTCAGTCAACAATTGGTTTCTAGGGTACTCATCTAACAAACTTCCATATGACCTAAAAATAATTGGCTATATACTTAAGACCCATCTTATCAAGGTGAGCTTCGATCTTTTGCTGGCTGAGAGGCTTGTCAGTGGATCCATCACGTTCTGCGTGGAGTCAACTTTCTGTACCTCGACAAACTTCTTCTTACAGTATTCGCGTATGATGTGGAGCTATCACTCTATATGCTTAGACTTCTGATGAGATCTGAGCTCCTTAGCGAGGGCTATGACGCTGTTATTGTCGCAGTATAGTGCAATGGCATCTGATGGCATCACTCGTAGCTCTACAATAAACTTTTTGAACCAAAAAGCTTCCTTAGCAACTTCAAAAGCGGAGATATACTCGACTTCCATGGTCGAATCTATAATGACCAACTGCTTGGAACTCTTCTAGCTATCCGTTCCTTCATTACACAAAAAAATATATTCTGATGTAGATTTTCTATCATCGATATTAGTCATGAAGTTTGAATTGATGTATCCTTTCACTTTTAACTCCGATCCTCCACTAAAGATCAAGAATAAATCCTTAGTCCTTCTTAAGTATTAAGGATGTTCTTCACAGATATCCAGTGTTCTTCATCTAGATTTGTCTAATATCTGCTCGTGACACTCACGACAAGGTCTATATCAGGTCGTGTATATAACATGGCATATATGAGACTCGCTATTGTGAAAGCATAAGGGATCTTGCTCTTGCACTGGATCTTCTCAGGTGTGCCAGGGCACATCTTCTTGGAGAGATGAATGCCATATCTAAGGGACAAGAGTCTCCTCCTGGAGTTTTTCATGCTGAACCTCTTTAGCACCTCATCTGTGTATATTTGTTGTGAGAGGTCTATCATTCTCTTAGATCTATTCCTGTAGACCTTTATACCAAGAATATAGGAAGTTTCTCCTGGATCTTTCATGGTGAATTTTTTATAGCTTTAGGATTATTTCAATAAAGCCCTCCACCAACTTTAAAGCTTTTATATAATATTATAGAAATATTTTCCTGCTATACTTGTGCTCAATATAGAGTTGCTTAATTACTATTTGGGAGTTACCCTCAACTTCGATTATTATGACCTTCAAGTCAAGTAGTATTTTTAGGCCAATTATTAAGGATTCATACTCGGATTATTTGTTTGAGCAAGGAATCCCAACTAGAAGAAGAAAGTCATGCTTTTTTAATAGGCAACTCAATAATGATCCTTGTTCTAACAACTCCCTCCATCTTTGAGCTATTGAGTGATAACCTTCAAGACTGAAGGCCGATCTCTCCAATCTCCATGTGTTATATAATCTACTCATCTATAGTTATACATAAGTGATTAGCTAGAAAATTGACCAAAGCTTGACCCTTTATAGCTCTCTAAGAAACATACTGTAAGGAGAACTTGGACAAGGCTATGGCCTACTTGCTAATCCTTCCATATATGATCAGCCTAGTTGATATATGCTTGATCCTATCAATAGTACAAATTACTTATATAAAAATTGGAAGCGTATAATATTTTAACTTTATACAAATGTAATATAATACCAAATAAATCTTCTCGATCGACGTATATCGTCGTTTGGTCTCTATTAATATCTTGTGCAAATAGCATATGGCTTGTTCGCATCCAACTTCATTGTCTTGAGCCAAGAGGCTTCTAATAGAATCTTCAACTATATAGATATATAACTTTAACGGGACTCCCATTTTAGAGGGAATTAGGATAGAAGGGTTGGTAAGATAGTCAATCTTCTCAAATGCATATTAATGTTCATCAATTCATCTAATTTTATCTTCAACCCAAAATTTTAATAGGAGTAAAATGAATTGAATCATTCCATCAAAGTTGGATACATACCTCCACAAAAAAATTATTTGCACAAGTAGCTTTTGCAGTTGCCTTTTATTGCATGGTAGTTGTGCCTAAATTATTTCACTTGCCTTGTTCTTGTTCACATCTATACCTCTCTGGTGCATCAAGAAGCCCAAGAAATTATCAATATTAACTCCAAATGCACATCTTAGTGGATTCACCTTTAGTTGATGAGACTTAATCCTCTAAAATAATTTCTTTAAATAGCATACTTTGTGATTTCACCACCATGTCATTAACGTAAATCTCTATAAATTGGCCTAGCATATCATGGAAGATTACATCAATCATTTTTTAATAAGTGGCTCTTGCATTTTTTAGATCAAGAAGCACACCCCCCTTTCGAAGATCCAGATCAATCCTAGGCACTAAAATGTAGTTTTATGCATGCCCTTCTCCATAATGAAGATCTAATTATAGCTAGAATAGCCATCCATTAATGGTAGGACTTTGTATTGACTTGCCACATCAACCAAGATATATATAGTTAGCATAGATATTCATCCTTTGGGGTGACCTTGTTTAAATCTCAAAAATCGATGCATAGCTTTCCATCTTCTTGATGATTAGTCCAATAATTATCAACTATTCAATATATGTGACTACTCTTATAAAGTTGATCCCAAGCAACCTCTCAATTTCTTCATTGACCTTTAAAGTTACTTCAGCTGACATCCTCCTTTTGGGCTATTTATAGGGCTTGAACTCCTCGATGGACAATTTATGCTCATTTAGTCGAAGCCTAATATCTTTGTATAATCTTATGTAGAATAATCCTTGTACCTCTTAAGCAACTTTACTATTTTCTTCATATCTTTTAGATTTAATAGACCACTAAAAAATGTCAATCATAGTTAAGAGTCGATGCCCAAATTGACTTCTACCAAGGGATCTTGCACCTCGACCTTGGTATCTTCTAATTTTGCTAGAGCATGGCTGAATTTCTTCATCTAGATTTCATTAAAATTCTTCCTATATATAAATTCAGCTATGCAAGCCGAAGTCTAATTTCATCTAACTCTTCATAGGCCACTAACCTTGTGAGGGTTTCTTTCATTGCCTTAACCCTCTCTGATGTTTCATCTATTAATCTAATTTTCAATAAATAGTCATTCCATATCTATTGGTTGTAGCATCTTCAATATGTATATCAACCTAAAAGAGCTGGTCTTTATCATATATAAGATCGCAAAACTTGTCAAACCTCCCATATTGGTCCTACGCTAAAGATCTAATAGAGCTTAGGTCTGAATCATAAAGTGATCATCTACATTAGCACTTACCAATAAGAACTTGTTGATCGCAATAACAACCTCTACCTTGTCCTTGCTATCCTTTGCATCTAAATTTTGTAAGACCAATAGTTGGTATAGCGAAGACAAGATGCAATAGCTGGCATGGATCCAATCCCTTCCTAGTAATATGTTGTAGGTAAAGATTGCTTCAATTACTAAAAAAAATAGTCATTGGTACTTTGATTCCCATTTGAAGGTCGACCAACAAGAATTCTTCCAGTCTAAAAGAGTTATCCAAGAAATTGGTCACTACTATATCTGCTGCCAACAAATCTTTCTTCTTCATGTCAAGCTTTCTCAAGAGCAAAGTCAATATAATATATATTGATAACTACCTTATCATCAACCGACACTTATCTTAGCAGCCTACGGAACAAATGAATATCAATAGATTTGCGTATCTCCCTTGTAGTTCTCTAAAACACATGCATGGTGGCTTTAATTAGAATGCTGATTGTTAGTGGTAGTCTTCTAATTTGTTAAGTGGATGCCATCTCTTTGACTTTTAAGTTAGCTAGGAATCTTTAACATTCTCCTTACTCCTTGACATGGCATTCCATGCTCATCATTTGACCGACCTTTGCTTGAAAGATATAGGGTAATGTAAATACCATGTTAATCTCTACTTTATCTAGTAAAGTGATAAATTGGATCTTGGTGCTAGTGTTCTTCAACCTCAAACTTCCAGAATAGCAGCCTTCATACTAAAGGAATAACAACTTTAGCCTTAGGGTGCTGGACTTCCTCTATCATTTGCACCTTTCCATCTATTTGTTTTCTCTCCCAGTGCCCTTAGTCTTTGCCATCATCTCTTTTATATCTTTATCATATACTAAGTATAGTACTAGTATTAAAAAAAGTGATGCCTGTATTGAACTTTATACCACTGATCAGGAAGAGTGATTAGTGGTTTAGTAGTCCTCGCCTCTATTTGACTCTAGGACACTACAAATAGCCTCTATGAATGGCCTTCTTTGATCATCTGAGTCACTCTCAGACTCAGATTGGGTACTATCCTTTAATATAATAATCTTAAGGCTGATCTTTCTAGAACAACTAAAATTCTCCATCCCCCATCATTATTTGAGTGGGCCTTCCTTTTATCCTCAACTTTTAGAGACTTGATTGATTTTGTGCTGCCAATATTCTCATTATTAGATGATGATCTTATCTCATAGAAGTTCGATGCTTCTAGCCTCTTGAATCCACTTTAAAAAAAATTTCTACTATTGAACCAACTCCTTCAGTCAGAATCCATTCTATCTTCTAGTATGTAGCAATAGCAATATCCTTCAAAAGATAAAAGGTCTTCATCCTTTATGCCATCAAACTTTCACTTCCATCCATGCTTAGGATCATGCCTGTGTTTGACCAATACCCTACCTACATTAGTCCATTGAACTTCTTACCTCTTTGTAACTGATGATCTCAAACCAAGCAGAGCCACATTTACCTCTATAAAGAAAGGATTATGATTTACTAGCATGATACCCTTGTTCTTCTTAGCAAAATCCAACCTATCATCCACAATAGCTTTCTAAATGGCATTTCAAAGGACTATGCACTTGGCAGTATGATGGCTCCATTTATTATGCCATTTGCATTTGTTTTATCTTTCAATTCCTTAGGTGGAGGGATTTTATATCTCTCAGGTAGCCATATTTTCCTATCTTTGAGAAAATAGTCAAAAATCTATTTCATTGATTTTGTGATATCAAAAGAGTACTATATTTCACGCTTTGGAATAGATTATCCTGACACTGGCAAATTTTGTATGGTTGGCCTACTCAATAAGTTATAGACATATAGATTATCAATGAGAATCTTCACTACATCAATGTTATTGTGGTTGTCACTTTCAAAATCTTGTAGATCCAAATCAATATTTTCTAAAAATCAAACTTTATAATTTAGGTTCCTCATGTATGCTCCTTTGGATGCTCTTCGCTACTCCACCCATAAGATGGTCTCATAATTAATTGCTTTAGTCGAAAGAAAGAGGTATGCAAACTCTTGCCTAAAGAACTTGTTCCTCAATTCTAAATTCAAGTCATTCTATGTATTTGCCGCATATTCAACCTCTCTTAAGGAAGTTTGACAATAATTTCTAGTCCCATAAATTTGTCCATAAACCAATCCATAAACTTACCAAGCTACTGAACTAATTTAGTCAAATCAACTATCAATATCTATCAATATCCCAAGCTCAGTTCAATAGAATTGCATCTGGAGCTAAGACTCCAAATCCTACCATATAAGAAGAAAGTTAGATGGTAAATTTATGTACTAAGTTAACACCAATTTAATTAGCAACTTTACAAATAAGCAAAGACAAGTTATCATCTCCTAAAAATCTTAAGAATTTGGGATCTTGTAACTACTTGGAAACTCATAAGCCTAGTAATATCAAACAAGGTATGGTTTCTAGTACATCAACCTTAAAATAGGTCGATAAGCACATCCCAATTGGTCTCAGACTATTTTAGCCAACTATATAACATGTAAGAAGTTTTCTCTCTCCTCTCTATAATAGGCAAATTGAGCAAAAAAAGTCAGCCTTTGTGCTAGTTGATGGAGTAGGCTATGATATATCTAGAAAGTACATTGATTACATTATTATTGCCTCTAATTAGCATAGAAGTTCAATACCATCATTGTTGGGGCAGAAGAAGCACCATCGATGGAAGAGATTAACCCTTTAGATGTCAATAAGCAGATTTGGTATAATTAGTAAAAAAATCAAAACCAAACCCAAAATTTACCACTCTTCCCCTAATTGAAAGTAAAAACAAATCATTTTTGAAAAAAAAAACCATAACCATTATTAAAAAAATATATAAAATCAAAATCAAAATTGAAAACTATTTAAATTTTTTTATTCATTTCAAATTCTTCATATGTAAATTCTCAATTAAATATATCATCTATAACTTTTATATAATTGATACCAACTTAACTAATAAATACGTCCATAAACAATAATACAACCATCCAACAAACTTAATAATTCCAAAATAATAATACAACCATCCAACAAATATAATAATCTAAATTAAAAATAAGTCTAACAAACACAATAATCACAAAGGAGAACTTAAGGAAGAAGGGAAAAGCCATCTCTAGAGCCTCTAGGGTTTGTTCTTTTTCCATCTATAGTCTACAGATAGTCTAGATTGAATGGGTTAGGGGGCTAGGATTTTTACAAAATATAAAGAGTATTAGAGACATTGGATATGTTCCATTTTAGGTTCACTGTTGGGTTTGGCTTTAGGTTTGACTTTGGATCGGGTTCAGATTAGAGAATTCATCCAAATTAGACCTAAAACTAAAATCAAATGATTTTTATTTTTAAAACCATCATTGAAATAATCTCCACTTAGTTTTGGTTAAAATCAAGCCGTTCAGTTTAGAGATGGATAAAACTTTTGGGTATCCATCCCTACTACAAGCTGTTGTAATGAAGGTGGTGGCAACTATAGGAACCAGATCTAGGATTTCAGGGTTAGATCTTGAAACTTTTTCAAGATCATACAGCGAAAGACTAAAATAAATCAAAATTTATTTTCTAAAATCAGAGAATCCCTAGATCTAAGATCCTATTACATGATCATTACATAGCATTAAATCAAAAATTAAAATATATAAATATAGCATGAACTACATGTTGATCATATCAACATGTTTCTATACCACATCTAATATATGTATTAAATAATAGATCAGATCTATTACCTTGCAAGTTAGATGCTCTAACCTCACTGATCCGGGCTTAAGGATGATGTTGCAAGCCGCACATATGTCCGGCCTCTAGGAGTCATCCACACGAGCCCACGAATCTCGATCAGAAGTCCTGCTTCAGAAAATCAGCACAGTATGCTAGTACTGCGCTGATCCTTCTTTGATGGTTGATCAGGTGCCTCCTTCATCTTGATTTGGACTCTTCCAAAGATGAAAAGTAGAAGGAGAAGTTTTAGATCTGAGACACTCTCAGAAAACTCAAGATGGAGGGAGGAAAGATATGAAAACAAAAAAACCTAGAAGAAGACCCTCTTCTTCTTCACGTTTTTCTCTCTAGACACCCTAACTTCCGTCTTTTATATCTCCACGACCCAAAGGTATTTCTCTCTGATTTTTGGATGGAACAAAGGTCTCTCAGATCTCTATCTTCTCCTAAAATTTTACAAAGAAACTCATTTTATACAGAGAGATATGATAGAGTCCTTATCTAGGTCAAATACCTAGTCAAGGCTTATCCAAACATGGCAAGTTAAGGGGCGCCCAACTCTTGAGCACCTCCTCCATATTTTCGTGCATGGATCACCAGCAAAGGGTACACAATGTGTACCCTAAAAGCCACAAAAATTTCAAAAAAAAATTTAGATAAATTCGGTGTAAAATTGAAAGAGTTTTGGATTTCTAAAACTCTATCTCATAGAATTCGAAATCCAAACTTATTCCTTTTTGATTTGATCCAAACCACCTTCCATGTAAGAAAGAAGAGAGGAAACCTTTTGTGAACATGGGAGAGACCTGGGAGAGGATTTTTGTCACATAAAATAAGTGGAGATTGGCATTGAATAAGAGAGAGGGCGTGGGGAAGGCTTATGTGGCGCAAGGTGGAATCCTAGTCTTACTAGGATTCTATCTCATGACTTATTTTAATTTGGTTTCCTAAACCAAATCAAACCAAAATTAGATCAACCTAATTAAAATAGGTCTTAATCCAATTAAGAACCTAATTTAATCAGATTAAATTAGATTTAAATCTGATTTAATTTTTTAATCAAATTAGAAATTAGATTGACCCAAGTCCTAGTTGAACTAGGACTAGTTTTTCCTTGCACTTGGCTTATCCAATAAACCAATTGGACTTGATCCAATCAAGCCCAAAATAAATCTAATTAAATCATATTTAATTAGACTTAATCTCAGCCCATTGGCTTAATCAAATTAAGCCAATTAGCAATCGAATTGCTAATCGATCCTCCTGCAATACTTGCACTGGGTTAAATGTCAATCGTATTGATCATTTAACCCTAGAATGATTCTTAATCGTTGATCAACTATCTGATCGGATCATAAACTCTAATGTGTGTGACCTCATAGGTCCGAACCTAAGCCGGTAGCACAAGAATAAATTTTTATACCAATCGAAGTGACCATCTAGCAATGGTATCCGACGACCGGATAGGTCGAATGTGTAGAACAACATCCTTAGAACCCATGCGGATATAGTTTTCATATAATTCATCCCCTTGACCAAAATGATCATAGGACACCCCAGAGTTCAACTGTCAACTCTGATCAGGTTGTCCACATTGTATTTCAAAATATCAAATCCATCTGATTGATTACCCTGGCCAAGGTTTTGCTAAATTGAAATACAGCGACTCATTCTTCTCCAACTCTTGGAGTGGTCAATCCCATCTCGATCACACTCTGACTTCGCAAGACTTGACTGTGCCCAGAAGCCTTCTGTCCCTGAATTAAAAATTTAGTTAGTCCAGTACCAAAGCACAGTGAGTTGCTTGCAAGTCACTGAGGCGATCTCAAGTCTAAGGGACACTTATACCTATATCCCATCAGAGACATTCTCGACAGCAGAATGCTCTGAAGTTGGTCACATTCAATGATGATGTACCCTTACATCTCACCTGTATGCCATACCAGTGTCTCCACACTCCTTGATTAAGAGGACAACCAACCCATATGGCCTACAGCGACCTATGCTCGATAGAAAGCTGTCATCCTTATTAACAGCCTATCATTTGGTCGTGAATAGTTTTAAGGACTAATCGATAAATCTTCTCTTTATCGAACTTAAATAGTCCTAAGAACTTCATCATAACAATGGAGTTCATTAGAAGATGAAAGCTTATGATGAAGATGCCAAATATATTTTATTTATTAACAAATCAATTACAATACTTGGTTGCTCAACCGTCAACAGCTTGACGATTGGCTTTTTGAGACATATTTCCCAACAACTCCCACTTGTCCTAAAGCCACTCGGCACAGTATCTAATACCCATCTTCGACTTGTGGTTGTCGAACTCCTTTATCACCAGGGCTTTAGTTAAGGGGTCGGCTAGGTTCTCCTTTCCATCGATCTTCTGAAGGTCGATGTCACCTCGATCCACGATCTCTCAGACCAGGTGGAAGTGGCGCAAGATGTGCTTCATCCGCTGATGTGCTTTGGGTTCCTTCACCTGAGCTATGGCACCAGTGCTGTCGCAGTAGAGCAGGACAGGACCATCGAGGGAGGGTGCTACTTCCAGCTCGGTGATGAATATCCTTAGCCACACAGCTTCCTTCGTGGCATCCGATGCTGCGATGTACTCCACTTCACAAACAGAGTTTGCCACAGTATGCTGCTTGAAACTCTTCCAGCAGATGGCTCCACCATTCAGAGTAAAGATATAACCCGACACGCTCCTGCTATCATCATGGTCAGATTGGAAGCTAGAGTCTGTGGACCCCATAAGTTTCAAATCTGACTCGCCATAAACCAACCATTGGTCTTTAGTATTTCTCAAATACTTAAGGATGGCTTTAACCACTTTCCAGTGATTCTCTCCAGGATCAAATTGGTATCTACTCATGTTGCTCCTAGATTGATTTTGATGATTACAAAGCAGATTGAAGGGATACAAATATTTTTAGTTGAAAAAGTCTTTATGCTCTTCAGGGGCAAAATCGTAATTTTACTAAAATCTTGATTTGATAGTATCATTTGGTAGAACAAATGATTTGCAATCTATTGATGAAAATTTTATTGTTTTTGAACTTATATTTTTGAAGTTATGAATGTTTGAAGTGCATGAGTCGACTCATGAGTCAACTCATGGCACAATGAGCTGATTGGCATGCAAAAATTTCCCTTGGCACGCTGGATTTTTGGCTTGGCATGACCTGTGAGTCGACTCATGAGTCGACCCACAAGGCATGAGTCGACTCATGAGTCGACCTCTGCTGATTTGGGTCAAAAAATCCAGAAATCAAAGTGTCTGGCTGTTGCAACAGAAGTCGACTCCTGAAGCATGAGTCGACTCATGAGTTGACCCCTGCGACGGAAATCGTCCGCAACGGCTAGTTTTTTGTCCGTTTTAATTATATTTTATGCTCCCTTGAAATACTCTAACGGCTCTTTTTCTGCCTAAAATATTTTTCCTTATTTCTTAAGGCTATAAAAGGTTTCAAAAGGTGAAAGAAAAAGGGAGGATCCAAAATCTACACGAGAGAGACAGTGATCAACGAGATACACGAGAGAAAAAGAAAAGGGGATCCACAATATACACGAGAGATACAAGAGATTTTGAAAGAGAAAAGCAAGAGCATTCAAAAGGGCATTCAAGAGCATTCAAAGAGAGGGTTTTTCAAGCCAATTTTTCAACCTTGATCAAGAGCTCTTTCAAAGCCTTCAATCAAAGTTCACCTTCTCCTCAAGCGTTCATTCAACTCTTCATCCACCTTGAGGAAATCCAAAAGGGACCTCTTCATTTGAGTAAAATATTTTTATTGTTATATTCGCTCATTTAAGGAGCTATTCTTGTATTTATTTGTGCTCTAAACTGTCTTACTCTTTGTGAGTAATTGTTCTTGTTTTTGGAAGATTTCCAAAATAAGGGAAGGTTGATCCGAACCTGAAATCGGAGTGTTTTGGGTTAGCTTGTACCCGGAAAATAAGTGGACTAGCTTGGGATAGCTAGTGTCGGAGTTTCCGATGTTTGTATTCGGGTTGAATACAAGTATAGTGGATTGGAATTCCCAAGTAGGAGCTTAGGGAGTGGATGTAGGTGCAAGATTGGCACCGAACCACTATAAATCTTTGTGTTTGTGGTGTGCTTTATTGTTTCTCTTTATTTCTTTATTATATCCTTGCATTCTTGCTTTAGGTAATTAATCTTGAACTAAAGTCTTTCTCCTCATTCATCAAGCTTTTAACAAATACTTTTCATAAGTAATTAGTTAAGCTTAAATTTTTTAAAACCCAATTCACCCCCCCTCTTGGGTTGCATAGCTGGGCAACAAGTGGTATCAGAGCCCGGTGCTCTAGCCCTTCTTTGATCTAACAATCAAAGAGCCAAAGATCTATGGCAACCCATGTCGGTACTTCTCTAGCCGAAGGGCAATCTACCAACCGACCTCCACTTTTCAATGGGTCTAATTACACCTATTGAAAAGCTCGGATGAAGATATTCATACAAGCACTCGACTATGATATGTGGAGTATCATAGTGAACGGTCCTCACACACTCACCAAGATTATAGATGGTAAGGAGTCTACCAAACTCGAGAAAGAATGGGATGAGGTTGATAAGAAATTGGCACAATTAAATGCTAAAGCTATGAATGTTCTTTATTGTGCACTTGATGCAAATGAATTTAATCGCATTTCTACTTGTGCATCTGCTAAAGAAATATGGGATAGGTTAGAAGTAACCCATGAGGGAACAAATCAAGTAAAAGAGTCTAAAATAAACATGCTTGTGCATAAATATGAATTGTTTAAAATGGAGCATGATGAGTCCATAATTGCTATGTTTACTCGTTTTACTGATATAATTAATGATTTGAAGAGTCTTGGCAAATCTTATACTAACAGTGAGCTTGTAAGGAAGATTCTCAGGTCATTGCCAAGAACTTGGGAAGCCAAGGTGACTGCCATCTAAGAAGCAAAGGACTTGAACACTCTACCTCTAGAAGAGCTTCTTGGATCCTTGATGACTCATGAACTTAGCATGAAGCAACATCAAGAGGATGAAGTCAAAAAGAAAAGAACCATTGCCCTCAAATCCACAGCTTCGCCTGATGATGAAATGGATGACACTGAAGATGAAGAACAGGATGAAGAGATGGCACTCATCACCCGGAGATTTAAGAAGTTTCTAAGAAAAAAGAAACAGGGGATGAGAAAGAAGTCATTCACAAAAGGGGAACAAAGCAAAGAGAAAGAGAAAGATCAACCCCTTATATGCTACGAGTGCAAGAAGTCGGGACATTTCAAATCCGAATGTCCACAACTGAAGAAAGGTCCCAAAAAGTTCAAAAAGAAAGCAATGATGGCGACTTGGAGTGCGAGTGATGACTCAAGCTCCGATGAGGAAACCTCAACAGAACAAGCCAACCTGTGCCTTATGGCACACGAAAATGAGGTAACTTCTGAATCTCCTAGTGAATTTACTTTTGAAGAATTGCATGAAGCATTCTATGATTTAATTGATGAATTAAAGAAACTAGGGATAAAAAACAAAGAACTGAAATTGAAAAATCAGTCCTTAGTGAAACAAGCTGAAAACCTTTCAATTGAAAAATCCACCTTGATTCAAGAAAATCAAAGCTTAAAGAATGAAATTAACAAGCTGAAACCTATAGTAGATAAGTTCACCTTAAGTTCAAATAAACTAAATATGATTCTTGATAATCAAAAAACTGTATATGATAAGGCTGGACTTGGCTATAACCCCTTGAAGAAACAAAAATTTCTGAAGAATATTTATGTAAATTATTCAAGCAACAAGTCTACAAATATTACTTGTTTCAAATGTGGTAGAATAGGACATAAATCATACACATGCCTTATTAACAAATCTGCAAACACAACTATAAAGAAAATATGGGTTCCAAAAGGAACCATTTTGACTAACCTAAAAGGACCCAAGAAAGTTTGGGTACCTAAGACTTGACTTTTGCTTGCAGGTGTGTCTAGCATCCCAAGGAGGAAACAGGAAATGGTATCTTGACAGTGGATGCTCGAGACACATGACTGGTGATGAATCACAATTCATCACGCTTGATGCTAAGGATGGAGGGATGGTCACCTTTGGAGATAATGGCAAAGAAAAGATCATCGGGATAGGTAACATTGGTATCACTCCCTCCAAATACATTGAAAATGTTTTGTTAGTTAAAGGTTTAAAGCATAACTTACTTAGCATTAGTCAATTTTGTGATAAAGGGTATAAAGTTGTTTTTGAATCATCTGTTTGCATTGTGACTAGTCCTATTAACGATGGCATTAAATTTATAGGACATAGGCATGGCAATGTTTATATGATAGAGTTGAATGATTTAGCCAAATTAGACATGCAATGCCTAGTATCCTTGAATGCTAAAGTTAATGAGACTAGTTGGCTGTGGCATCGTAGACTTGCACATATTAGCATGCATTCTCTTTCAAAATTAATTAAGAAAGAATTAGTTCTTGGTTTGCCAAAACTGAATTTTGAAAAGGATAGAATTTGTGATGCATGCCAATTAGATAAACAAACTAGAGTTTCATTTAAATCCAAAAATACTGTTTCAACTTCTAGACCTTTAGAGCTCTTACATATGGACTTATTTGGACCAACTAGAACCACTAGTCTAGGAGGAAAATGATATGGCTTTGTAATTATAGATGATTACTCTCGTTTTACTTGGGTTTTCCTTTTGGCACACAAAAATGAAACTTTTCATATTTTCACTAAATTTCATCGAAAAGTCACTAATGAAAAAGGGTTTTCAATTCAAAATATTAGAAGTGATCATGGAACTGAATTTGAAAATCAAGATTTTGAAAATTTTTGTGATGAAAATGGAATTGGCCATAACTTCTCTGCTCCTAGCACACCCCAACAGAATGGGGTAGTTGAAAGGAAAAACAGAACCTTAGAAGAAATGGCCCGTACCATGCTTTATGAAAGCAACCTTCCAAGATATTTTTGGGCGGAAGCAATTAACACAGCATGTTACATTTTAAATCGTGCTTTGATTAGACAATTTTTAAAGAAAACCCCCTATGAACTTTGGAAAGGAAGAAAACTAAATATTGCATATTTTCATATTTTTGGTTGCCGATGTTTTGTATTAAATAATGGCAAAGAAAGACTTGGTAAATTTGACGCAAAATCAGATGAAGCAATCTTTCTAGGTTACTCCTCCACTAGTAAAGCATTTAGAGTTTTCAACAAAAGAACTTTAGTAGTTGAGGAGTCCATACATGTTGTTTTTGATGAATCTAACGATCTTCCTTCAAGAAAGAATGAGGGTGTTGATGATGCAGATCCACTAATAGAAGGTATGAAGGAGATCACTCTGAAAGATTCAGCAACTCCAGAAGACAAGGATCAAGAAGACGAACAAGATGAGAGAGGTGAAGAAATTCAAGAACAACCTCAAGGTACAAATGACCTACCCAAGGAATGGAGGTATGTTCACAACCACCCTAAGGAGTTAATTATTGGTGATCCTATGCATGGGGTAAAAACCCATTCTTCACTTAGAGATGTAGTTAATCATTGTGCTTTTGTATCTCATCTTGAACCTAAAACTTTTGAAGAAGCTGAAAATGATCATAATTGGATTAATGCAATGCAAGAGGAACTTAATCAATTTGAAAGAAATAATGTTTGGACCTTAGTATCAAGACCTAAAAATTATTCAATAATTGACACAAAATGGGTCTTTAGAAATAAATTAGATGAGCATGGAAATGTAATTAGAAATAAAGCAAGACTGGTTGCTAAGGGATATAATCAAGAAGAAGGAATTGATTTTGATGAAAGTTTTGCACCTGTTGCTAGATTAGAAGCTATTAGACTTCTACTTGCATATGCTTGCTTTATGAAATTCAAATTATTTCAAATGGATGTTAAAAGTGTATTTTTAAATGGATATATTGCTGAAGAAGTATATGTAGAACAACCTCCTGGATTTGAAAATCATGCTTTTCCTAATCATATCTTTAGATTAAATAAAGCTTTATATGGATTAAAACAAGCACCTAGAGCATGGTATGATAGGCTAAGCAAATTTTTACTAAATAATAGTTTTTCAAGAGGTAATGTAGATACAACCCTCTTTATTAAAAGAAATCAAAATGATATGCTAGTTATACAAATTTATGTTGATGACATAATTTTTGGGTCTACTAATGAATCCCTTTGTCAAGACTTTGCTAAGCTTATGCAGGGAGAGTTCGAGATGAGCATGATGGGAGAACTCACCTTCTTCCTCGGACTCCAAATCAAACAATCAAAAGAGGGAATCTCCATCACCCAAAGCAAGTACACCAAGAAACTACTCAAAAGATTTGGAATGGAGAACTGCAAACCAATTGGCACACCAATGAGTCCCTCATGTAAGCTTGACAAGGATGATGAAGGTAAATGTGTAGACTTAAAATACTATAGAGGTATGATTGGCTCATTATTATATTTAACTGCAAGTAGGCCTGATATCATGTTTAGTGTTTGTTTATGTGCTAGATATCAATCTAATCCTAAAGAATCTCATTTGAATGCTGTTAAAAGAATTCTTAGATACTTAAATGGTACTCAAACTCTAGGGTTATGGTACTCTAAGGACTCACAAATTGATTTATTAGGATATTCAGATGCTGATTTTGCTGGATGTAAATTAGATAAAAAAAGCACAAGTGGAACTTGCCAATTTCTTGGAGTTAACCTAATCTCATGGTTTAGCAAGAAACAAAATTCGGTGGCACTGTCTACGGCTGAGGCCGAATACATTGCAGCCGGAAGTTGTTGTGCTCAAATCTTGTGGATTAAGCAACAACTCGAAGACTTTGGAATCAAACTTAATGAAACACCAATAAGATGTGACAACACAAGTGCCATAAATCTATCTAAAAATCCAATTCAACACTCAAGATCCAAACATATTGAAATAAGACATCATTTTATAAGAGAACATGTTCAAAACAAAAATATAATTCTTGAATATGTTTGCACTGAAAATCAATTAGCTGATATCTTTACAAAGGCCCTTAGTGAGGATAAATTCTGTGAAATTAGGAGAAATCTAGGAATTCTAGATCCATATGCCTAAATTTTTCTCAATTTCCAAGAACTGATGTCAAAAATTCTTAGAGCTCAATTTTCAACATCTATCCTGGTCCCAAAAGCTCAAATTTATCATTCTAAAAATTTATCTTTGAGCAAAACTCCTTCTCCCAAAATTTCAAATTTTTCTGGAATTTATTCATATTTTTTTTGAATTTCTGAACTTCATGAGTCGACCCCCATGAGTCGACTCAATGGCAAACTTGTTATTTCCTCAAACTTCCCACGGGCTCATTGTTTTTATACGGGATTCTGTTCGTGAGACGACTCATCCTCTCATCTTCCTCCTTCCAAAAGCCGACTTCTCCAATTCCTTTTGCTCCAAATTCAAGGATCTAATTCGAGGCACTTCTCCCTCCTCCTCTCCACCAAAAATCGCCACCTTGGAAAGAGATTTTTTGTGCTTTCTCCCATTGTTTGGCACGGTTGGAGCGTGCCCTAGCACTCCACCGTTCTTCCCAAATCCACTTCTTTTCTTCACCAAAATCCCTCTTCACTCTCTTGTGATCCCTCCTCCACTCATTCACTTGTTCCTCCAAGTCTCCTTGCCTGCTACTGTAGTGAATATGGCTCCGAAGATGAAGCTTTCCCAAAGAAGAAAGTCAGTCCGTGAGCCTGAAGAAATTGTCCGAAAGAAAAGGCAAGCTGGTCAGTCTTCCACTGCTCCCACTCCAGCTTCAGTATCTGCTCAAGGTCCCCCTCAATCCTCCCTAAGCCCCAGTAAGAATCCTCTTTCTGATAGAAAAGTCGAAACCGGGAAGAATATAGATTTTCGGTTCTTTGAAAAAGAGGGCTTTACATTTGCAACTAAGATTAAAAACCAAGGATGGGATTTCTACTGCTCCCTTAAGGAAGTCACCTATGTTGACCTAGTTAGAGAATTCTACCAGAATCTACATTATGAAAATGGGTCAGTGACTTCAACAGTCAAGGGTATTGATATTTGCTTGGATTCTAGTATATTGGGAGAAATTCTTCAGTTGCCTAGTGAGGGTTACTCTTATATGGAACTCCCAGTAAAAGAAGAGGGGATCAGAGTTATTTTAGGGGGAACTTACTCAGGAAGTTTAAACAAATTGGAAGCAAAGATTTTGTCCATTGAGATGAGGATCCTGCATCAGATGGTAACGAAGCTCTTCTTTCCTAGGAGTGGTAGGCATGATTTACTTTCCAACAGAGATGTATGTATCATGTTTCATGTCATCACTCAGACCCCCCTGAACCTCCCTGCACTTATGATAGAGGCCATGAGAGAGACTTTGAACAGATCCAAGGCACACTTGCCTTTTGGTATGGCCCTTACTCGAGTTTTTAGGAGGTTTGGAGTTAGCTGTGAGGGGGAGGCTTCTACTAAGCTCTCTCATGTGGACACTTTCAACCAACACACCCTGCACCGAATGGGATTTACAAAGACAGATGGTGGTTGGATCAAGGGATCTGAGGAGAGAGCTGAGGAGAGAGCTGGGGAGAGAACTGAAGATAGAGCTGAAGACAGAACTGAAGACAGAGCTGAAGAAGAAGGTCCATCATCTCCTGTCCATGACTTCAGGGCAGCATCACCAAATATCCAGTTCATTTCTGATACAGAGGCTGGCCCTTCAGAGTTTACTAGGATGCCCACACTAGTGTATCAGCCAGAGAGCAGAGCACCTCAATCAGAGTTCAGACTGGCTGACGATCAGATCGAACAGATATCACAGCGTGTGGCTTCTTTGCTATCTAGTCAGTGGAGTAGTACTACTTTTGCACCTGGAGCCACTTCTTCTGATCAGACCATGACTCCCCACATATCCACTGTGTTTCAGATGATATCAGATCAGTCCATCCGAATTCAGCAGCTTGAGGACACAGTCTGGAGACTGACTGGCAGAGTTCTTGACTTGCAGGGGCAAGTCCTTGCTTTGGCCCATCCTCAGCCACAGGAGTCCACTATTGAGGTCACAGACCTCACTGCAGAGGCTGGCAGGCTCAGAGGAGCACTAGAGGGTGGATATGAGTTACTGAGGAAAGAGATCCGAGGATCGAGTAAGCATGCAACCACTCAGTTTACTGCTCTACTTCAGTCTGTTTCCAGAGCACTGAACGTACTTGATTCCATCAGACTCACCCTTTCTGTTCAGTCCTTAGCCTCTCAGCATTCTCAGCCTCCCAGTTCATCTCGCTCTCCTGCTCGTACCAGAGGCAGACGGGGTAGAGGACGCACTTCTGATCTATCAGCTTCTCATCCCATATCTGATGACTCCGATCCATGACTTCTCATAATCATTACTAGATCCTAGGTGTCAGTGTCTTGTTCTAGGATCTGTATTTTGGGGCCATGTATTGACAATTAGCTGGTTGACTTTTATATTATGAACTATGTATTGAAACAATTATGGTTTTATAGTATCATTTTTTACTTATATTTCTACCTTTTGTAATGATGACGATCATATTTTGGTTATATATATATTCTCCTTGTTGAAATATTGTCTTCTCTTTGTTGTTGTTTGCTGTTAATAATTGCTGTATTAAGGGGGAGCAAACATCAGTGATAAACTCTAAAGGGGGAGAAATTAAAGAATGTTTCAGAAAAAGGAGGAGTTAACCATGTTTGATGATGTCAAAAAGGGGGAGAAATTAAATAAAAATTAAACAAAAAATAATCCAACAAAAGCAAAACCATAAATTATGAGCAATTAAAGAAAAAGCAATCCATCAAAAGCAAAACTACAAATTATGAGAAATTAATGAATGAATTGAAAAATTTAAAGAACAATATCAAAAGTACAATGCTAAATATAATGCAAATAAGTAACTTTTAAATTACTTCTTTACATATGCTCTGATTTGCTTTAAAAAATTTTAAATATGCTCTGTATACTTTAAAATTCCAACTTGCTCTGATATATTTTTTTTTTGCCTTGATACATCTTAAGAAATTTAACTTACTCTGATACATCTTAAAATTTTTTTTAACTTGCTCTGATACATTGCAAAATTTTCCCTGATACATTGTAAAATTTTTTCTGATAACATTGTAAAATTATTTTTCTTGCTCTGATACATTGCAAAATTTATTTTTCTCTTGCTCTGATACATCTTAAACTCAAAATGATTTAATACACTTTCCAAATCAACTCTTAAACATGCTTTGGCACACATAATTATTTCTTTTGTATCAAAAGCAATTAAAGCACATAAGTATTTTTGCTCTGATGCTAAAACTAAAATCAAATGAGAATGAGCAAATTTTTAAAATACAGCTTGATCTGATAACAAAAATAAGTTTTCTGCTCTAACACCAAAATCACATAATTCAATGAGCATATCTTCAAATCTTTAAGAAAATGGACAAACTATTTTTGTATATGACCATTTATATTACATGCCAAAAGAATCATACTCTTTTCAAGCATCTATAATGCATTCACATAAATGCTTTTGTTCAAGTATTTTGTCATCATCAAAAAGGGGGAGATTGTTGCTCCTAGATTGATTTTGATGATTACAAAGCAGATTGAAGGGATACAAATATTTTTAGTTGAAAAAGTCTTTATGCTCTTCAGGGGCAAAATCATAATTTTACTAAAATCCTGATTTGATAGTATCATTTGGTAGAACAAATGATTTATAATCTATTGGTGAAAATTTCATTATTTTTAGACTTATATTTTTGAAGTTATGAATGTTTGAAGTGCATGAGTCGACTCATGAGTCAACTCATGGCACAATGAGCTGATTGGCACGCAAAAATTTCCCTTGGCACGCTGGATTTTTGGCTTGGCACGACCTGTGAGTCGACTCATGAGTCGACCCACAAGGCATGAGTCGACTCATGAGTCGACCTCTGCTGATTTGGGCCAAAAAATCCAGAAATCAAAGTGTCTGGCTGTTGCAACAGAAGTCGACTCATGAGTCGACTCCTGAAGCATGAGTCGACTCATGAGTCGACCCCTGCGATGGAAATCATCCACAACGGCTAGTTTTTTGTCCATTTTAATTGCCTTTTATGCTCCCTTAAAATGCTCTAACGGCTCTTTTTCTGCCTAAAATATTTTTCCTTGTTTCTTAAGGCTATAAAAGGTTTCAAAAGGTGAAAGAAAAAGGGAGGATCCAAAATCTACACGAGAGAGACAGTGATCAACGAGATACACGAGAGAAAAAGAAAAGGGGATCCACAATATACACGAGAGATACAAGAGATTTTGAAAGAGAAAAGCAAGAGCGTTCAAAAGGGCATTCAAGAGCATTCAAAGAGAGGGTTTTTCAAGCCAATTTTTCAACCTTGATCAAGAGCTCTTTCAAAGCCTTCAAGAAGCCTTCAATCAAAGTTCACCTTCTCCTCAAGCGTTCATTCAACTCTTCATCCACCTTGAGGAAATTCAAAAGGGGCTTCTTCATTTGAGTAAAGTATTTTTATTGTTATATTCGCTCATTTAAGGAGCTATTCTTGTATTTATTTGTGCTCTAAACTATCTTACTCTTTGTGAGTAATTGTTCTTATTTTTGGAGGGTTTCCAAAACAAGGAAAGGTTGATCCGAACCTGAAATCGGAGTATTTTGGGTTAGCTTGTACCCGAAAAACAAGTGGACTAACTTGGGATAGCTAGTGTCGGAGTTTCCGACGTTTGTATTCGGGTTGAATACAAGTATAGTGGATTGGAATTCTCAAGTAGGAGCTTGGGGAGTGGATGTAGGTGCAAGGTTGGCACCGAACCACTATAAATCCTTGTGTTTGTGGTGTGCTTTATTGTTTCTCTTTATTTCTTTATTATATCCTTGCATTCTTGCTTTAGGTAATTAATCTTGAACTAAAGTCTTTCTCCTCATTCATCAAGCTTTTAACAAATACTTTTCATAAGTAATTAGTTAAGCTTAAATTTTTTAAAACCCAATTCACCCCGCCCTCTTGGGTTGCATAGCTGGGCAACAACTCACTACTCCTAGTGAGTATGCCAGGTCTGATCTTGTACATATCATGGCGTACATGATAGATCCCACGGCTGAAGCATAGGGGACTCTACTCATACGCTCTCTCTCTTCAGGAGTTGTCGGACAATCCTTCTTAGAAAGAGAAATTCCTTGGCCTATCGATAGATAGCCCTTCTTGGAATTCTCCATACTGAACCTCTTCAGCACAGTGTCTATGTACATGGATTGGGATAACCCAAGCATCCTTTTAGATCTATCCCTATAGATCTTCATGTAGCAAAAATTTTGTGCAGGGATAAAATGGTAATTTTAAAACTTTTTCAAAATTATTATTTTATAGCAGAATTATTAATTAATCTCATTAATTAATACTAATTAACTCTACACTAGGATCTAAATATGATACAACAGCATGCATTTAAATTTGAAATTTAAATTTGAATCAGTAAACCTTTTACAGTACTGTGTTCAGAACACATCACCTTTTGTGGGTAGTCGATCACCGCAATCTGATCACCGTCGGAGGGTTTTGATCATCACATCGCAGTCACACAAATATCTGGCCTCTGCGGATCGTCCACACGAAGCTCCCGTCTGATCAGCTCCTCACGAATGCTAGTTCGTGATTTCACCCTTTTGATGGCAGATGTTGATCGAACTCCTTCGATCAATGTGTGCCAACTTCTTGGATGCTTTGGATCATCTGCACAGTTGCTTGAGAGGCTGATGGATCTCTCCCTGAAATTTGGTGGACTCACGACACTCGTGGCACACCAATCTCACTTCCCGATCCCTAGGTAGAAACCCTAGGGTACACACTAAAAACCCTGCGCCCAATGTTCTCTCTTTTCTTTCTTTTTCTCTCGAAAGGTTTTAGACCTTCACCTCACACACCAACCTTCCTCACGCCCCACTTTTTTTCTCTTAATTTTTTTGCACACGCTCCACCTTTCTGTCATTTTTAAAACAACGTCGAACGTGTCTTATCCGTGTGAGAGGATAAAGACAAGTGGTTACACATTTGAATTCAAATCAAATTTGAATTCAAACAAAAACCAACTTATCCCTATCCTTTTGGGAGTGAGAAGAGAAGGGGCGTGGCTCTTTGTGCATAGAAAATATTTCACGAGAAACTTTTTCTCGTGTAAGTAATGTGGCGCACAAAATGGATAAGGATAAAGGGGCAAGTGATAAGTTATCCATTCAAATTCAAACATGCTTTGAATTTGAATGGCTAACTAATTATTTTATCCATCCATATGGCGTACAAATGAGGGTGTGGGGAAGGGTTTTGCGTGAGAAAAATTTTACGAGAAGTTTCTTCTCGTGAATTCAAATGGGTGCAAGGAAGTTGGGTGTCGCAGGGAATTTAAAACAAGATGGTTTGATTCAAATTGAGCCAACCTAATCTAAATAGGTTAAGCACAATTAGAATAGATTAAACCCAACATAATTAGGCTTAATTAGGCTCAATAAAATCCTAATTAAATTAGGAATTAACTAAGTCTAACCCCAGATCAAATCAGGGACTAAACCACCTTAGCGATTAGGTCAACATTTAACCTAATCGGGTCAATCCAAACTGAATCCAATTCAATTGGACTTGATCCAAAAATAATTACTCAATCAAATTGAGTTAATTAACGATCAAATCACTAATTAAACCTCTCATAAATATTGAGTCCAAATCTGATAAGCAATCAGGCATCAGAGACCATCGATATGAAACCCTAATCAAAGAATTCAAATTTCAAATTCAAAATTTGAAATTCAAAATTTTGACCTCGGTACCCAAAATGTGTGGAACTCATGATCAGAGAATCCTAATTTTCAATCATAGAGTCTCAGACAGATAAGACTCATAATCAGCCATCAGATCAAAAAGGAACCTCTAATGTGTGTGACCCCGCAGGTTCGAACCTAAGCCGGTAGCACAGGAATCAATTCCTGTACTAATCAAAGTGACCATCTAGCAATGGTATCCGATGATCGGATAGGTCGAATAATTGCAATCGCAACATTCAAAACCTACGTGAATATGGTTACCGTATAATTCATCCCTTTTGACTCCTGTGTTTAGGACGACTCAGGGTTAAACTGTCAACCCTGATGAGATCATCCGAATCGTGCTCAACTCAATTAGTCCTGTGACTCCTCACTAGGACTACCCTGGCCAAGATTTTGCTAAATTGAAACACGACTGTACACAGCTCCTAAACTGGAGTGGTCAATCCCATCTTGACACACGCACCAACAAGTCAAGTACTTGACTACACACAGCAGCCTTCCGTCACTGAATTAGAAATTCAGGTAGTCCAGTGCCTAAGTGCAGTGAGTTGCTTGCAAGTCACCGTGGTGGTCTCAGGTCAGAGAGACATTTATACCCATATCCCATCGGAGCAAATCTTGACAGCAGAAATAGCTCCGAAGTTGGTCACGTTCAGTATAGATGTACCATTATATCTCACCTGTATGCCATAGGAGTGTCTCCACACTCTTTAGTTATGAGGACAACCAACCCATATGGCACACAACGACCTATGCTCGATAAACGTTGTCGTCCTTGGTAACAACGTATCATTTGGTCGCGAACATGTTTAAGGACTAAGCGACAAAACCTCCTTTGTCGAGTCTAAATAGTCCTAAGGACTTCACCACAACACAGGAGTTCATTAGAAGATGAAACATTTGTGATGAAAAAATATCAAAATAACTTTTATTTATTTATAATTCATGTACTAATACAAAAGGAGCACAACCGTCAACAGGCTGACGATTGGCTTTGGGACACTATTTCCAACACTTCATCCCTAGGATGTAGGATGCTTCACCCAAGTCCTTCATGGAGAACTGTGATGACAACCAAACTTTTATTCCCTGTAGTGCGGGGATGTCATTCTCGATTAAGAGAATGTCATCCACGTACAAGATAAGGAATACCACAACTGGACAATTTGCCCATTTATAGATGCAGGGCTCTTCTCCATTCTTAATGAAGCCATACATTTTGATCACCTTATCAAAACGCATGTTCCAACTCCGAGAAGCTTGCTTCAGTCCATAAATGGATCTCTGAAGCTTGCACACCTTGGACTCATCTGTAGATGTAAACCCCTCAGGTTGTATCATATACATCTCTTCAGTCAGCTCTCCATTCAGGAAAGCTGTCTTTACATCCATCTGTCAGATCTTATAATCCAGATGGACAGCTATTGCAAGCATTATCCGAATGGATTTGAGCATTGTCACAGGAAAAAATATCTCGTCATAGTCAATACCATAATGTTGACGATACCCCTTGGTGACCAGACAGGCTTTATAAGTCTCCACCTTTTCGTCTACGCCCCTCTTCCTTTTGAAGACCCATTTACACCCAATGGGTTTAACCCCTTCAGGTGGGTCAACCAATGTCCATACATCGTTGACCTTCATGGACTCCATTTCGGATTTCATGGCTTCAAGCCATTTCTCGGAATTAGGTCTCTGCATTGCATCCATATAGGTGATCGGATCCTCATTATTCTCATCAAGTTCGATGGGATCACCATCCCGAATCAAAAAATTGTAGTATCTGTCTGGCTGACGCGGTACTCTACCGGATCGCCTTAATGGTGCAGGTATATTGGGCTCCGGATCTGATCTAATCATATCCGACTCAGGTTCAGCTATTGGTGTCGGTCCTCTACCTATTGAACTTCATCAAGTTCAACCTTAGAGGCAATGGTTCCTTCACCAAGGAACTTCTTTTCTAAAAAGATTGCCTTAAGGCTGACGAACACCTTTTGTTCATCAGCATGGTAGAAAAAATATCCTTTTGTCTCTTTGGGGTACCCTATGAATGAGCATTTGTCAGACCTAGGTCCAAGTTTGTCTGTGACTAATCGTTTGACATAGGCCGAGCACCTCCAGATCCTAAGGTGTGAAAGTACTGGCTTACGTCCCGTCCATATCTCATATGGAGTCTTAATTAGAGACTAACTTGGAATCCTATTTAACAGATAACAGGCCGATTCGAGTGCATATCCCCAGAAGGATATCAGCAAGCTAGCAAAAATCCATCATGGATCGGACCATGTCTAACAGAGTCCGATTCCTCCTTTCAAACACACCATTATGCTGTGGTGTTCCTGGAGGAGTCCATTGAGAGAGAATCCTATTCTCTCTTAGATATGTGAGAAACTCACTAGAAAGGTATTCTCCTCCTTGATCAAATCGAAGAGTTTTAATACTCTTTCCAGTTTATTTTTCTACTTCACTTCGAAATCGTTTGAACATTTCAAATGAATCCGACTTATGTTTCATCAGATAGACATATCCATATCGGGATAGGTCATCCGTGAAAATTATGAAGTAGAAATATCCACCTCTAGCACTAGTGCTCATGGGCCCTTATACATCAGTATGTACTAGGCCCAAGAGCTTAGTAGCTCTCTCACCTTTTCCAGTAAAAGGTGACTTGGTCATTTTACCAAGAAGACAGGACTCACAGGTTGGAAGTGATTCACAATCACTGACTTCGAGGATTTCCTCTTGAGTCAACCTGTTTATTCAGTTCTTATTTATATGACCTAGCCTACAGTGCCATAAGTAGATATCTGACACACTATCTAATCTAGGGTGCTTGCCAGTAGAATAGACTCTTATCAGGCTTGATCTTTTTGGTCTGGCTCTGCACAGATGTCCCAGCCTGAACTTGCACCTTCTTGACTTTCTTCTTTTTATTCTTCTTCCCTTTCTCAAAGGGTCGAGAACTAGAAGATGATCCTCCCACTAAGTTCACCGACTCCTTGAGGAGTTGGTGATCCTTCTCAAAGTTCTGAAGCAACCTCAGTAACCCATGGTAGTTTACTTCAGGCTTTGTCATTCTATAATGAGTGAGAAATGGGAGATAAGACTTGGGCAGCGAGTTCAGTATTGCATCTTTCTCAAGCTGCTCATGCAAGGGAAAGTCGAGCTTGCTCAATTATTCCATCAGCTCGATCATGTACAATACATGATCAGTGACAGAGGCACCATCCCGTATTTTGGCATTGAAGATGGCACAACTAGTCTTGTGCCTCTTCACATCATTGGGTGTGCCAAAGGCATCCTCCAACACTTGAAGCATGTCCTTTGGCTGAGCCATCTCGAATCTACGACTGAACTCGTCGCTCATAGCAGCCAGCATGATACAGCACACCATGGTCCGATCACTGAGCCACTTCTGGTAAGTGTCTCTGACTGTTCCACGTGCATTGACAGCTGGCTCCTCAGGTGCAGGATCCATTATCACATATAGGATCCGTTCATGCTCTAGGACTATCTTCAACTTTCGGTACCAGCTACCGAAGTTGGGTCCCACCAACTTATCATTATCCAACAATGATCAGAGCGATAGGGAAGTGGCCATATTTGCACAAAGGAGAACCATAACCTAATTAGTAATTGATTCATTAAACCTAAAGATTTGGACTTAAATCAAAAGGTTTCTCCCACTATTTTATTCGAATTGGTAGCCTTTACCTCCAATTCGAGGAATTACCCTAATTCCTTAGTGGGTACTAGAATCCACTTAGACTGCACACAAGTCCAACTTTGGTTGGCCAACCCCATCTAAGGGTAGGTTCATAACCAATTATTTCTCTAAATAATTTTTAGTAATTTTAATTTTACCCCAGAAACCTAATCAGTAGGCTTTGACCTCCACTGTAAGGATCCAGTTAGGTCCAACCATTAACATGATCATACTTGGTGTATCTAACCAACGAATGATTAAGCCCAACTTTGGTTGGCTCACCTAACCACCATTAGAGAGACACTTTCAAGTCGTCATATGATGAGTGATAATTCCATTAGTCAACAAGCACCAGGCCTTTGGGTCTGCAATGATTATTGAGTTAATGGACTCATTATCAAACACCTTAATGGGAGGCAATGACTCAGTTATCTCCATAACTTTGTCATTTTAAGGACCTAATAATTTTAGAGGATTTAAATAATATAGAGGATGAGGTCAGATGAACCAGCTTATCATGATCCTCCCACTGGCTTCACTAAGTCAGCTTAAGGGAGACCATTAAAAGGGCTGGTCTAAGAGCACCTAAATCAGTCGTACTGATTTACCTAGCTGACATGGGTCAGCTCGAATAGTCAAGTGATCCGATCAAAACATAATTTCACCAAGAGGCCAGGTAAGTTCGATCAGTGGGAGGGTCTGCCAAAGCTTGTCTTAGACACCATCAGAAATGGCCAGGTAAGCGGGCTCCCAATTAAAAACCACCGGTCTGGTTTACCTTAGACACCAACTGGTTTAATTAGTTTCGATTAGATCAACCTAACAGTTCGTGCTAGACCGCTTAGCCAAGAATCAAGTCCATTTGGTTCTCGTTAAAGACATGGACTTGATCAACTACAACTATTGTAATTGATCTAGAGAATCTTTGACCTAATCTAAGACAACAATTGATTAGATTTAGTCAATTCTTTAATTAAGTGCATCTTTAATCTAACCATAGGTCTAACCCAATTAATGGACCTAATTCTCACTAACCCATTAACCCAATGTGTTATGATTTGTGTCTTAGGTTCTTCAATTCACAATCCTAGAACCTAATCAAACAACTTCTTAATTCTTAATTAAGTTTTGGGTTGAGGGTTGGGTTCGGCTTTTCAAAAAATAATTTTCATATTTGTAAAATAATTTTACAATATGATTCTACCAACCATATTGCATGTTTGATTCATAATCAAGATACAAGTGAAATAAACATGAAACTACTTTAGATCTAATCTAAACAGGTTCATGTAATTGAAACAATTTCAACTTTAAACAATTTCTTTGCACAAAAATTATTAACAAAGAGATTTTATTTCAGATTTAAATATATTTTAAATCTAATAAATCATAAATTTAATCTAGATCATATCTAATAAATTTATGATTAAAGATAGATCTACACAAATTAGGACAACCTTTGCACTGTAAGGGGTAAACCTTACAGCAGGACAACCTTGCAGTTTGTGATTGATCTAAAATTTTAATTTCAGATTTAATAATCAGATTATAAATTAGATCTAATCTAAGAAATAATCTAAGCATGTATAAATAATCATGTAATAAAGAACCTAGGCTCTGATACCAATTGTATGAACCAGATCTAGGGTTTCAGGGTTAGATCTTGAAACTTTTTCAAGATCATACAGCGGAAGACTAAAATAAATCAAAATTTATTTTCTAAAACTAGAGAATCCCTAGATCTAAGATCCTATTACATGATCATTACATAGCATTAAATCAAAAATTAAAATATATAAATATAGCATGAACTACATGTTGATCATATCAACATATTTCTATACCACATCTAATGTCTGTATTAAATAATAGATCAGATCTATTACCTTGCAAGTTAGACGCTCTAACCTCACTGATCCAGGCTTAAGGATGATGTTGCAAGCTGCACACGCATCCGACCTCTAGGAGTCATCCACACGAGCCCACGAATCTTGATCAGAAGTCCTGCTTCAGAAAATCAGCACAGTATGCTAGTACTGTGCTGATTCTTCTTTGATGGTTGATCAGGTGCCTCCTTCATCTTAATTTGAACTCTTCTAAAGATGGAAAATAGAAGGAGGAGTTTCAGATCTGAGATGCTCTCAGAAAACTCAAGATGGAGGGAGGAAAGATATGAAAACAAAAAAACCTAGAAGAAGACCCTCTTCTTTTTCACGTTTTTCTCTCTAGACACCCTAACTTGCATCTTTTATATCTCCACGACTCAAAGGTATTTCTCTCTAATTTTTAGATGGAACAAAGGTCTCTCAGATCTCTATCTTTTCCTAAAATTTCATGAAGAAACTCATTTTATACAGAGAGATATGATAGAGTCCTTGTCTAGGTCAAATACCTAGTCAAGGCTTATCCAAACATGGCAAGTTAAAGGGTGCCCAACTCTTGAGCACCTCCTCCATATTTTCGTGCATGGATTACCAGCAAAGGGTGCACAATATGTACCCTAAAAGTCACAAAAATTTCAAAAAAAAATTTGGATAAATTCGGTGTAAAATTGAAAGAGTTTTGGATTTCTAAAACTCTATCTCATAGAATTCGAAATCCAAACTTATTCCTTTTTGATTTGATCCAAACCACCTTCCATGTAAGAAAGAAGAGAGAAAACCTTTTGTGAACATGGGAGAGACCTGGGAGAGGGCTTTTGTCGCACAAAATAAGTGGAGATTGGCTTTGAATAAGAGAGAGGGCGTGGGGAAGGCTTATGTGGCGCAAGGTGGAATCCTAGTCTTACTAGGATTCTATCTCATGACTTGTTTTAATTTGATTTTCCAAACCAAATCAAACCAAAATTAGATCAACCTAATTAAAATAGGTCTTAACCCAATTAAGAATCTAATTTAATCAGATTAAATTAGATTTAAATCTGATTTAATTTTCTAATCAAATTAGAAATTAGATTGACCCAAGTCCTAGTTGAACTAGGACTAGTTTTTCCTTGCACTTGGCTTATCCAATAAATCAATTGGACTTGATCCAATCAAGTCCAAAATAAATTTAATTAAATCATATTTAATTAGACTTAATCTCATCCCATTGGCTTAATCAAATTAAGCCAATTAGCAATCGAATTGCTAATCGATCCTCCTGCAATACTTGCATTGGGTTAAATGTCAATCGTATTGATCATTTAACCCTAGAATGATTCTTAATCGTTGATCAACCATCTGATCGGATCATGAACTCTAATGTGTGTGACCTCATAGGTCCGAACCTAAGCCGGTGGTCCAGAAATAAATTTCTGTACCAATCGAAGTGACCATCTAGTAATGGTACCCGACGACCGGATAGGTCGAATGTGTAGAACAACATTCTTAGAACCCATACGGATATAATTTTTATATAATTCATCTCCTTGACCAAAATGATCATAGGACACCCCAGAGTTCAACTGTCAACTCTGATCAGGTTGTCCACATTGTATTTCAAAATATCAAATCCATCTGATGGATTATCCTGGCCAAGATTTTGCTAAATTGAAATACAGCGACTCATTCTTCTCCAACTCTTGGAGTGATCAATCCCATCTCGATCACACTCTGACTTTGCAAGTACTTGACTGTGCCCAGAAGCCTTCCGTCCCTGAATTAAAAATTCAGTTAGTCCAGTACCAAAGCACAGTGAGTTGCTTGCAAGTCACTGAAGCGATCTCAAATCTAAGGGACACTTATACCTATATCCCATCAGAGACATTCTCGACAGCAGAATGCTCTGAAGTTGGTCACGTTCAATGATGATGTACCCTTACATCTCACCTGTATGCCATACCAGTGTCTCCACACTCCTTGGTTAAGAAGACAACCAACCCATATGCCCTACAGCGACCGATGCTCGATAGAAAGCTGTCATCCTTATTAACAGCCTATCATTTGATCGTGAACAGTTTTAAAGACTAATCGATAAATCCTCTCTTTATCGAACTTAAATAGTCCTAAGGACTTCATCATAACAACGGAGTTCATTAGAAGATGAAAGCTTATGATGAAGATGTCAAATATATTTTATTTATTAACAAATCAATTACAATACTTGGTTGCTCAACCGTCAACAGCTTGACGATTGGCTTTTTGGAACACATTTCCCAACAGCAACTATTAAGGAGGTTGCCTTTTAGCCTTTGATGCAAGCAGGTTACATTTAGGTTGGATATTTTGGTAGTCCTTCATTCACCCTAACAGAACGAGCGACATCCATTGTGGTTAGGACTAGCATCATTGAAATTCTATTGATATTCTTTCTAATAGAATTACAAGGACTAGAGTTGTTAATATCTACCCCAGCCATAAATTACGGCCATCCAAAAACCATATTATCACTAGCTATACACTTGGTTTAGCCATCTAGGGCACCTAACTTTGAAGTAGTTTCTCCATTATTCTAGTCTTGGGAACTCGAGGTCTCACCATGAAAGAATTTCTGCTTATAGGCTAATAGATTTTGAAAATCAGCTCTTTCCATGAATCTGATACTTCCATACTATAAATATTGAAGGAAAGAAATATGATCGGTTGGGTTTGCTGAATTATACACTAAAATAAATTACAGTGTTGGATACTAACCAATGATAATTGAAACAAGTCATTCGACTTGTTTCACTATTGATATAGAAGAAACTTCATATTATTCCATGAATAGCGTTAACACCATGGCCATCTCATTGATGACGACCTTCAAAATGTCATGCTAGCTCTCATCTATATGAAACTTACTTTGTATGATCATATCATAAAGAAAATTGGTTGCTGAATTAGACACATATGCCTAAGAAGTATGGCTTTTATGGCCAAGCTCCCTCAGTGGAGTTTAGCTCGCTTGATCACCAAAGTCTTTATCTATCTATGAAGCAAGAGGAGATAATCCGAATGGCTTTGCTTGAGAGTACAAAAGCTCTTTTCTCAGCATATTACATGGACTGTCAAGTATTCTAGTTCTGGAACATCAATCTTCTTTTGTAGTGGCATAATAAGAGCTACTGAATGTCCTACCAAGCATGCTAGAAAATTTGTTGATCTTTTCTCCTCCTCGAGATGATGGGTGATAAGTCTTGTAGCTATATTATGGTTGATGCACAGACATACCATTGTTATTAGATTAGCTGAAAATAAGATGGTCAAAGGATGATGTTGAAAGTAGAATAGATCCAAATATGTTGATCTTCAAGAACTTCTGTTACCATCACACCATCCATTTGGAAAAAGAAAGGATAGGATATAGTTGAAGCTATAGTTAAATTACTCTGCTGCTACTTATATTGGTAAATTACAGTCCTACTAGGAAACTAAAAATAGATAATTTAAAACTATATAAGGTATAGATAAAGATAAACTTATTTCACTAGTAGGTAAAAAAGATTTTTGTTTGAATTATAATTCATTATTTATAATAAAAACTATAGACTAACCATCAAATCATGCAATTATTCACATTGGCCTGCTACCATCTTTAGTGGTTCTAATAGTTCACCCTATGATTCTATGCACTTCACATACGATATAACTGCAAGCCCAATACTATTCCAAGATAAAATTAATATTCTTTTGCCTGTGCCTATACATGTCATGGCCGAGTCCTAGATTATCAAGTAATAACATGATTATATCTATTAAATGCGATAAGTGCTCAAAATCCATATATTTCGCTTGGTACCATGATAATTAGCTAATATGAGTAAACCTAATGTTACTAAATTTTATAGTTGCCAATATCCACCCAATCCAAGTAATAGTAGCTTTGTGCTAGAAGTTGGTATGCATGGCCTAATCTTCATCTTAATCTAATTATCAAGAATTAGATATCCAGCTTCAACAATTATACTAATTCATTATGCTAGATTATTGGATAACAAAATCACAATCCTATCAACTATCATAATAATTAGGGAATACTACTTGGTTTTCAAATTGAATGAAATTATATCCACTAAATATATCAACTAGTAGAAGTTCACATATCTAGCTTGCTATTGGTCCTAACATACCTATCTTGCCAATAACTCATATCTATCAATTAGATAATGACATAATCATATCTATTAGAAGCAAGCATCAAATCAAAATTTAGTATCTCATGCTTAATATTAGTTGTGATTGTTGGACTAACCGACAATCCTAGATTATCAGAGCATAATATAACGATATCTATGAAATATAATGATTGTTCTAAATCTATGTGTCACACATACCACTCTAATAGTTACTAACTATAATTAAATTTAACTCCACTAAATTGTACAATTGCTGATGTTCACTTTATCCAAGTTATACGAGCCCTACACTAGAACTTATCATGCATGCCTGTTAGCCTCTTCTTCTTGTTGAGACTAGGGGTGCTAAGATTTATGGTCAGATAGTGGTAGATATGCAGGCGTTTGTAGGATTAGTTGGAAAGAGGATGCTTAAAGGATAATATTGAAATTAGTGTGAGTCCAAGTACTTTAACCTTCAAGGACTTTCACTACCTTACACTATTTGTTTGAAAGAAGAAAGGATAAGGTGTAATCGGGATTGTGATTAAATTACTCTACTGTTACTCCTATTGAAAAATTAGAGGCCTACTAGGGAACTAAAAGCAAGTAATTTAAAGATAAAAAGATAAAGATAAACTAATTTCATTGACAAATGACTTTTTTTTGTTCAGATTATATTCCATTATTTATCATAAAAAATATAATTGAGTTCCCATAATCATCCATATTGGCTTGTCACAATCTTTAGTAATTCTAATAGTTCACCGCATAGTTTCGTGAACTTTGCATTATAGCACTACCACAGGCCAAATACTATTCCAAGATAAAATTAATATATTTTGGCCTGCGCATGCCATGGTCGAGTCCTATTCTTTCAGCTTGCATTCCTATATTTGTCCTAGTCAAACTATCATAGTTGAATCCTATAAGGCCTAGTAGAGATCACGATGACTTTTATTTATTCTGATTTCTTAACTTCATCCCTTTTAGCCGCCACCTAAGTTGTTGAGATAAGGTATAAATAATACCTTAACTTCAATTAAACTTAATACCACTAAATCCTACAATGGTTGATATTCATTCTATTCAAGTAACAGAAATTCTAAATCAGAACTTGTCATGCATGCCCTAATCATCATCCCCACTCAATGATCAAGAGAGATATCTCAAGCCCTAACAACTATACTGGTCAATAATTCCAAGTTATCAAGAAACAAAAAAAAAAATCATAATCATGACAACTATAATAGCAGTCAGTATCATCCAAGTAATGGAGGCCTATACTAGAATTTGCCATCTATATGACATAACCGACATCTTGATCATCGAGAATCATAATATCTCAAGCCTTAATAATAATACCGGTCGACAATTTCAAATTATCTGATAATAATAAAATCACAGCCCTCAGAATTAAAACATAAGCTAATTGGCAATACCAAACCACCGGAGAATGATAGGACCATATCTATCAAATATGCAACAACGAATCAAAGTTTACATACCACACCTACCCATTATAGTAATCAAACATCCATAAATTTGTAACTAAAACTAATGCTACATAGGATATACCCACCATTTCCATAATCTAGCCGCCATGTTCTCACTCGCATGGTTTATAGTGACCAAGCGCTATGCTTACCTTAAGTCTGACCTAGGCTAGCCAACCATGTATGCTCCCGGGTGGGTAACGCAAAGCGCCAACCCCCAACTCCGGCAAACCGAAGCGAAACTCCAAAATGGCGTCTGGTGTCAGAGTGGACCCAAGCAGATAGCGACAACAGTCCGTTACGAAATAGAGAGAGAAAAAAAAAATCGAAAGAATGGATTTCCACGTAATTAATTCCCAACGTCCAAATCCAACTCTCCGCCCCCAGATTAACCTATGAGACAATAATCTATTAATTCGAGTAACATATAAAAGGAAAGGAATTAAGGAGGAGAGAGAAATTCTGTCTAAAAAAAGAAAAGAAAATTAATTTAGTGGGAATAACAGGCAGAGAACTTTCGCCACGTAATAAGACGCTTCATGAAGCGCCTCGCGTTCGGCCCTGTATTATTCGTCTCCCAAAAATTTGAAATATTCGGCTTTGTTTTTTTTTTCCTTTAAATACCCCCTTGGCTCCTCCATGTTCCCCATCCGAGTTCTCTACTGGCTAAAAAGGTTCTCTTATATCTCTCTTTGCTTCGCTTTCTTGGTTTCCGACAGGGATTATCTAGTTTGAGAGGGAAGAGGGCTCTTTCTCTAAAATACTTCTAAAAATCCTCCCCTACTCTTATCAGGTGTCTCTCTAAATTTTTTTTTTTTAATCTTCTCTCTGACAGATTGAGAGAGGGCGGTGGGCCTCTTTTTGTGTCTCAAATATTTGGTGGGTGCCGTCCTGGGTGCGGCTTACTGTTTTTTTTTTTTTGGTTTTAGGTTTGGAGAGAGAGGCGGGGTCGGGGATGCAGAGGAAGGGGGTGTGGCGTGGCGGGTGTCAGCAGCAGCGGAGGGACAGGAGGTGGATGGGGCCCACCGCGAGGCCGCCACCACGGTACGGCAGGCCTCCGCGATCGTCATCGCCTGGTAGTATGCGCGCGCCTTGCTCTCTCTCTCACCATTTGTATCTCTCTCCCACACGCACACATAAAAATCGCGTCTTTGGCGTGGGTTTTCTGGGCTTCATTCGAGGGTTCTTCGTATTTGTTTTCTCCCAAAAGTGGCAAAGTTTATTCCTTTCGTGGTATCTTTTGTTGCATGGATGAGTTGCCGGGTTTTTTTTTTTTTTTTTTGATGCTTAAATATTTGATCTTGCTTTTGGTTTTTTTCCATTTAGTGTCGTCACGCGAGGTATTTGAATGGGTTTTGATCTCTTTGTTATGTCTTTTTCTTCCAAAATTCATATTTTTTTTTCTATATATTTTTTTTCTGCTGCATGGGTTATATGGGTGAAACTGATGCGTTATGAGATGCCTGAAGTTCTGAGTGTTTTTTTTTTTTTTTATAATGCTGGATTTGATTCGGTATAGGCGTGTGAGGATGGGTGATTCTTGAGGGGTTTTAAATCAAAATAATGGTTTTTATGCTCTTATCCTCATCAGCGTTTAGTCGTAGGAGTGTTTATTATTCCCCCCCGTGCTTCTCTTTTTTTGGATTTTTTTTCCCTGCCGAGGACTATGAGCGAATCCTTTGGGTTTTATATTCTTAAAGTTTTGGGTTTCATTGATACTGTATTTGATTTGGCTTAAGCAAGTGGAGTCGGGTGACTCTTGCGGTTTTTCAAGCTCAAAACAATGGACTTATACTTTCCTTTCACTCTTTTGCTTAGAAGAGAAGAAAAGTTTGCTCTATTTTTTGTTCCAAAGTTTATTTTTTTATAGATTTTTTTTTCAGATGTTTAAAGTTCTAATTTTTGTTGATGTTGTGTTTGATCTGGTATGGCTATTTGGAGGTGGCGGATTGTAGGGTTTTGTTGAGGTTTTACTCTTCATTAATTAATCAATTAATTTATTCTTTTCTGCTTGGGTATTGTGATGGAATCCTATTCGATTCTGGAAGTTCTTTATATATATATGTGTGTGTGTGTGTCTGTGTGTGTATTGAGTTTTTTTGGGTAATAGTATGGATCGGGGTAGGAGTTGGTTCAGGTTGGAGGCAAGGGAGAAGGCTGATTTCTGGATTCTGAACCCTCAAAGGGTATCAATGTACTTTCTGGAATTATGGCGAAGCTTTAGGTTTCTATGTGAAATTCCTTAATATGTTATATCAGCAAACGATAGGATTTATATGTATAGCTTTTAAGTTCAGGATATCGATTGGTTTAAATGAATATTAGTATATCATTTCTGCATTCTGTTTTGCTTTGTGAATATGGAGTCTGATCTGAGTGTCAGATTTTTCCTCTCCCATTAGGTATTCACTATATGATGTTTAGCTGATTCATCTGTGCTTAACCAAAGGGGAAAAAATAGAAATATTTAGAGTCCTTTGATTCATTTGTGTTGTTTACGTATGTCTGCATGCAGTTCTCTGCTTATGCCTTTGGCAGTAATTCTTTATATATGGAGAGCTTTCCGATCTATTTGTATTATTCCTCTACGTGAATGTGCCCAAGGATCAAGCTCAAGATGGTTGTCTTATTAATTGGAGTTGTTTAGGAAATTCAATTTTATTACTTTATTATTTTAGCTGACATCGGAACTAGTTGCTGTTTAGGGACTAAAAATGGAACATAGTCATTTTGCAGCAACTGAATTCCATACTTTTCTTTTATTTGGTAAAAATGTTTAATGCTCTTGATGCAAGAATAAAGGAGAACAATAGAAAATGATTGAAAAGATATTTTTTAAGGATAATTGATTGTGAATGATTGCTATCACTTGTATATTTTCTTTGATAAACTGAATTATAAGTTAATATCAGTGCCTTTGGTTCTGTATTTTCTTTAATCACTTGAACTGTAGAGGGTTCTCTAGAGAAGCATGCTTTCATATTTGTATTTTGTGGTAGTTGTGTCAAGAATCCGAATATGTTTTTGGCATTTCAATTTCAGATGGGCTTTGAGTCTCTTAGAAAATGAAAATGCTTAATGTTTCCTTAACTACCTGTGCTTTAACTTCTATTTTCAGTAATGTTTATTTTGTTTTGAAAAAAAAAAATAGGGGCATCACACTGTTCAGTTCCTCTGTGGGAGAAGAATTTCTGCACTGAGGTGTGCCGAATCCCATGGCATAGGATTTGTGATGTTAAGAATGTTATGGGGTGGTACGATGACATTGTCAAATGGAATGATTCAGCGGGAGAAGAGGCTTTTAGGAATGCAAAGGCCCGGTACTGGGCAGAGATTAATGGTCTCCACTGTAATCTTCCTCTGCCTGATCCAGATATGCATATTGACATGGTTGTTGATGATGCATATATTGATCCTCAGCTAGTAGAGGATCTAGAAGATGTGTATAAACAGCCATCAGGTGCAAGTTCTCCTGGAAGTTCCTCTAATGTTGCAGATAAACCAATTCTGGCAACTGGATGGTTTGTATTGAAGGATCCGGGTTCACATGAATGTCGCATTCCATCTGTGGTGGGTGATTCTGATGATCCAGTCCCTATGAGTGACACCAAACCTGAGCCTCATAGTGTAAATGCTGACTGTGGTGATGCATCAAAGTTAGTCAGCAGGGACGATGGTGGTGGCAAGAATGTTAACTCTTACAATGCACCCATTCCTACAGTTGCAGATAAACTAGTACCAGTGATTGAATGGATTGACATAAAGGATATTGTTCCAGATGGGTGGGGAGATGACACTGAAGCTGAGCCTGTAAATGGTGATAATAATACTAACTCTGGCAATGCAGCAAATTTGATTGGATGGATTGACATAAAGGATATTGTTCCGGATGGTTGGGGAGATGACACCAAACCTAAGCCTGTAAATGGTGATACTAATGGCATTGCAGCAAATTCGATCTGTCAGGATAAAGGCTGTGATAATTATGTTGGCTCCGTTGACCCATCGAATCCTATCAGCAAGGATATAAATGCATGGAATCAGAATGGTGGCTGGGGTAGCAGAGTTGTGCAGGATAGTTGTGATGCATTGAATCAGATTAATGGCTGGGATGGTGGAGTTTTGCAGGATAGATCATTGGTTAGTGGAAGGGATAATTCGTGGGCTAATCAAGGGGAACGTTCATGGAGGCACTGGAAGAACAAGACTAGTGAGCCAGAAAGAAGGTATGGAAGAAAGCAGAATGGGAATGCTTTGGATCGAGATATGCTAATCAAAGATTCCAGGGTGAAGATCACCACACAAAATAACTCGAGAAACTGCAGGGGAAAGAAGCAGACACACTATGGTTATGATAGTGTGAGATAAACTACCTCATGCTATGGGACAATGGAGCTCCATGCATTATTTTGGTCCAATGAATCATCAAAGATCAGGCGAATCAAGCCACGCATGGCAGTGGAGAAATGTTGTCCTAATATGTTTGATCATGCTGGTTGATTTGTCGATCTTTCTCATGAGAAGCTGCATTAAGTAACAAGAAAATCACTTGGCCTTTGACGTGGGATTGGCCATACAGTGTCAACCTATGCTATTGTTGAAGTTTGTATTTTGCTTTCTTGCATAAGCAGTCTATTTAATTCTGCATTTGTTGTAATTTTGGATCATTGTGTGATCTAGCATTCAATGAACTATTTTGAGTGCCTCCTTATATGTAATTCTTTCATCAATATTTGTTATATTATTTTTTATATACAGGATGAACAAATGCTGAGATTAGTTACATGTCAAATATTATAAGATTTTTAAAGAACATATCTGACTGTGTTTCATTTGTTTATGTCCTTTTTTTGAAAATTGTATCGTTTATTATCTGTTGTTCGCATGTAGGGTTGTTGTAATTAGTGCACCTTTTATAGGAAAAGCTGCAATATCAATTAACAATTTTCAAAAAAAGGACAGTGATTCACATATTTTTCAATCTTCTTCTTCTTTGTCTTGGCATGCTACTTTGCATATTCAAGTATTCTTTCACTAATTTATGCACTGATCTTATCAAATTTCTCAATGCAGATGTTGTAATGTACTGGTGTTTGTTTCATGATATACATGGATCACAGAAACCTTGCATAAATTCATGAAGGCTCTGTATGTCTTACCATTTTTATTGATATCTAAAGTTTGTTTATCATACCAAACTTCGGAGGGTAATGTCTTCGTGCATCCTTTTGCAGGCCATAATATAATCTGTTAGTTTCTGATGTAGCTTCTGCAGTCAGCACGATAAGAAAACAAAAAACAGGTAACGCTGGTACATTATCTGATGAAGCTCTATGTGGTAAAACATTGAAAGATTTGTGAGAAGTATGTCTTTTTGCAGGGTATCATATATCATGAAGTATCATGACAGTGAATACTTGTTATTGACAAGGATTCAAAAAAAATGTATCAATAATGTTAATGCTTGCACCACATGCATTTTGGTTTACTTATGTTGAAATTATGAAAGTATGGTAAAGCTGTCGGTGATTATAAATGAATGGATTTTATATTGCTTTAATAACAAGTGTTTGGCATTCATTCAGTTGACTGCCTACGTAAATTTTCATTTGCTTTCATGGCAAGCGTTTATGATAAATTCAGCCCCATTTTTAAGTCCTTCCTAATCTGATGCCAATTTCATGCCTTTTCCATCCTTTGCACTTGCACATGACAAGGAGATTATATCTTCTACTATATGCCTTGCCTGTGGTCTGCATATTTATTCTCATCACTACAATTCCCAATACAAATCATGCATTACATTTAGTTTTCTGCTATATGTCGTGACTGTGTACTGCATATTTATTCTCATCACTATGATTCCCTATATGAATCATGCATTAGATTTAGTTTCCATTCCTTTCCATTGGTACGACAAAGAGGTTTTATATCTTCTACCACATGTAGTGACCATTGTCTGCATATTTATTCTCATCACTATGACTCTCAATATGAACTGTGCATTAGATTTTGTAGAATGACATGCTACATGGAGTAGATCGATCGTACCATCCTAAGATCTAAATCAAACACAAACAAAAAAAATATTTGTAGAGAATCACAAAAAAATAATTGTGAAAAAAAAATTAGGAGAGAGAAACAAATTTAGTCAAAAGAAAATAAAGACCAAAATCTCACAAAGATGTCTCATGAAAGCATCTCCACCATGTAGAAATAATCTCTCCTCTCTCCTTCTTCCCACACCTTTTTCCACATGCTTCCACATACATTTTTTCCATCATTTTTCACACCCCAAAAGAGACGCTAATGGTCTCTTTAAATAGAGATCATGTGGGTAGGAGTTTGACTTCTACCTTAACTCTAAAACCAAAATATAACTAAAATACAAACTCTAAAATAGGTAGAGTAACACTAGAGATAAGTCCTGTTTAAATGGGACATATAAGATATAATTAAATAGAGTCTTGAAGTCATTAAAACTAATGACCAACTAAAAATAAAATTCTAGTTGGATTTGGACTGGGCAATGAATCTTAACACTCTTTCTTAGTGCAAAGTCCATATTGACAATGCTGTTGAGAAAAATACCTCAAATTCGACCCATAAGGAGCCCACAGCAGAAGAAGTCCAGAACGTAGCATGCAGAAGGGCCTGACCCTCAGCAGGCCACGGCCCGGCCCATAGGCATGTGGCCTGGCGTGGCCCAACATGCCCGCACAGCCTAGGTGGGCGCGCTGCCCAGATGCCCGTGTGGCCCAGCGCCCATGCACAGGCCAGCATGTGCCCAGCACTGCGGCCCAGCGTGACCACACGGTGTAGGTGCGGTCTACCACACCAGGCCCTTGCCGCGGTCCAAGAGGAGGCGCGTGGAGCTCTTAACAATCCACGTGCGGTCTATGGGGCCACCTGGCTTTTTCATGTGGTCCATGGCTCAGCGTGGACCCTTAGTGGCTTATGGGGTTTTCATGCGGCTCATAGGGGTTTGTTGCGCTATTTTGACATGCGGTGCGCGATTGGACGGGCAGCAGGGGTCGCAATTGTGATTAGATAGCTTGGAGGCTAATTTGAGTTTTAATTGGAGTCTTGTTTCTGATCTGGACTCGATTTGAGGCCTTTAAAAGGCATTGTGGAGTAGAGAGCTTCAGTGTGGCGGTTGGCAAACCAAAGGTAGCAGCCGAGATAGGGGTAGCTTGACAATAGCAGGCAAAGACCGCAGAGAGGTGCTAATAGAGAGCAGAAGTAGGGGCTTCGGGCAGACTGTCAGGCAGCGGTCAGAGCTTCAAGGGGTCTTCTAAAGAGAGCTTTGTGAGGGAGTGTTTTTTGTTGAGAGAGAGGGATTGGTGTACGAGGGTTGAGGGTGTGATCTCTTCTTGTAAATTTCTCTTTTCTTATAGTGAAGCTTGCATGTCCTATGAAAGTAAGCCTTGGCTTAATCCGCGTATTTGATTGTGTTTATTGTTTTATTTCTTCTTTCTTTTTGTTGTATCGACATCATCACCAGTGCACCGATCCTGGACTTGAGAACCGATCCTGGACTTGGGAGATCCGTATTCCGCATGAGTGATCGTTCTAAGAGATGGTATCAGAGCAAGTGATACCACGACAACAATTGGTACCAGAGCAGCTTTGGTCACAATAATTGCTGAATTTGTCGATGTCATGAAACATCATGGTAGCCATCGCCATCATTGTTGCAATAATAGTAACATATAACTTGTTAAACTAACAATTGAATAATGGAACTTCTTTATTGGTTAGAACTTAGAATATTAATTCCTTTGCTGGCTCGTCCTCTTCAATGCATATGTCAAAATCGACGATGTCGACTAGCACTTTCTCTCAGCACTAACTCTATGGTCACGATGTCGAGATTCGTTCAAGCATCCAACTTGTTCTAATGAACATCAAGTTGCTAGTTGCAATAACTATGAGCATCGGCAATTACTTGCATGCAAATAAAATCAAAAACAAAATTTTGGTCATATTCATATATCTCTACTTGTGTTGCTTTAAATATGTGGGCACAATTAGCTTCTATATATGGAATTAAATCTTCACACATAGAGTCTCTAGCAACTTAAACTTTGGAGTAGCTTTAAGATTAATTAATGTACCAAGAACCTTATTGACTATCAAAGTCTAACAAGAATCATCTCCACCAATCATATCTTTGTGTTGCTTGATTTTCGAAACTACTTTAAGTTTAGTAAGCTCTTCATTCTTATGGTTTACTAAGTCTCCACATGAACTATCCATATCTTAGATCTTCATAATCGGATCAATTGAAGCATCTTTTGACTCTTCTTGAGCAATTTCAGAATTAACGGATCCTTCAATCCCAATCAACTTTGCCATACTTCGAGTTTTCAAAAGTTGATCCAATCTCTAACTGAGTAAGATCCCGTTGCTTCAGATTTTCATGTTTAAACCAAATTTGTTCTTCTTTTAGATTTTTAGAGAAGTTTGGAACCAAAATCCACTTTTCAGATAATTTTTATTTGGGATCTCTTAGCTGGCATAAATTTGAGTGGACGGCTGCAAGAATGTCCCACATTTTTTCAACTCTTTTATATTTTGAATATGGAGAATATTTTCTTTATCAACTGAAATTTGAAGAATCCACGTTACCTTTTTGAGATTTCAAATTTCACTTTGTTCTCACAATTTCATCTGTTGGCATCGGGTCAAAGATATTTTGTAAATCCAATCCTTTCAAATAAGACTTGATAAGAATCTTCCAATGTGAATAATAGGTGTTGTTCAACTTATAGAGAGAAATAGTAGTAGCAAAAGCAGTCATATTGATATGAGTGAGGTCGGACATCTTATGCTCGAGTCCATTGATAAAGAAGGTAATAGAATCGGCTATGATGATTCACCTTTTGAATCACTAAAACAAGAGTTCACATACTTACATCTTCGTATAACGAATTACTAGAAGTTCTTCAACCTCATCAAGCTATAGACACGGGAATCACCAACAATGAGTCATCACTTTAAAAACTATGCTTCAAATAAATATGATCGAAGCTGCAAATTGCTTGATTATTCTCCAAGCCTATAGCTCTAACACCATGTAGAGTCACAAACACATGGGACGCTAATCTCCAAAACTTAAAGTTCTAATACCATGTAGAGCCACAAACATACGGGCCACCAATATCCAGAATCTAAAGCTCGATACCATGTAGAATGGCTTGCTATATGGAGTAGATTGACCATGCTGGTTCAAGATCCAAAACAAATATCAAACAAAAAAATATGTGCAGAGAATCACAAGAAAAAAATAATTATGAAAAAAAATATTAGGAGAGAGAAACCAATTGATTCATAAGAGAATAAAAGCCAAAACCTCACAAAGATGTATTATGAAAAAGTCTCCACACGCACAAATTATCTCTCCTCTCTCTTTCTTCCCTCACCTTTTTTCACACACATCCACAATCTTTCACACATACTTTTTCCATCATCTTCTACACCCCAAAGGAGACACCAACGATCCTTTTAAATAGAGATCACGTGGGTGGGAGTTTGACTCCTACTTTAACTCAAAAACCAAAATCCACTGAAACATAAACTTTAAAATAGATAGAGTAACACCAGAGATAAGAGTCCTATTTAAATAGGGCATACAATGAATAATTAAATAGAGTCCTAAAGTTATTAAAATTAATAACCAACTAAAAATGGAATCCTAGTTGGATTTAGACTTGGCAATGAATCTCAACAGATTTGACCTCTAGACTTGAATGCATGTCACATATGTGTATGTAATTACATATTGTCTTCTGTGATTGTGGGTGAGAATTTTAGTTATTACAAGTATTGTGGGGTGGAAGAATTAGGGCTGATAAGTATGCTAAAGATGTGGAACTAAACAACTTCTGCAGAATTTGAGACATTGCCTATTACTCTACATGTGTTGGCATGTCATGTATGTGTAAGTAATTCACTATTGGGTTGTGTGATCATGGGTGAGAATTTTAGTTATTACAAATATACTAGAGTGGTAGAAATAAGGCTGATAAATATGCTGAAGATGTGGCTTCACAACTAAAACAACTTTTTGCAGCATTTGAGACATTGTCTTTTATTCTTCAGTTCTGGAGTGGAATATTCTGCTTCTTGCTTATAATCAAGTTGAATGGACTCTTAGAAAGATCAAAGTTGAGAGAACATTACCGAAGCCTGATAAATATGCTGAAGATGTGGCTTCACAACTAAACAACTTTTGCAGCATTTGAGATATTGTCTCTTACCTTTCTATTCTGGAGGGCGAAGTATTCTGCTTCTTGCTTATTATTTAGATGAAGGGATTTTGAGATAGATTAAAGCCAACATAAGATTGTTGAATTCTAGGATGTGCGGGCTCAAGTCTCTAAAGAGGCAAAAGAGTTAATTCTTTGTGTATTTGATGCCTAAGCTGCAATTGTAGCAACCAAACTAGGATAAGGGCTTGTTTTAACCATTAGACAGCTTCTAGCTTGTTATTCAGATGAAGGGATTTTTAGAAGGATCGAAGCCAACAGAAGATTGTTGAATTTTAGGATGTGTGGGCTTAAGTCTCCAAAGAGATAAAAGAGTTAGTTCTTTGTGAATTTTATGCCTAAGCTGCAATTGTAGCAATCAAACGAGGATAAGGATTCGTTTTAACCATTAGACAGCATGATGCTGGCACCCTGGGAAGGATACAAGTGTTGAAAAGCTTAGCCACTTGCAGTTAATGTACCATAGCTTAAATACTTGGTTCAGTTTGCTTCAGATTTTGAGAATGAAAATGCTTCATCTCCCCAAAAACCTCCTCAAAATGGCTGTAGACCACATCCTTTTAGGAACTGCCATGGGCAAAGATGGCCCCTAATTAACAGCCAAAACCCATGTATTGCACCACACAGGATCACACTACATATTTTCTAGTGGTTTTTCTAGAAACATGGCAGCTCTTTTGGGAATCTGGAGAGGATCTTTGAAGATGGCAGCTTGCTTAGATAGTAAAATCTGTTCCCGCCATAAAATCCCATCCGAGAATAGACCCAGAGAACTAACATTACCTCTATGATGGAGGGCTTCATGGTTCTAGGATTAGGATGGGGCCAAAGCTCAGAATATATGGGTGACATATCGGCCAAAGGATTACTCTGGCATATACACCAGGGCAACTAATGTCGGGCATATAATGATGCCACCGTTTTTCACTTTGTGAAAGTCCCTGGCAGAGGAAAGGGCTGTACATGATGGCGCATTTTATTTCTTAGAGTGCAGAAATTGTTCCTATGGGATGGTACGTGGCCGCTGGTATAGATGCTGAAAGGTGGTCCATTGGAACCAGGAACTATTCTCTTAATAGGTAGCAAGCAAAGCTGAATACGAAAGGAGGCAACTGATGAGTGCCTTTACAGTCATAAACAGAAAGAGGGTTTCATGTGGCGCTAACATTCCTGCTATCAGATCCCATCTGAGAATAGACCAAGAGAACTAATATTATCTCTATGATGGAGGGCTTCATGGTTTTTGGATGAGGATATCCTATCGGCTTTTGTAATCCTGTTGAAATCTTGTTTAGTTTTTGATACCAGGTGTATGGGTCTTTATGGAAAATCAGCTTCTATTATTTTTGCTTATTGTTTTAATTAAATAGTATGATGGCTGAAAATGTGGGAGTCTAGTTTTGTTTAATGAAGAATGTGGAGACTGTTGGTTTCATTGCTACATATCAGATCTTCAATATATGAAAGTGATTTAGAAATCATAATTGAACAGTAGAATTGCTGAAAACATGGTAGTCTAGTTTTGTTTAGTAGGGATTGGGAGTTTGTTGATTTGATTGCTGTATATCAGGTCACCTGTAGAAGGGGTTTAAGAATCTTACAGAATCCATATAATTAGTAACTCTTCTATCTTTCTGGGTAGAATCTCCAATGATGTTTCTGGTGTATTGCACTTGGAATCATTATCATATATATCTTACTTGGAGAGGCCCATATTCTCTAATTATAGTGTGTACGTTGGTCTTAAGCTGTTTGTTTGCGGGTACTCCACCTCAAACATTTACCCAACACACACTCATATGCGTATACATATACATGCATATATATGTGTGTGGTGTGCGTACATGGCATCTCCTATGGTTAGAGGAGTTTTCTGTCATTCATATAGCTTTTATATTAGTAGCCCTATGTATACAACCATATACATATATTGTCATGATATAGGATTACCAGATCAAACAGCCTGTTTTGGTCTATACCCAAAAAAAAAAAAAAAGCAGCCTGATTTGGTCATTATCGAATCTTAGCGACCACAAGCCATCCCAGTTCATGGTCTAGGTACAAAATGGGGTGAAGGACTGTTGGGAACCAAGCGATTCCAGACAAGTTCAACCTGATAAGGGCTTAGTTCAGGCCCTTATTACCCTTCCTCCTTGATTATTGAAGACAAAAAGGTCATCACACCCTTTTCTCCCTTTCTTTCGCTTGTGGGCAACATAAAAGAGGAGAAGGAGAGGGAGAGTGCAAGGACAAACAGGGAGAGCTTATAGCCTAATTTACTAAAGTATTTTCTAGATTTACTTATTTTCTTTTTTTACATCCCATATGGGTATAAATTGAAGAAGTTAGTAGAATTCGTGCCTAAATTTTGGAACTTGGTTTGATTTCGTGATGTCTTAGATCTTATATTTTCACAATGGTTTAACTTTTTAATAATATATTTTGGATAAAAATTAATAAAAAATAAAGGAGATATTAGATTCCAAAAATTAGTATCATGCTTGGGGTCTAGCATGCTATCTGGTTTTCTATTTACAACAGCGATTTGATTAGTTTTCAAATAAAATTTTAGTTTTAAAGTAATTTCTAGATTAATGAGGCAATTAATGCTTAATGGCTGAAAAAATATGCGGTACCTCTTATCGAAGCTATATTAACCATATTTAAAATTTAATTTTCGGATTTTGTTTAAATTACTATTATCAATTCAAAAATTCATGAAATTTCAATATCATGTGAAGGTATTCTAAACTTTTTTTTTTGGAGAATGTATTATATGTTAGTCAAGTACATATACTTTTATAGATTTAATATGAAAATAATACAATAAAAATTTGTGACAATTATATAATATAGTTCAAAAATAATTTTTGAGACAACTAGCAATTTCTAGAAATTTTTAAAATTTATAAATTGATTAATTTAAACTAAAAAATAATTAACTCATGAAAGATCATGGATAATTTACAAATGCATGATGATAATTTATGCAACCTTTTTCTTTGGTTGATAAGGAGTGGTTTTAAAAATTTCAGGATTAGGCAGCTAGTGATGGAGCTGAAAAGCAAGACAAAGTGAGGAACAAGATATTGGATAGCAGCATGGTAAGAAAGTTAGTGTCCATGACCACTGGAAGTGCAAGTGGTGTTCCTCCGAGTGGAGAGGGGTGAAGTCATCAAATTGAAGCAACACCTAGCTTGGGGTGACTCAATGTTACAACCTGTAAGAAATGTCCCGAAGAGGTTGGTCAGCTTTTTAGACAAGCTCTTTGAGACTTCAAGAAGGGAAAGAGGAGATCATGAGAAAAACATGCTGAGTTAGACAGGAGGTATGCCCATTCAAAACTCCTCCAATTCTTTTCGGTTATTATTATGGTTGCACTCTTTCAGTAATTACCCCCCGTCCCACCACCAAAAAAAAAAAAAAAATCATCAAATATGTGATGGTAAGAATGCATGAATTGAAAGTTCAAAAGTAATTATCAAATCCATTGTCGATTATCTTGATTGATGGAATCAAGGCCATCCATCAGATGTTTCTTCTTGAATGGAACATAATGTGATAAAATGATTAAAGTAATGGTTTTGGAGGCCTCCAGTTTAGTGGCTGTTATTTGTCCATTGTTCAACTCAATATGATATAACATACATTTAATTCAAAATTCTAGGCTGGGAAAATTTTATATTTTGAAAAAGTAGCTTGAGCAAATAATCTATTTTTTATTATTAACTTTTATTTTCTGTTATAATGCCCCAAACAATCATCAAATTAAACAGCTGATTTTTATTCTCAAGTGTACCTTGTCCAGATTAATCTGGGTAAAAAAGTGATTCTTAATTTCTGTTATATGGTAAATGATGATCTCAGAGAGGATTCATTATTTCAGAATATCAGTGTCATTGAAATAATGTGTTGATAGGCCACTCTAAAATGGTTCTATAGGGTGTTCTTTTAAACCTTGCAGCTAGAGAGAGACAGGACTAATAGGCTTCATTAATCGCTTTTATTGGCCAAATCATGGAGATTGGAGACCGACCGATTTAGGGGAGTCAAGAGGTGAGGTGAGTGGTCTAGACTTTATTATTGTTGAGGGATGCAAAGAGGCCCACCAGCTTCTCAGAGTTGAGGAGAAATCTGCTGTCAAGCAGCCTTATTTTAGGCTATAGATGAATATTTCAATTTTTTGACTCCATATATTCTAGTCTGCTTGCTATCCTTCACCTACATTTTTGATAGTAAATATATACAAATTGAGCTTGTTGTTGCTTGACATGTATCTGATGAGGGATGCAGCATTAGTGTGAGCTTTGCTGATGATGCAGTCTAGTGATCTTTCGATGCAAGCTTTGTCTCTGTGTTTACTTCTGTTGCATTCACTTTTCTTGTCTTGTATTCTATGGAATTAGTTTTGATTTGTTTTTGTTGATAGGATGGTGGATCTCAGGTCATGCTTCTCCAGTTTTATATTTCCTCTATCATCTCAATTGTAAGGTAACACTTTTATCATTTAGGCTGTGCTTTTGATGTCCCTTGTTGCTTTCTACTTTGGACTCTGAATTTTTGTAGCTTATCCTTGTTTGAGTGCTCGTGATATAAAGCCGTATTTCTTTCATTTGATGTTAAGATCACCTCTGTTGTCTTCCAACTTTCTGACTTGATTAGAACTATGGTTTACTAATCAAATCCCATCAACTTTCGCAAAGAAGTTTGTTTTCTGATACAATCAAGTTGCTTCTCATTACATAGATGATTAGATAGCTGCCTCCATTTTGTTTATGTGAGTTCAAGTCTACCAACTGATGGATAAATTCTGGGCTATAGATTGCTTGTAGCCCATGTTTTTGTCAAGTGTTTGGAGTTTCTCTCTGATGTATTTGCTTTCACAATAAATGGGCAGGACAAGCAATATATTCATAGGTTAAATTCAATTCTGTTCAGTGAAAGTTAATGGAGGAGTGGCAGTCTTCAAATTATGTGTTTTTTACACGTTTAGAATTCTTTTTTCATGGCACATAAAGCATTATTGGAACAGTTATCTGCACCATCTTGTGTGGCGTGTGCTGATGATGGGAAGAGACAAATGCATATTGGATGATCCATGCCATAGTTCTTAGAAACTCTTCACTGTTACCTATATTTTGTTTCGTATATCCTGTAACTTATATGCATTATTGTTTCAGCCAGGACCTGAGCTAGTATGCAGTTAAATTACTGTTGTTCCTTTGTGCTGGCTATATGTATAAGGTTGTCTCTTGTCATGAAAGTTATGAAAGATCTAAATATGATTTCATTGGGAAGAGATGCATCCAGATATTGTTCGGGAGCTTATAAACAGGATAGATGCAAGGGGTACATTGTCTTGGCTACGGTATCGTGGAAAGTCTGTCAACATAAAAGATAATCATTTCTCCTACTATATAGAAGCTCTTGTGGGTATTCTTTTTATAAAAAGAGAAACATATGTATACTGTTTGCTTAGTGTACTCAATTTATTTGCTCTTTTATCTTTTTGTTCAAAGGAGGAAGCTGTTGCATTCATGTTAAAAAACCACGGTTTACCATATCCTCTTGCATGGAGCCTGGTGAGTTTGTTAAAATTACCTAATTTATTTGCACTTTTGCCTCTTTATTGGGGAAAGGAAGCTGGTGTATTTATGTTAGAAAATCACAGTTGCTTATGGCCCCATGCGTGGAGCATGCGGGAGTTTATATTAAAACTAGATGGTGGTAGAGTTGTAGAAGTTGAAAGGTTGGCAATTGCTATGCTTCAGTGGTGAATGTCGCAAGCTTCAGGAGAATCAGAACCATCCATCATAAACGTAATTCATCTGCATGCCTAAAATGTCAGTCATTTGCTGAAGAAAATTGTTCCGAGAGACTTTAAATGTTTCTGTTGGGGACAAAACGCACTAATCCCACTGAGTAGCACGGAGAACGCTGTTCATGCTCTTTCCAGGTACATTCCGAACAGGGTTTATTATCAATTTAAGGAATTATAGCCAACCATTATCCTTTTAGGTGGATAAGCTAAATTTTTTGCATGTGAGAAGTATTAACGTGGTAAAGGCATCTAGATTTTACCCAATGGTTGGTTGAGGTCATGAGAAGAGCTCAGAAGGATATGGACCCAAAAATAAATAAATAAATAAATATATATATATATATATATATATATGTGTGTGTGTGTGGAAGGATGGGGTGTGTGTGTGTGTGGAAGGATGGATTTTTTTCATTCATTGTTTGATTTTAAAATGTATAAAGATGAATAAAAAAGAAGAAATTATTTATCCATCCCGACTCATTAATTTATATCCTTCTTAAGTGAAGAGATGCAAAAAAAAAAGATAGTGCATATGAGAGTGAAGAGATGCAAAAAAAAAAAAAAAGATAGCGCATATGAAAGAGAAATTTTTATGAGGAAAGGCTTCTGTGCTAATAAAAGTATCTTATTTATTTATTTGTTGATACTTCACTATTGCCTCTCATTAAATTATAAATTAATTATTTATTTATATAATTAATATATAAATAAATTATTTTACATATAATTAATTTTATTTATTTAAATTATATTAAAATTATATATATAATTATAAATTATAAAAAATATAAATTTATATATTGTTCTATTTTTAGTATAAATAAGTACTATAAATTTAATAATGATAATAATAAATTTTTATATAAAAATAATTTAGTAAAACTGTCACTATATTAGGAATATATAAAAGGCATAGAATATATGGCGATGGATGCCAATGCCAATTAGAATAAGATTGCTTTCCCTACAAGAGAAAAAATCCTTCGTTGCCAACCAATATGCCACCTTTTCCAATAGGAAGTTGAAATCTAGTGGACCCATACTCAAACTAGATATAGGTACCCCAAATATTGGTAAAGACCCTCTTTTAGTAGAATGAGCATATGCCTGTGACTAGAATGGGCTAAAAGTAACTTATGATTTGGTTTCATTGATGACTTGACCAGATAATGTACGGAAGAGATCCATGATCATTTTTAGGCATAAGCAATTTTTTGTTTTTGCTGTTACCATCAATAAACAATCATCAGTATAGAATATATACGGTATTTAAGGGCTTGCGCTTGGATAGCTTGAAAGCCTTAAGTATTTGGTTACTCACTGCCATCTGTAATAGTCTAAAATGCATGTCAGAACATAAAATAAATCAATATACGGATAGCGGACATCCTTGACACATACCCATGGTTGGGTAAAATTATGGTGTTTGGTATCCATTGATCAATATTATGAATCTAGAGTTCATCTTGTTGCGATCAAGGGCTCAAATGGATTGATCTCTATGCCCGTGTATGAAGTATCATCTATTCTGATCCGTATCACTGTGTGGGCAAAAAGCAAATTCCACAGGCGACACTAATGTTGTGATCAAAGATTTGGATGGTTTGGATGGGTTGGTTTTTGCATTCGTGCATATGAGATATTATCCGCTTTTACTCGTATCAGATGTCGTATGGTTTTGTCCTATATAAAAGATGTCTCGTTGGGAGGAGAGAAGACCTCTGTCCATATAGATCAGAATCTCTTTTGACTCATAATTATTGTGGGACTAAAGGTACCATCCTTTCATAATACACCCTATCATAGATTTTTTTTTTATGTCCAATTTAATGGTCATTAGGCATCTATTTGGTGTATGTATCAGTGAATGCATTATTTCTTGGGTATGACCATACCATCGGAGAGTGGACACAACCAAAAGAATTAGTGAACAAAGTACAATATTTCCTTGGAAGATGCTAAACGCCACAACGACTTTCTCTCAAAAGACTAAGGGCACCCATCATGAAAGGCACCGAACAAGGGGCTAGGACCACCCAACCAAAAATATGACGCCTCGTACGCTATTATGAAAAAAAACTTCTATGAGGCGAGTTTTGCATTCCCTACCCAAAACTATTTTATGAATCATATGGATAAAACTCTACCACTAAAAATAAATTTATTGCTGCCAAATTTCTATCGTCTATCATCGGTGAAGAGCACCTGCAAGATAAAATCCTCACAAACTGAAGTTATGTCCGGCAGAGACTCTTCGATACTTAAGTCAGAGAGGAGGTTAGTGAACAGCAGATAAAAATTATTTAGAGCGGCAGTTTTAGTCCAGAATTGCTTTACCCATTCTGTTCGTTTACCTCCCTTTTATAAATTATTTTGATATAATCGTCGAATACGTGATCCCACTTTTTATGACGCTAAATTATCGGACCATAATCGTGAAGTTAGTGGACTGTTTATTTCTATTAATGATCGTGACACGTAATCGATAAGTGTTCATAATGATTATGATGTGTTGGCAGATAGGCCGACTATATGTCGGTAATATTGATAAGTCGGTAGTCTTGGAGATCCAAATGAGCATCGGTCGGTAACTCTGTCGATGATTTTTGATCGAAGATTAACTGAGTTCTGTTGTTGGTTGACAATAGCCGACTATTGATCGGTCAATCGATTATGAGTTGACGTAATGTGTTCATGCAGTCGATATAGAGTCGGAGTCGAGGATCGATTGACTTGCCCCAACAAAATTTTTAATTTTTCTCGGCTCAAAACTTACTCTAGCTAAAAGGTACCAGTGCCCACTACTAGCCTAAAACCAAATAATTAATGTGTGAAAATTTGTAATGACCTTCAATACTCTCCCTTATTACAATCTCGGTGTTAATAATACTGCGCTTGCCATACCAAGCTTCAAACTGCTCAACTGCAAATCTTTTAACGAAAACAATCATCAGCTCATCCCTTGTGAGAATTGGAATCAAACCGTCATCCACAACTCTCGCTCTCTAACAAAGTGATGGTAAACCTCAATATACTCTTGTCTTGCATAGGATGTCGAATTCATTGCTAGTTGGAAGGCACTCTCCCTATCACAATGAATGGAAAAAAATAGTCAGTACTTTGACTCTCAATATGGTTAGTAAACAATCTTGTGCACCAAATCCTCCTAAACTACCATCATGGTAGCATGGTATTTTCTACCTCTGTACAAAATGCAGCAGTAGGCTGTCCCATATTGGACCAAGAAACAACATTAGATTAAAGGTTGAATGAATAATTGGTAGGTGTATACATATCATCAGAATAGGCTGCATCAATAAAATCTGTTAAATGGACTGAAAATTTATTGATATGTTACAAAATATTATTTGTGCAAAGTTTCTCTCACAGACTCTCACAATTTAAGAAGAAAGATGAGCAAGAGAACTTGTTAGCACAAGCTAGATGGCAGAATAGATAGATATATGGGCATACCACTAGCATTAGGACAATTGGAAAGATGATGATCGAAGGAAAGATACAAGAACAACATCGATTCGGATGTCTTGACGTTTAAAAACTTACATCATCGTCACACCATCATTCAAAAGAGATGAATTTGAAAAATTATAGGGTTGCAGCTTGGACTATGGTAGTAAAGATCTAAGTTGACACTACTAACGTAGAAAGCTACTAATAAGTTAAGTTGTGATAAAGTATATTGATATGTTGGATTGTTGAAAGGTCCTTCTCAATATCACAAATTTGATATTTATAAGTGGTTTATTATAACTGATAAGATAGGTGCTACTATTCCTCTTGGATACTTGTGAGGATTCGTGCAAGTTTATATTTAGTCCCACATCAGTTATTCACTGGAAAGATCTTGAATACTTATACAGGACCAAAGAATCCAAATAATACCTTCTAGTTAATATTTTTGGATAAGGTTTTGGATTATTATAAATGGTATCAGAGCCGATCTATCTATAACTTATATGGACTGGGGGATACTGTGACATGGATTCATTGGGACTGAACATGGGCCTATCATGATATTGATGAATGGATGCATGGATTTGGATCCTTAGCTAGTGAAGATACTAGGACTTAAATAGAAGAAGTATATAAGAATTCTTACGGACATGTATTTAGTTCTATATTGATTATTTATTATAAATATCCTGGATGCTTATATAGGATCAAAAAATTTAAATAATACATTCTGACTAGCCTTTTTAGATAAGATCTTAGATTGTTAGAATACTTGTTCTTACTATTATTTGTCATATGGCTTATTCTATCATACATAATAAATAATGCTACCCTTTCTCACATTATGAATAGTGGAAAGATGAGTATAACTACCCCAATCCTTTAGTAATATGAATAGTAGGAATATAAGTGTAACCACTTTCCTTGGATTTCGCTCCACTAAGGCCTTGTTATAGGCCAATATTTTTTACTCTCTTAAATCTACACCACATTTATTCGGTCTGCATCTTTGGTATTTTATGATGGCTTGGTCTATAGATCGGCCATCACTGTGCTAGCCCAAATCTTTATCCAGCAAAAAAAATAAAGAAAGAAAGAAATAAAGGGCTGGAAGAAGAAAAGTCTTCTTCGCCGATGACTCTTAGTGGGAGTTGGACTCATCGAGGCTGTCACAGGTTAGCCTTCGCCCTTATTTAAAGGCCCTCTTCCCTTTATGGTCCTCTATCAACGAATCCCATGCATTCTTCTCTCTCTTTCTTTTGTTAAAGATGATGGCTTCCCATTTAAGGCCTTGGTCTTCCTCTCCATTATTGGCGCTTCTTCCAATGACCTTAAAGCACCACCATTGGCTTTGATCTCGTCGAAGATCAGCCAAAAATTGGGATCTCTATTCATGGCCTCTGTTTTGCTTTTTCTCTTATTTTTTTGATCACCGGAGTGACTACCTTGTGAAGCCACACCTTACATAGAGTTGCTCGACCTCCCTACCACCTATCTTGGTGAGGCCATAGCCACCAATGAATGGCCAATGACCAAAAACCCAAGAAAAGAATGGATACCCTATTTTTTGAGCCTTTTCCATGATTTTCTCATCAGCTGGTTAGTGCTGGCGACCATCCACCATTGCCCATCGTTGGCTATCACCATGGGCTACCATCCTTTGACCATGGCCACTAGTGGACTAATCCTCTATTATGTGTTAGATGTGTGCTCTAGATGCCAGATCGGCTGACACATTCCTGTACAGATCTAAGGACAAATTTATAATTTTGACTATAAATGAATAAAAGAGTTATTCTTCTATCACATTGTGTACATTGTGTCTGTGATATATCCTTTGAGTTAGTGAGAATGTAAATTCATATTTTCAAGAGTTGAAAATTGAAGGCATGAATTTACATAACTAACTCATAAACAGCTCCTGACCATAGGATCATCACGAGGATGGTGATCGATCCGGAAGGTTGGTGTATGATCGCTTTCTTAGGATAGATGTGTCTTGAGTCTACGGTGTGGAGACACCGGAGTAAGAGTACAGATATTCATTGAGAACGAGAGTACTGAGCGTGACCATATCAAGCAGTCATAAGGAAGTCTACCTTCTCGTCGATGACTAGCTTGATGCTGCAGTTGTGTGTCTAGTTCTTTGACTTGAGGTGCATCGACAGTTCATATTGAGTGTGTTATAGTTTGACTATACCATAACTCGATCTCCTAGCCATTCGAAACCCTGAGGTGTATGTTGGCTGTAGCATATTCATTATAGAAACTAGGTTGCACCAAGATGGGATCTATCAACCTCGGTAGATGAGAGGAGTAGTCCTATGATAATTGAAAGATCGAGTCCTTAAGCCCATGGCCATGGCAGAGTGAAATAATGAAAAAGAGTTTTTCATTAAGATTTCACATCAGACTCGGATCGATCGATTAACTCATATGACTGATGTTGGATTTGACGAGTTCACCTTAAACCTAATTCAGTCGGGACTCATGATAGAGGAACTCAATCACACAGGTAGCTGCACCGAGAGGTTCGTCTTCAGTTCTGATGGATTGCCACCACATACTGCTAGGTGTCACTGATGAATTTTGGGAGCAATTAGAATGATATTGATAATCGATCATTCTAATTGTCTGAATCAGAAGAGTTCTGATCCATCAAAAGGAGTTTCGATGATGTCGATGATGAGATCACGACATATCTCATTACCATACGGAATTGAACCTAACTGGATTACACAAACAAGGGTTAGGATCTGGATGTCATCAATTGGGCTAACCCAATTGATTTGGATAAGATCCAATTAGGTTCAAAAAAATCGTGCTAGCACACGATTGAGCCTAACTTTCTCTTCATGTAATCTTTTCTGTCTCTACTGAGCCAAATATGATTTGACTCATCCAGAGAATCTTGAAAATATTTCTCTCAGTCTAAATGAAGCTTGTCCAGCTCAAAAAAAGCTTATCTTAATTCATGAGATGAATTTAAGACAACACCTGCTAATTTCTAGCATCTACCAAATTCATTTTAGGACATCTGTCAAAAATTGACATATGGGTCTTAAAATGAAGAGAGCTCATTGGAGGATTTTTGTGGAGTGTCCACATGCCAAAATCCAATTGAATTGGATGCCATAATCAGATTATGGCATGAGTCCAATTGGATTAAAGTGGGCGCCCCAAATGGATAAGAACCAAAGAGTCCTAATAAACATGGACTCTTTGGTGCCACCTTGATTGAGCTTATCCAATGTTGGCGCCAACTTAGGAGAGAGGGTGGGGTTCTTATTTGATATGATTAGATGACATCACTCCACCAATCAAAATTTTTTTAAAATATATTAAAATTTTTTGATTGGTTGAATGATGTGGCACTGCGCAGCATACAGGGTCTATATAAACCCTGCTGCACCTAGGGTTTCGGGGAAAAAAATATTTTATGCACAAAATCCAATAGCTGCCGCCTCCTCCCCTCTTCTCCACATCCTTCCTGCTCTCCTTCCTCCCCTCTTCACATCCAAAGAGTTGGACGTCCATCTGGCAAAGATCCAAGGCGTGGTGACGCCTGGATCAGAAGGCTGCAGGACATCTTCGACAAGCTGCTGCTCTAACTTCAGAAGGAGTTCTGAAGTACTTTCAAATCAGATAAAGATCAAATTTTTAGAGCATAGATTCGTAAGAAGAAGATATTCCAGATCCTGTCTGAGTGGATATCGATAGAGGTCAGGTGCTTGCGTGGCTACATCAGAACCTCGAGCTGTGCAGAGATCATCTACAGGGTAATCAGATTACCCTTGAGGTACTTCTTCTTTCATTATAGATTTAGATTTAATTTTAGATTTTAAATATCAGATAATAAAATTAGATCTAGAAAATTAGATCTGAAATATGTAGGATAATTTTTTTTAAAATTATTCCACTTCAGATTTGATGAAATCTGAAAGATCCTACGAGGAAAAGCAGTTTTCCCCCCTTCATTATGCCACTAAAGAGAAAAGGAAGAATAAGAAGAAAGAAAAGAAAAGGAAGAATAAGAACTCTCTCTTAATTTTTCTTTCTCTATTCTTTCTTTTTCTCTCTCTAAGTCGACTTAGGACCTAGTTCAAAGTCCTATCTTTTTTTACTATGGACCCAAGTTAATCCTAGTAAGGAAGCCCTGAACTACTTCGATAGCTGAGCAACAATATTGATACCATCTTGGCTCTTATCGGAAACTTCTAGAATCTACTTACTATTGATCATTATTGAATTATCTACATCATAATTGATCATGACCATTTGAGTTCACCTTGTTTAGGATCGATCCAGTTAATCGGGCACTATCACCTATTGTCCTTCCTTCATCTTGATTTAGATATGAAGTTGCATAACCCGTAGTGTCCCAAATTAGATCAATTTTTCTAATTTTAACCTATTCTAAGTTCTCTTGGATTGTAAAGTTGTTAATGATAGATTTCAATGGCTTTGAATAGTTTGGAGTGATTCGTATAGTTGAACTTTGAAAGTTGACACTCCTTACTTATTTTCAAATTATCGATTATTTTCAATACTTAAGATTTTGTGAAATATAAGAAGAATATTTGATATTGATAATTCTATATTTTTTGAAATTAATGATCAAGCAAATAATATCATGCAAATCATGTGTTGACATGAAAATTATAGTTGCATAGATATTTCAATATTAACCACTTGTTTATGAGATATGAATTCTATATTTATGAAAATTTTCATAGTTGTTTTGAAAATATTGATTTTATGATTGTTTTACTTTATAGACTATGAACTCCATAAAATCATTAAATATATTTTAACTTATTTATTTATGATATAAAAATATATATTTAAGAAAATATAATTTAAAAAATATAACTATGGACTCTTAGATAGCTATGTATGATCTTATCAATGGGTTATAGCAGTTGGCATACGATCCTATCAGTGAATTATAATAGTTGGCATAGAGCTCTCATTAGAGGATTATAGTAGTTTGGTATATGGCCTTTGCCAGTGGATTATAATAGCTTAGCGTATGGCTTCCACTAGCTGATTACAATAGTTGGCATACGGCCTTTATCAATGGCTTATAGTAGCTTGGTATATAACTTTTGCCAGTGGTTTATAGTAGTTGGCATGGTATTGGCTATGGTGTAATAGGAATTCGAACTTTGAGGATTATGCTAGCAAGATAATTTTACAGTGAAATTTTGGTTCTTTGATGGCTATGAATTTGTAATTAATGACTTTATAAATTTGAGGTTATGGATTTTGATATCTAAATTTGGATTTAGTCACTTTGAATCAATATTTATTTGATTATTCAATGAATGATTGATTTGGACCTTTTATATTATTTAAGATTATGATTGATTGGCTTTGTATTATCATGGGTTGTACTCCTCGATAGCATAACCATATTACATCCTAAATTAGAGACATGATATTTTAAGCTTGTACCTTGTATTAGTTTCTAGATCACAATCGATCTAAATATAGTATAAACAATGTCTTCCATATCCTATCACTTGATGGTCAAGAAAGTAATGTGATGTACTTGATACCACATCTATCGGCCTAAATCTTTGGACGTGGATATCATTTAACATGGCAAATTTGAAGATCACGAAGGATTCAGTCGTAATGAGACTTAGACTTAAACAATAATTACTATGGAGGATCTAATAGAGCTAAAATCCATCGTCTTTCTTGCCTCCTAGCCTATGGGTACAATAGATGTGGTTGATTTGGAGGGAAGGTACCTAATAGTATAGCTGATGCCTCTCGACATATAGATTTGGCATGCATAGCTATCGATGAAGAGGAGGTGGTGGTACCCTTAAAGGTAGTTGCCCTTAGTTCTTGAAACTAGGACAAGCTGCATCACAATTAGGTTAAGCTATTATTCTCCATCTGCTATCACTTAGAGACATCCAACTTTGGTAAAAGGGACTCGTATCAACGTGATTCCACCAACATTTCTCCTAATAACCATCTACAGATCTGGATGGCCAAAGCTCATCTCAAGCTTGAATATTGGCCTAAGGTCAACCGAAGTATTATTTATTACCTATTTGATCAAATTTACTCCTACAACTGCTTGTAGGTTAATTTCCTTTTAACCTCAATTTGCAAATCTCCATAGCATAGTGCTCAATCTCATCCTCTTAGTAAGCTGAAATCTAAGAGAAAGATGCCTTAAAAGCCTCAGCATTCTAAGGCCATGGCAATTGGAAAACTAATCATCTGCCAAGATATGCTACCTTTTTGCCATAGTATACATCAAAATGTGTTGTGGCACATAATATCAGTTCTCAAAAATAGAAATAAGTTCTAGTTCGACTTATTCCACAACTGAAAATGGCGATACCATGTATCTCTCTATAAGTGGCTTTAACATGATAGCCATTTTATTTGTAATCACTTTGTTAATCTCTAAGCATAGCAGCACATTAACAACTACACAATAGTGTCCTATCAAGCATATCCCAAAACTTATGTATGTGAAGTTTTTCACATCACCTAGTAAAACAAATGTGCTAAAGAATTGGCATAAGTTAGATGGCATGATAGATTAGCAGACATACCATTGGCGTTAGAAAAGCTGGAAATATAGTGATCTAAAGGAGGATAAGAGAGTAGCGTGAGTCTAAATGCTTCGATCCTTAAGGACTTTCACCACCATCATACCATCATTTAAAGAAGATAGATTTAAATAGGGATAGGGATATATTTTTAACTATAGTAGTAGAAATCTAAATTAAATTAACACTACTTTAAAGGTAGAAAACTATTTATAAGCTAAGGTAAGATAAAATGTATTGACATATTGAATTGTTGAAAGGTCATTCTCAACATTACAATCTAATATTTATAAGTGGCTCTCCATAAGTGATAAGCCAGATGCCACTATTTGGATAATTTTTTCTTGCTATTATTTGTCATATTACCCACTACTACCTACTGTGATACATGATAAGTAATGCTATCCCTCCTCTTACATCATGAGCAGTGGAAAGATGGGCATGACCATCTCACTTTTCTAATATTATAAATAGTGAGAAGGTGATTGTAAATACACATCCTGTATTCTACTTTATTCAGATCTCGTCACAAGCCGATAATAAAAAATTTTTATATTTGATTTTCTAATATTTATGAAAAAGCTAACTTAACATACAACTTTGTAGTTTGATGAAAATATATTTAAAATATTTTTAAAATTTTTCTTCCATAGAAAAGATAGTATTATTTTGATTTTATTTTTTTAATATTTTAAATTTATTATTATAAGTCATTAGACCTGATTACGATAACTAGTAATGGCTCATGAAATGTAAAACTTTATAATCTGAAAATAATTTTAGTTTTCAACAAAAATATGTAATAAAAGAAGAGCCTCCGGTGGTTACTGTGTCGTAGCTATAAATAGTTACAAGTAATTCATGTGACTCATGATTAATGTAATATTTTATTTATATTTTTAGGAGAAAAAAATCATAGTGACACATGAATATAATAAAATATTATAAATTTAGATAGAAAGGTCAGTAGAAAATTATTATTCAGATATATTTTTTTTAAATAATTCTGAAACGATGGAAGGAGAGTACAAATTGTCTGATAAGTTCACTTTTAATATGGACAGAGTGAAAAGAATAATTTAGTTATGTTAGAAAAGGTCAGAAAAATTATTAAAATTTTTGTTTTTAAAAATAAATATAGATTTTCTAAATAGTTTGAGGTTGAGAGGGAAATCTGATAATGTACCGAGATGCTCTATTCTATTTACATGGAACCCCGGAACGTCCCATTCACTGTTACTCTGGGGCTTTTTCTTCCTCACCATCTCCCCTGCTCACTAAAACCCTAATAAATCTCTCCCTCACTTAGCTTTCCCTTGTCGAAGCCATGGAGGAAGACGAGCCCCAAACACTAAGCTCTTCGCCGGCGCCGGGTCCGGGGTCCGTCCCCCCAGCGGTGGCGGCGCCGCCCATCGCCCCCATCCCGCCGCCCCCCGCCCCCGCTCTCCTTCTCCGCGCCCGTGCCGTCGCCGCCCGCGCGGACTCCGATTCCGACCGCGAGGGCTCCGCTCCTCGCCCCTCCGCCGACGATTACGAGGTCTCCGAGGAGAGCCGCCTCGCCCGGGAGCGCCAGGAGAAGGCCGTCCAGGAGCTCCTCATGAAGCGTCGAGCCTACGCCATGGCTGTCCCCACCAACGACTCTGCGGTCCGCGCCCGCCTCCGCCGCCTCGGCGAGCCCATCACCCTCTTCGGCGAGCGCGAGATGGAGCGCCGCGACCGCCTACGCTCCATCATGGTCCGACTCGACGCCGAGGGCCAGCTTGAGCGCCTCCTAAAGGCCCACGAAGACGAGCAGGCCGCCGCTTCCGCTGCCCCGGCGGAGGAGGAGGGGCCTCAGCAGTACCCTTTCTACACCGAGGGATCTCAGGAGCTTCTCCAGGCGAGGATCGACATCGCGAGGTACTCGCTTGCGAGGGCAAAGTCTAGGATTGAGAGGGCGAGGCGGAGGAGGGATGATCCCGACGAGGACGAGGATGCCGAGGCGGAGTTCGTTGTGAACCAGGCGGGTGGGTTTGCTCTTGAATGCAGTGAGATTGGTGACGACCGGCCTCTCTCTGGGTGTTCCTTCTCCCATGATGGAACAATGCTTGCGACAAGGTAATCATAAACACCCTCTTATTCTCATCTTCTAAGTCAAGTCCAGTTCTTTATCACTGAAGATTGGTGCTAAATATAACCTTCTGGTTGTTCGTGGTTAACTTACATTTTTTTTTATAAAAAATGATATCTCTAATTGGTTCGAAGAAACTAGGTTTCTTAAATTGTGTTTTGAAACACTCTAGTCAACAGCCTGCAAAGATATACTAGGCTATGCTTATTTCCGTACCTGGATTTATTGGTGGAATCTGGGAGCTAGTTAGCTTGGTTATACTAGATATGTGGGGTCATTCAGCAACCTGTTTGCCATTGGAAGCATAATTTGATTGTTTACAATACTTCTCATTTAAATTTTCTTGTTTAATTATCTAATCTTCAAGGCCTGAAACAGGGATCTATATATCAAATTATGGCATCAGTAGAATTACCCTGATCATATTCATGGCCTTGTTGATTTGCTTAGAAAAATCAAATTCCCTTTGATACTTGCATCCTTTCCTGATTTACTTCTCATATTTATTTTTAATCTACAGGTGCTCTTTTATTTTCCCATGTTCAGGGATTTATTGATTAATTTGATGTTGATTTTTATGGAAAAAAACGTGTTACCTTTTCCGTGAGGCAATATTGGCGTGCCTAGCTTTGTCTATAGAATGTATATTTATTTATTTATTTATTTATTTTTGGTGGTGTTGGGTGGGTGGGGGGGGGGGGGGGGCGCAGTGGGGGGTGGTTAGGATTTAAAGTCATTTGATTTTGGTGAAATAGAAGTAAACAGTGTTCAGAATTCTATGTTTTTTTTTCTAAAAAAGGTAAATGTAAAAGTAAGGTTCTTAGTCTGTTTAGGAAAAACAGACTAAGTTAATCAGTGCTACGCTGCAACTACAGTGGAACACAACCCACCCTCAGTAAAAAAGTTTTAATACTTTCTTCATTTCCAAGGGTAGAAATGTCACTAGAATACTGAAATGATTCACTCAAGCAATCTTGTAGAAGTGTCAATGTGTGTCAATGGAAGGTTTCAATTTGTCAGCATTCTCCCATGAAGTTATATCCAAGGTGCTGCTAATATTTTTAGTCAAGTTGCACATTCCACACTTCAAGTGCATGCAGTAGCTGTTAATGCATGATCAGATGATCAGATTTATAGTAAAGCTGCAAAATTGTTGTCTCTCACCAGCTTTTAGATCTTTTTTTTTTTTCCTGAAACAGCAGAATACCTAGTCTATCATCTGATACTAAAAGTATTATCATCATCATTCAAACCTTTACCAATGTAATAGGGGGTTGAAGATAGACAAGGACTCCAAAAATTAAGGATTAAATAGTTCTTATTGTCAACTTAATGTCAACCATCTATATTTTAGTGTTGAATCACTAGGGTAAATTTGGGCATGAGGGGTGCATGCCGTGAAACCTACAAGGCTAGTTGGTAGAAACAAAAATCTTCCTTACTTATAACAGTAAGCTGAAGAATCAAATGTTACACAGTGTCATAGTCTAGTATGATAGTCTAAGCTTGTTAAATCATTCGGTGCATATTGTAGTGAAATAATTCCTTCACAAAAGGAAAGTAACTACCCTAATAACAATGCTTCTTAGTCTGGTAGTAAGCATTTCTAGTTTCCCCTATGGATTACTAGCGTTGGCTACATAGACATGACAATTGACTATGGTACTTCACCTAATATGAGCTTATTCCTTTAGTTTGGCTTGGTAAAGCATACACATTTGTTGTCTTTCATGTCATTTCACTTGAAAAATCTCAAGAAAGTTTCAAGTGTTGCGGTCTGATCTGAAAAAAGCACAGGGATCTAAACTTTCCATTTTGACCCATGACACATATTTACATCATTGTAGTGATGTCACTGAATGATGTATGATGCTTGTTACATTGATCTTGTTCCTAGACACATTGGAGATCATCAAGGAAGATTCATGTAGATTGGGAGCTAGGCAAAGCCTGCCTCTTGGATGGTAAGTTAATGGTGTAGTCAACTGAAAAATCCCTCTTAGTAGGGTTATCGGATGGCAGTGTGTTTCATGCCTTATGGTCACATTAACCTACTCCATTATCTCTGGTGACTGTTGATAATTGCCACGAATGTGCTCTCTAGTTGCTTGAATAACAAGCATGTGGACTTCCATATCCTTTGAATCCCGAAAAAAAAAGTAAGCCATTTGTCCATGTTTCTGGGCTAGTAACCCTTGTTATGGACTTTTTGATAGATGATTTCATAGGATGTTGTTGTGACCAATATCATGGAATTTTTTTTGCTTTGCATGCTTATGATCACCGTTGTAAAAGGCACGGCTAGGCGTAAGGTACCAGCAAGGTCCACCCCAAGTGCCTCACTTTGGCCGAGGTGCAGCCATTTTGAATAGACATAGGAAGGGGCACAAAGGCAGGCACCTTGTTGAATCTCCAAGGCACCAATCCTAATTTAAACAAGGCACGGACACAAATCTCAGCTGTCTATCAGACAATTAAGTGGCTTCCTTAGTAAGGGAAAAATGGAAAGAAAGTAGCTCAAATCTAGGGCTGGGTTTGTTATGGCTTTCTCCTTCTCCCACTCTTCTCTCCGGCAACTTCTGGCCTCCTCCAGCAGTGGCAGGGCCTTCCGGTAGTATCAAGGAGTCTTCCGGTGGTAGGGCAGCAAGTCTCTGTATGGCAACTTCCGGCCTCTTCCAGTGGTAACATGGCAGGAGGAGGGCCTCTTTGCATAATTTCCTCCGCCTCCTCCTCCTCCTCCACCTTGTGTTGGAGTAGAGCCTGGGTCCGCTGTTTCTTTCTTCTTTGTGTACTTCTTCTCCTGCTTGAAGTACTAAATCCTGTGCTTTTTCTCCTCCTCTGCTCCCCCTTCTATTGAAATAGGTACTGATTCCCCTGTTTTTCTCCTTCTTTCAGTTCTTCTTCGTCTACTTGAATATGGCCCCTTATTCTGTTTCTCCTCCATCTTCGTGTTCTTCTTCCACACCCCAACCCCCACGGCATGTTGGAACAAGGACTAAGTCCCCTGTGTTCTTCTCCTTCTTCCCGTTCTTTCTCTGCTGCTTGAACAGGGACTGAATCCCCCCTTTTTTCCCTCCTTTTTCATGTTCCTCTTCCCATGCTGGAGTATGGATTGACTTTCCTCTTCCTCCTTCCTCTGCTACCTGCTGCCTGTTTCTTTTCAACCTCTTCTTCTTCTTCTTCTTAGTGGTGATGCTAAAGTTGTTCTGGTGCTAAAGTTGATGTAACTGACAGGCTTTTTCTTTGTATCTTAGGTGATGATTCAGACTTATCTTCTTCTTCTGATCCTAAATGATGATTGAAACTTATGTTCTTCTAATCCTAAGCGATGATTCGAACTTGAGTGTTGATGCTAAAGTTGTTGTGCTGGTACTAAAGTTGATGTAACTGGCAGGCTGTCGGGATTTAAGATGTGAGGCTACTTATCTGGAATGAAGTAAGAGTTGAGGTTAGCTATTCTATAAGTTCAAAGACAATAAACTGACAATGAGTGTCATTTTGTTAGCTATAACTGAAACAAGTTAAATTTTAGTAAGGTTGTAAAGGGCAGGAATGCAGTTCTATCATTAATCAATATAATTTGAAGAAGTAAGAGTATATTCAAGCTCCAAGGAGTAGTCTAACTGCAAAGGATGTGTTTGCTTACACATTTCTGAAATGCTACATCATCCAATAACTGCCATTATTACTTTTTTGAGTGTTTCTTTTGTTGTAACTGTGACTTCAACTGGAACTAGATCTTAAAACGGTTGCCAAATATTGCATCCTGTCTTATGGCCAAAAAAACTGCAAATTGAGTTTCAATTTCCAAGGGCAATTGAGGGCATTTATTAGCACCACTGTCAAATGTAACTACTAACTAGAGTGTTGTACTTTTTTTTTCCTAATGTATTTACTTTGCATCTTCAGTTATTGAAATTAGCACATGCAGGTCCAGCGAACTAATGAAAACTCTTGTGATGAATATCTTCCAACCCATTCGAAGGATAATTATGTCTTAGAATTAGAGGATTCTATGTTATTTTCCTTCATCATGTGTATATGCAGAGCACTATTCTCTGGTCTAAGGTCTGCAAAATCGGTACTAGGTGTCAGGAACTGGGTTGATATGGTACCATATAGTAGCATACTGACATGGTACACAATCCCGGTGCCACCCTGCTAAATCTAGAGAGAGAGAAGGGGGAAGAGTGAGTGAGTGAGAGAGAGAGAGAGAGAGAGAGAGAGAGAGAGAGAGAGAGAGGGTGAGGGTTAGGGATTGGTATATGGATGGAAGCTTGTGGAGATCAAGAACTTGAGGTTTGGAGGAGGGTTCATAGTGCTGAAGGAGGGGAATGGGGGCTAGGGTTTTGAAGAGGAGAGAAAAGAGAGAGATTGATCAATTGATTAAATGGAACAAGGGGATCAAGGATTTTGTATAAGGGCCCATTTTGAGCTGAGCGATCTTGGTCGAAACCATTTGGAATCGTCATAAACCAGTCATATAGCCCAGTTTGGTCCTATGCTTACCAATTTACCCTTTTCCCCCTTTTTAGGTGCCCAAACACTTGCGGTTCCTAGCTAGTTCAGTTTTGTATGCTCCAAATTGACCAGTTCAGGATGGTTCGAAAGACCTTGCTCCTATCAATGTATTATAAAATCAAAATAGTAAATTATTTTATGCTATAATTTAGTATCGATATGTTGAAGATTGTAAAGCAATAAATGCAAAATATAATATTGTTGCAGCGGTCTTGTTATTTGGTTAATCAAAATGGTTAGTGGCACATGCATATGTGGTGAATTAGCAAAAATTCAAATGAGCAATCTCTTCCATAGTGCATTTATGAAAAAACACTTGAAATCGATCTATCCTTTAGCATGTGAATCATCTATCCTAATATCCATGCATTTGCATAGTGCATTGTGCTCCCGTGAATATAGTGTACTACCATAGTAGTGCATAATCTTTAAAGTTTTAGTGAACATGGATGTTTACATGTGAGACTAGAGCTTGTTTAGTGTTTACATCTATAAGAATTTCTAATTGCACATCACACAAGCTAAAGGTTTGGTGAATCAAAAAAGCATAATAATAATCTCTCCCCCACCCCCACCCCCACCCCCACGCCCACCCCCAACAAAAAAAGGAAGAAAGCTGAATTTAGTATTTGAGGTCGCCATGTTCACTGAGTAGCCATCTCAACACATAATATACAGCATCTTTTCCCTTTTGCGGACTACAGTGACAAAACAATGGGAGCACTATCACTAGTGGTTCAAATCTAGGTCTGCAAACTGGTCAAGTTACTAGACCTGCATGATCCAGAACCAGCCACTCCTTTGTAGCCAAGGAGGGTATTTGCAAGGGAGGAATTTAGACCCATCTGGTTGGGCTTTGCCATAAGATCCACACCCAATTAAACAATGATGTGTTAAGTCAGATTTGGGTCTCGGTAGCTGTTAGAAATTCAGCCAATAATGTCCCACAGAATATACATATATAGAGTTAGTTGAAATTGTAGTTAGATTGTGAAACCCCAACTTAGGTTCCTAGGGAGCAGCATTATCACCATTTGACTTTTCCAATAATGCCACTTTCTGAGGATGTTTCAGAAGAAACTTCTGGTTCCCTTGGTTAAGTTAAATGTACTATATGGACAGTTGCTTTATGCTACATTTTGGTTCGTGCCGCTGCTGAGGTTATTCTGAGAATGAACATTTGCTCCTGACGATTGAGCTGATGCTCGTTAATGTTGCTGATTACAGTTCATGTGCATGGCACATACCCTGTGCTACATGAACTTTCGATTTCCAAAATGCAATATCTTGGATGTTTTTTCGAAGAAAATTATCCATGCATTTATAAAAATGCACAAGTATGAAACATGCCCATTTCTATTGAAATGATATAACTCCGGATAGAAATCTTGAGAGAGTTGGAAACCTGATTTAGGTTCGTTTGGATATGCAGGTGCAAAATTAAACCTGGTAGTCCACATACATTATATACTTTCCTAGGAAGGTTTTATACTATTTACTTGCATAAATACCATAGCAATCAAGAAATTTATATATAAGTTAGGTACTAGTCTGATTCAGAAATTTTAGGTCAAGCTGGGTCGGAGCTGGTTCTCAACTTAGGGTTTCATCTCTACCCATATTATGTTTAGGCTTCAACTTAATTCTGTAAGGTCCAGATATGAATGAAGCCAGCTTCAGGACTGGATTTCGACTCTGATTTGATAAAACAGTACATTTTGAGGTTGAATTGCCTAAATTCTGAATTTTATTCCGGATGACCTGGCTTATTTGCTGCTTAACTTGCATTGTATTCTGAAACTATTGTTTTCTTAGTTCCAATAATGACGTTGAGTTGAGTATCAACACTGGTTCCAAGTACAAGGGTTAAAGAGCCACTGAGCTGGGCTGATAGGCAGGTAAAGGCGCAAAATATGTCCAGGCTTGGACCTGGATGTGGTGTGGCTCCATGCCTGTGCATGCATGCCAAGCACTGGCATGAAACAGTATGGTACCAGCACATTGTAATCAGTTAAAACAATCCATGTGTTGTTTTCACGTATCGTCTTCACTATTTTCTTCTAGTATGCACTATATACTGGTGAGGTATACTTCTATTTTGGTTAATCAGTATTTGTATCTGAGCTTTATACCTTGATTCTAATGTAAACATGAACATGTTCTTTGTAGATTCTTAACATGCAAACCATTATGAGATGTTTTAAAGAGGTTTTATTCTCTTTGTTTGACTTTGCTTTTCAACATGGCTTCTTTTCTTACTTTGCACAATGTCCTTTTTGATGCCTTTCAGATCTGCCTAGAGCTTAATCAAATCCCTTGTAATTTTCATAAAATTTGTACTCTCTTTGTTAACCTATGTATATGTCATATGACTGTTCCTCTAGTTCATGGAGTGGGGTTACTAAGATCTGGAGCATGCCAAAGGTAGAGAAAGTTGCGACCTTGAAGGGTCACATGGAGCGTGCAACTGATGTGGCCTTCTCTCCTGTGGATAACTGTTTAGCAACTGCATCAGCTGATAGAACTGCGAAATTATGGAACATTGATGGTTCTCTTATTAGATCATTTGATGGTCATCTAGATCGTCTTGCTAGAATTGCGTTTCATCCATCTGGAAAATACCTTGGAACTGCTAGCTTTGACAAGACATGGAGAATGTGGGACATCAATACTGGGACAGAGTTGCTACTTCAGGAGGGACATAGCAGAAGTGTGTATGGGATTTGTTTCCATCCTGATGGATCGTTAGCTGCCTCATGTGGTCTGGATGCTCTTGCTCGTGTATGGGACCTTCGTACTGGTAGAAGCATTCTTGCCTTTGAAGGCCACGTTAAGCCAGTAAGTTTTTCATTCTCTTCCGATTTTCCTTTATCATGCTAATTGACTTGTGGGTTAAAAATGGTTTCCTGACGTTAAATAAGAACCCTTTTTTACCAATTTTTTACCATGTCTTGTGCTTGGTTGCAGGTCCTTGGCCTTAGCTTCTCTCCTAATGGTTATCGTTTGGCCACTGGCAGTGAAGATAATACATGCCGAATATGGGATTTGAGGAAAAGAAAGTGTGCATATACTATGCCAGCTCATTCACACCTTATTTCACAGGTGAAGTTTGAACCCCAGGAAGGGTATTTTCTGGCAACTGCATCGTATGACACCAAAGCAATGGTATGCTTCTCCCATCTCAACTAATTGAAAATGATAGACTTGCACCTCCCTGTGGTTATTATTTATACAGCAGTCTCATCTGTGATACATCGATCTGTATCAGGTTTGGTCAGCTCAAGATTTTAAACCTGTCAAAACTTTGGCTGGACATGAAGCTAAAGTTACCAGTTTGGATATTACGGGAGGTGAGTGACATATGTTATGTGACTATGTTACAAGCAGGGGCACTGGAGAACATGTTCCCATTACGATGTTTAGTTGTTTGTCAGTTTTATTACAACTGGTAATTATAAAATGATTTTGTGTGCAGCAGGTTTCATAAAGAATAGTCTTGACATTTCTTTCATAAATTGTGTGTGTGTGTGTGTGTTTTAAAAATCTTCCAAACCAGTTTTCATGAGAACTGAGAAGTAAATGAAGAACACTTCCATAAAACTGATCTATTTTAGGTTTTGCATGAACTTGTTTTAGTAAAATCCTGGTGACCAGACAAGCCTTCAATGTTCTTCTTTGGCAAGCACCTTGGAAAGACCTGTTCTATGCAGTTCTTTTTTCATTTTTCTTTTTTTGACATCTCTGGGCATTCTTTGTCCCTCACTTTATGATGGTATTGTGTGCATGCAGATGGACAACAGATAGCAACTGTTTCGCATGATCGGACTATCAAGATTTGGACCAGCAGATTCAATGAAAAGGATAAGGCTATGGACATTGATTAAAATCAACTCAATCTTGTGATTATTTTCTCTTTATGTTTTGGCTGGAGCAGTCTTTGCTTCCCGGGTGCTTGAGCTATGGATACAAGTCTAATCTGTTGCTTCATGGGCAATCATCTTGAGTAGCTCTTGGCTTTGTTTTTTTATACTAGAACTGAATACATGCAATGCACATCAAGGACCAGGCAGATGCCTATGATCTCAGCGAAGAAATCATATGGTTGGACTCTGTTAGGGTTAGCATGTGAGCACTTGCATGTCTTCTTTCTTTAGATTTCTACCCATAAGATAAATTATGGATGGATGGTTATGATCTTTCAAGAAAGAAATTATGGTTGGACTCTGGATTTGTAACATGTATTCCTTTCAGCACCTTTTCCATTGTGATTGATGTTTGCGATCTCCCTTGGAAAATTCACAGAATTAGGTATCAGTGTCCCTCAGCCTTTTATTTTGCTTATTCTCTTGCAGGTGAGGGGTAGGTCTACGATGCTTGCCTTTTATAAGTTCCTGCTTTTTGTTTTTTCCCTAAAAATTTCTTTAAAAAAATGAGAAGAGCAACAGGAGGATGCACGAATAAGGACAAGATAGGTTCCAAAAAAGACTCCGTTTCTTTTTCTCATATAAATACAATAGTTAATCTTAGTCAGATTGCATCACTACTTTTTCCCCTCTTTTAGAGAATCTGGGAATAAATCTGAGGATTTGCCGGCAACGATGAGGGAGGTGCGCACAATCTTCCATTGTCACGAAGGTTTGGTTCAAGGTCATTACCCCAAGCTCCCCCGACTCGCACAGGTACTCACCCAACAATTTCAAGTTTAAAAGAAAAATAAAGACATGATGGTTTCCTTTCCACAAAGAAGCTTTGCCTGCAACAATCAGTAGGAATTTGACGACAAGTCCTGAGCTTCTACCACCCAAACCACATCCACGCTCAAGAACACTCAATGTCTTATAAAGTGAAATGCTTTTAATGATCTCAAGAATGCCCAGAAAACTGCATAATAATTTGTATGAATCATCACAAACCAGTTCGATAACCATGCATCTCATGAGCCGCGGAAAAATTGACAGAATTTGCCATTCTGTTTCTAATATTACAAGTGAGATTACAAAAATTCCGATATCCCGCCGTTAAAATTTCTGTATATCAATGGAATCAGCAAGTAAAACGGATGTAGCTTAGAGTAGTCTCATTTGTACCATCCAGCAAGGAAATGCCTCAACCCGAAACATAAAAGGCATGACAAAGCCTGTACGGGGCCATTTAGATAATGTTAACATCACCAAATACAGCAGATAGGGGTCAACCAAAAACAAGAAAAGGAAGGAATGCAATAAACGAGGTGCTTTGCAGCTCCAATATGATATACGAGGACAACAAATTAGAACACAGCATAAATGAATGAATGACTGAAGACAGAAATGTCATCAAGGCTGGAATATGACAGCCTAGTGCAACAAAAAGATAAATAAGCAGAGGCAATGCATCATTCATGGTGCTGAGATCCAATAATTGCTGACATGGAATTTCAATAAATGGTGAGTTACCATAGGGGTGTGATGGAGATAAGAAATTAACAAAGTGGAAAACAGAATCCGCAGTAAACAGTGACATGTTTGTCTTCCCATACTGAGGGTCTTGCAACACCAAGTGGTGGTTTTTGACTGAGATCTGCTACGCTGTGTGATGGTGCACTGCAATAATAGAACTATGGCAAGCCATCTCAGAAACCAAAATATTTCATCTATTTTCCGTCAAAAGGCCATCTGTAGTTTACAAGATGTTTATCTCACTACGATTAGAGGGTTCTATAACACCAAATAGTGGTTTTTTTATGGGAATTGCTGGGATATGGGAGGACTGATAATGCTAACAAGGTGAGTTAGATTTACTTGGATCACAAATACCCACAAGGAGTTTTAGCCATCTATTTCGCCATCTATAGGTTATAACAAATCAACTTATGCAATTTTAAAGTTCTCATCCATCCAAATAGTGACCTTCGTTACTGAATGGTGCTTGCAGATCAGTAGCTCAGCAAAAAGCCATATGAACATGGGAGTAGTAATATTACAGGTGCAGAAAGCAAACTGTTGTACAGAGTTACCTGAAAAATAAGAAGTCTAATGCAAAGCGACTTCTCTGAGCACCGGCCAAACAATCTGAGGAATAGGTTTACAAGCGTCCCATCCTTCGTCCCAGTCAAAAGTCCTGTCTGAGGATCAAACCTAAAGAACCAAGGTTTTTTGTCATGGAGAAAGCACCATATAAAATGCTCTGAGTATTGAATCTAAACAAAAACTACCTTGGTAGGCGATGCCTTGGACAGGGAATGATCTTAAAAAGCTGCAGGGGAATGAGAGTAAAGAAAGAATGAGAGGTCTGAGCAGTAGAAATAGATAAATTTAAGTATAGAATATCTAGATGTATACAGACTTGAGGACATGAGTACAGGAAATTCAGAACTTGAGGCAAGAAGAACAGCAACAGTGTCTCGCTGCAAGTAGAGATATGATGCTGGTTAGTATATACCAAAGATAAACATCACTGGGATAAGAATATATGGCTGAACCTATCATGTAACAAACATAAAAGGAAAAAGCTGCACACATGCATATACATGTGGAATTGACATCACAGAAGTACTAAAGCATATTAGTAGCCGCATGCATCTGTGCTTGTATAAACATGTGAATTCAGTCAGTCATATAAACATAACTCGCCAATCACCTCCATAGAACTATGGAAGACTCTTCCCATCAACTTTTAGTAGTTCCTATGCTAAACAGAAAAATTCTTTAACCATGCATTCAGAGCTCGCATGTTGTTACACATCACCCTAAACTAGAAAAGCAATAGTTTTATTTTCCAAAGAACAGGGAATCCATGCCCTTTCGGTCCAGAAAGGGGAAGCCCTATAACTCACCAATCCCACAGGTATCAAAGCAATGGAGGGCAAGCCCTGGTGTAATAGTAAAAGTTGATTCAGTATAACCTAGAGGTTACGGATTTGAAACACGAAAACAGCCTCCCTAAGGCTGCATATATATATATATATATATATATATATATATATATAAATTGATTCAGTATAACCTAGAGATTACGGATTTGAAACACGAAAATAACCTCTCTAAGGCTGCATATATCTATCTATCTATCTATGTATATATGTATATATATGTATATGTATGTATATATGTATGTATATGTATGTATATATGTATATATAAGTGTATATATGTATGTATATGTATATATAAGTGTATATATATATATATATATATATATGTATGTGCGTGTGTAAAGAGAGAGTTAAGGTAAAGTCCTACCGATAGGATCAAAGCATTAAATCTATCAATGTAAAATTTATGATAGGCCCTAAACTTGAGAATTCACGCTATTGATAATGATTGTTTAAAACACTAATAAACAAAAAATAATTTGTTTTAAGTCTTCCTTCCTATACATTGAGAGACAAAAAATGTATAGTACCAACAAAATATAGTGTGACGAAATATATTGTAGATCATATATATTACAAAATAAAAAATTTCAAGCATGCTATAGAAATCTTAAAACATAAGCAACATAACTCAACTGATTTTGATTCCTCTAAACCATATATCAAATCAAAAAATTGTAGCATCCCACTAAAATTTTCCATAACATGACCAATTGATGCACAAGGAATGTCGAAAACAATTGATTTTTCATGCATGGAACAAATTATCAAGTTAGGCATTCCATCATTAATTTTGCGCTGATAGGGTCGAGACTTCAACTTGCTTAGGGAGGGGGAATGCCAAATTTCTATCAGGAAAATACAACACATGAATCCTTTTACAGCAAATTATATCATGGATCATTCAAAAAAATCAACATTGTTAATCAGAACCCCCAATGTTTAGATAGCAGAGTGATGTGAGGCAGCCAAACCGACGTTTCCCCTCCAATGTAACCACAACTTCCCCTAGTATATTGACACCTATGCATGAGAGGAAAACTGATCTTTTTCTGTTCATTCATGAAACCAAAACGTCACTCCAAAAATAACCTCAAGGACCTTCTTTCTAGTTCTAATGCAAGCTCCACAAGCTCCCTTCTCTCTCTATCAACAGTCATTTCCTTCCCTCATCTCTCTCTATCTGCACATATGCCTCCTCTCTCTCTCTCTCTCTACACTGGCACATAAACATGCAGAAAGAAGGAGAGAAATAGATGCATGTATTTTGCTCTCTCATTACAAATAGTTTCCACTTTCATTTTGAGAATTAATGTCACCAAGTTATCCCTAGTCCACAATGTAAAGATGAGTGCTCTTCTTTTTTTATTGTGCCCCTATAATGGAAGGGGCCATTGCCAAGAGTACATTTACCAAACACCATCAATCCCAAGGTGCTTCTGATTTAAATTGTCACACGGTAACTTTATACACTGACCACAGCGATCTTATCTCCTAAACACTATCATTCCACAGTGATCCTATATATTATTTTGTCCTTGGATGGGAATCTTATATAAGGAACACCGCTGCGATTTAGTCTCCTAAACACTATTGTTCCCAAGATGGATTTGCCATAGGGGAGGAGATAGTACAAGCATGGGTTGCCATCTTCCAAAACAGGACATCAATGGTTGTTGTGGTAGTAATTGTGGCATGAATTTAGTAAATAATTGAATAAAAATCACAACCAAGATGAATCAAAGGCCAAAAAGAGAAAAAAGAAAACAAGAATAAAAAAGAAAACTATGGACATGATGGTGCTTGAGACGAGCAACAAGGACTGGAATCTACGAGGGCTCACCCATGAAGGAGCATATGGTGGGCACCTGGCGAATTATGATTCCATGTGATATGGGGCAGCCATAGCAAGGGAGAACAGGGAGGAGGGGTGGACAGTGGGAGGTAAGAAGAGACTAGATGGAGAAGAAACAGGTGGAAAATCAAAGGAAAGAAGTGAATGTTACAGCCATGGCTCAAAAAAATTTTCACTTGGTTGTTTTTCCTTTTTTTTTTTTTTATAAAGAATCACCTAAAGTTATGGAAGACAAGGAGTGAATGCAATGGTTGGAAAGTAAGGAAATGGGAGAAGAGGAGAAAAAAGCATGTTAACAATTTAAATGGATGTGGTCGATCCTCTTTCTAGAGGAGAGGATGATATTGGATGAAACATAGATTACCTAGCCGTCGATGACTGTCAATAGTCATCTAAGGCAGATACATGGAGGTGGTGACCAAAGGAGGAGAGGCATAGGGTTTTCACAAGAGCCTATCTTTCCCTTAATCACATACAAAAGAGTTGATCAAAAACCAAATATAACATTATATACTATATATCTTACATTATATATTATATAGTATATTTTATATTATATATAATAGATAATATGTTATATATGACACATTAATATTATAATATGTAGTATATCGTATATTATATATTATAATATATTTAATATTGAACATTATATTTTATATATTATATACTATATACTATATATTATATACAACATTTGTCATACCGGTGGTATTGTCCTATATCGGAACCAAATTGATATGCAATCTCGTATTGTAATGACACTTGGTATGCCGTGCCTTCTTGTATCATACTGCAAACAGATACTATAATAGGATGGTATAGGTATTGGATTTCACACCGAGATGGCTAACCTTGATTATGTATTAAATATTATTTAATAGATACTGTATACTATATATATATTGTATATCAAACATTATATGTTACACATTTCCAAGTAGGATCATTTATGACAGCTCAAATAACCCCAACTTCAACCTGATTTGATTATTGTTCGGTCATAATATGGAAAGTGGATTAAATTCTTCTCAACATCAGATCACGTTCAGATCAAAATGCAACCTGTTTATAAAAATACATGCTATAATGGAGAAACTTATATTACACTAAAACTAGGGCTTGGCATATGTGATTGACATGAGAAAAGGACAGCTTGCATGTGCAGGATGCAAGAGGAAAAAGATGGAAAACCTACGATCCAATCCAGTAAGAGGTTTATTATCAATATGCCAATCGACAACCACACTCAAAAAGGACAAGATCTTAACCAAGTGGGCTATAATAATTATTGGATAAAAGCTATATCTGTTGACAGGATAAACAAACAAAACAGAGTTTTCATATTACGTAAAGAACAGATGGAAGGCACAGTCAAGCTACCAGAGTTCACAATAGAATAATAGAATATGGATGATATTAAGTTGGATCACTGATTTTAAAACAATCAAGAAAACCATGCTAACTCCTAATAGACAAATTGTAAGACACAAGCATTTCTTGATAACACACTAAATAGCATTTCTTCAGATATAAACAGAAATCTGCACAGTCTTCTGCAATTTCCTATATTTTTTTATTTTCTTTTATTTTAGATTTAGGTTTTATACTTCTATAAAGTTTTAAGATTATGTGGTTTTATGAGTACAATCCTCTCCTTCGATGATCTATTTCTCCTGTATATCTTGAAAAACTAGATGGCAAATGAAGAATAAAAGTGTTTTGCATTTATTACAAGGGATGTATTAATGCAACGAATGGAAGTCCATGGTGACACAAAGCCAACTTTTCAAGGCTTTTAAGGATAGCTTGAGTTATATACACTAAGAGACAAGAGGGGCATTCACATAATCATAAATCAAATTAATGCCAGACAATTTCTGAATTTCTAAATTTCTAAATTTACTATTTTCTTAATTTTGGAAAACCTTTACAAACCATTATACATTCCGATATTCAAACATATATTGGTCACTGCAAATCATAGTATCAGTACAGAGCAGTTGCTACCAATAATTGATGGTGCATAGCCAGTTAGATAGATAACAAACTTCAAACAATATAACGGGAGGCAATTTACCTAAAATGGCCAAGAATTCCTACTACAGCCATAGCCATTCCCGCAAAGTAAGTGTAGGTATCACCAACAAAAACCGATGATGGGTACCTGATATATAAGGTGAACCAGTAACATTCAGCTTTATTGAGATAAACCTTTAGAGACAGGTTATGCACATATGAATAATAAGCTTACAATGAATATTCCCTTTTGGTCATTACCAGTTATAAGAAAGTAAAGCTAATGAAGTAGTCAGCAGAGGCATAACAAGGTAAATAGAGAATGCATGAGCCTGTTTATATTCAGGGTCCGCTGATGCACCAATTTGCATTATATTGTGTATCAAAATCTGCAATTGAAGTTATGGATTATTCTTTGACATATCAGATATATAAGCATGACAAAAGTAGCATCACTAGAATCGAACAATTCACAGAATTTAAGTGTTGTATTCAGCCTTGCTCTTACTGCAGCTGATATAACAACTGTCTGCCCAACTTCAAGTCCATTTAGCCCTGCATGTATATTTATAGAGTTTGTACAGAAGACCGCTAGCATGCCCATATATAGCTTGTATATCCAACCTGTTCTTTCAAAACAATAGCAAAACCATCAGACTAAAGGATGATTTATCTCTACCCAAAATAATAAGGATGTTGTATGTGATTAAAATTATAATTCTAATAATCAAACACAGGAGCGGTGTGCGGACTAAAAAAAGAGTAAAACACACCTTCAACACTTGGTTTTAAACTTATTATGTTGTGTTAAAATGTTGTCATCCAATTCCATATTTTTCAAATCAGACGATACATCTTGAAATAGCTTTGAATAACAAATCATGAATACCTAAATGCCAAGCCAAGAAAATACTCATTATGTCGCATATATTCAATTTGGTCAAGATGTTAAAAATAGTTATACAACGACAGATAAACTTCAACAAGAGGATAAAATAATTTTCTTTAATTTCATGAGCAAACAGAATCCCACTGTAATTTTTCTTTAGGAGACAAACCACTGTGCCTAAATAGCATTTTCTTTGTTCCTCTTGAGGATCTCGCATAAATCATTGGAGCTTTGTTACTCACATCCTTGTCTTTCCTCAAGGGAACTAACACCTGATCTCTTATGTACAAGGCTATAAGCCACATTTTACCTGATGCCCACGTATCCAATATCTTCGTGCATTCATTACTGACTTCCTTCTTGTTCTCCCAAATTGAACAGTTGTGTACCTATATCTTTCCAATATCCTCTATATAACATTTTATCTTTTCTTGATTCTGATTTAGTCACAGAATGTCAACAGGGTTGAAAGCTGAAGCAAATCAGTTCTAGAGGACATCAATAAACCATTTGCTAACATGTATTAGAGATGCCCACCAAGTAACTTCACTGAAGAAACACAACAAGAACATAGCCAATATCTTCATCAATATCAACTCTCCCTAGGGAATTCAAATTCCACCTAACTTAACATTCAAAACCTCTCCCTCCTTTCCTCTATGTCACATATATCTGAATGTCAAATCTACACTCATACTCATTAGTCAACATATCTCTTTCCTTATTTCCTTAGCCCTCACCAACAAACATGGGCCTTCCTTCTCTTAACCTCTCTATACCATAGCGGCACAGACGGAACAGTGTGGCTATGCTGCTGTGGATATTTCAATCCATTCATCAACATGATTGTCAAAGGGTCTCTCAGCTCTCCACATGGCTCAGATTGCAGGTTCATTTGCATTAAAAATCAAAGACAAGTCAAGAATCAGAGTCAATAACAGAGAACAATCTCAAGTGGATCCTTCAGAAAATATAGGTAATGTATGATAGGTGGGGTGCATTTTAGGCTGGGAACAGAATAATTCAGTAATTAATTAAGCAGTATTATGCAAAATGAAGCTATTCTAAATTTTTATCTGGTGTCACCACTAGCATTATTTTTCTATCGGGAACCATTTTTAGTTGCTTGATAGCTTCAGGAGTAGCATGTTTAGCAACGTGAACTAGGTCATAGTTGCTGAACTACTTACTTTCCATGTGATCCAAAGAACCCTCAAAGTTAATCTTGACTGCAACATAATCAGGGCATTCCAATTCTAACCTGAAAAGGAAATCACCATTAATTCTTCTTACCTTCCATCCATGTGCTATCCTGTTGTTGTGTTATATTGTAATCCTTCATGATGCATCTTATTCTGAACACAACTATGCTACTAAACTCAACCTTTGTTATGAAGTGATGTGGTTAGCAATATTTTCTTATTTTTGATTACTTTTATAGAGGGAGAGCCTTGGCACAACAATAAGGTTGTTCCATAGTGACTTGGAAGTCACCGGTTTGAATCACAGACACAGCATCTCTATAGGCAAGGGTAAGGCTGAGTACATATGACCCTTCCTAGACCCGGCAATGGCAGGATCCTTGTGCACTGGACTGCCCTTTTTTGTAATTATTTCCATCTTGTTTGCTGGTGCTGTGCACCTATAAGATTGATTCTGTCATCTGTCAATCCCTATTTAATATTCCTAAAGTTGCTGGTTAATTTTTGCCTCATAATAATTTCTTTAGAAGTTTTAAGTATAACCTCGATCCTAACACTTCAAATTCCAGCCATCGATGCCAAGACAAGCAACCTATCCTTAAACATCACTCGGGCATCTTCAAAGATTTTTTTGAGCCTATGTTGTAAGTAGAACATCATCTTTTAAACCTAAACTGTTTGTAGAGCTTCTGAGGCCTAGACTTGACTCTTGAGTAGAATATCCTATCCTTAAGCATTACACTGGCATCTTCAAAGATTATTTTGAGCCTATGTTGTAAGTAGAACACCATCTTTTAAACTTAAGCTGTAAGTAGAGCTTCTGAGGCCTAGACTTGACTCTTGAAAAGATAACTCAACATTTATTCAAGCCACATCATCATTCAAGGCACTGATATATTACAAAGACTACAACTTCAAGCAGTAGGATTCGACATGCAGATATCATTGTCCAAAAATGTTTAGGACAATGAAATTCCACAATCCTATCACGATGGTGACCATACATAAAAATAAGTACGATCAAGGCCGATTTATGCACCCGAACATCTATGATAAACAACATTATGGATATCACATCTTTGGAAGCCATATGCATTGTTTGACATCGAACAATTATGACAATAGAGAAATCGAATTGTAAATGAATGTAATCAGAAAGGCAAAACTTATTTACTAATAAGCTTGTTCATAGCACAGATTGTAATATGACACTTAGGTTTCTTAGATCAAGTTTCCTTGATGAGTGTCATATCTTGATTTTAGGTACTAATATTTTGCAATTTTATACCCAAATTGGAGGGCATTATGGTTAGGCGGAATTTAAATTAATGACACTTCAAAACATATAAGGTTAATCTTATGTAAAGTAAAAAAACTTCAAAGTAATTCTATCAAAATGAAAATTCTATAGAATGCAAAAGAAAAAAGTTACTAGATATCGGTGTTCTCTAACAGAAAATTCACAGAAAATAAGATAGAAATCTTTTAAGAAACAAAAGTTGGTATTCTTCATCATTCACAAACTGGTAAGTGCAACTGATGGATTAAAAAAAAAAAAAAAGAACATAAGCTTAGCAGATTATGAGATTACCCAAATCCAGAACTGCTACTCCAACATACTGAACAAGAGGCTTTGGTATGATTATGGTAGTATGTCCAGCATACGCCATCAAAAGAGGAAGTGCCGCAAATGAGGGCAAAACCAATTTTCTGTTCTCCACAGTAAAATTTAAATCAGTCTTGCAATCAAAAACCAACTTTCAAATAGAAAGCTGAACTACACAAGTACACACAGGAAACTTGTGTAACTATGAAAGATAACAAGGACTTACATTCTCCATGGAACATCGAGAACATCATCGACAAATCCAAGAAGAATCATGAAGCAGATAGATGCTAGTGCTGCATTGTATTCGACAAGCCACTGTATTAAGTGCACAATGCTTAGCCAAAATCCAACTAAAAATCCAGTATGGATCAGAACATATATATATGTTCCATGAAAAGAACTTAAAAAAACTAAATGGTGTCATCATTATTTCAGAAAAGGACTAAACCAGGGCCCTTTAAAATTCAATACACATGTTTCCACATTTACACATGAGAAATCTATATATGCTTGGTAAACAAGTGACAGAAATATTGGATGGAGAGTATTTCTCTTATTTTTCTTGACAAAAATGAAAAAGAAGAAAATATGTTGCTCTTTCCCTACTTTCTAAGTTTCCATATCATCCTACTTTAGGTGATAATAAGGTTTCCAAATCCATTTTCATACCCATATTTATCCGGATATAGACAAAAATTTGAGCATCCGACTAATATCCATATCTGTCAAACAAAAATGGATATGAATATAGATATGGATAGACAACTATCCGATCCGTATCCGAATATCCGACTCTATTTATAACACTATTTAATTTTATATAGAACTTATTATTTTTTTAAGAAAAATATACAATCCTATTAACATGCTATTGACTTAATTTATCATCTACTTAGTAATATCTTTAATTCTGTGATCATAAAATTTCAATATCTGACTTACATCCATAATTGTACCCATACTTCCCATATTTGAGTTGTATCCATATCCATTTAAACAAATATGGATATGAATTTGCATCCAACTAATACCCGTATCCGAATGACAAAACAAATATGGATATGGTGTCCAATGCAAATGCGATCTGGTTTCAGCCCTAGTTAGTAACAAGGAGTCCCAGTTGGCACCACCTCTTACTTTTCTCTGAAATTCCTAAGATCATGCGTATTGCCAGGCAAGAGATCTATTAGTACCGATCTATCTAACCGCATATTTAACTTTAAATGATTGAAATTGTTAGGCAAAACAATGCATTGATACTAGAATGGATGCAAGTTTTCATTGGCATGTTATTCAATTGTTAAGATAAATGGCTTCTAAAACAAGTAATAAGTGAAATTATAAATTGTTATCACAATATCAAGTATGTCCTTTCCACTATATTGATTCTTTTTCACTATCAAAGACATAAATGAAAAAGTTATAAAATTGCACTCCATATCACTCCAAAAATGTGACATTCTGTCGAATCAACAATATCCCAATTGAAAAACTTAAGTAGTGTCTGCAGAAAATATCATTACCATAATCTAAGTAGTGTGATGTTTCAAATTTTACAAGGGATGCAAAGTTTATAATATTGCCGACAAAGCCGAGTTTCTAAATCCAAGGAAGCCATAGAAAAGGACCATCTTGTCACTAAAAGGAGTTAACAAGCTGCCTACAATTTTTTTTTTTTTTGTGGCTCTAAACAGCAATCAAATCCCAATGCAAAGAATAAAGCATAAATACAAAGAATAAAGCATAAAACCACTTTGTAACAAGAACTCATGTTTAACTTCAAATTAGATAGGTTCTACATTTTAATGCAAAGTTAACATGCACAAGTCTTTGCCAAGATATGCCTTTAAAACAAATCACACCATCACATTTCAAAATTAACACCTAAGATTGCATCTATAAAATAGAAACCAAACTGTATACAAACTACTTCACTTGGCTGATTTAAATTTGACTAGAAAATAGACATATATGATGCACCATCATATTGCCCATACAATAAAGAATAGGCTAACATACATTGGAGTCTGATGTGAAGTTGAAATGCTGAAACAGAATAGCAATCACCAAGTAGACAATCCCAATCACAATTCCCAATGACTCAGGCCTGAAAAATTCAAAAAAAGAAATATTAAGATCAACTCAGCCGAACTGGATACTGAAAGAAAAAGAGCAAGATTAATTTTCGTTAAAGTATGTGTTTGACAATGCACATTGCATAATTAGGATGAGTTCATGTACCATACTTCAGCAAACTCATTCCATGTCAATATTTATGTTACCTTGGCCAGCACATGATCCGCCTGAGAGACTTAAATGTGGGAAGGAAAAGTAATCATAAAAATGCTTGCATGATAAAAAAACATATACAGGTGTAATTCACCAATTAGGAAAAAGATATCTATCAACTCAGTTAACCTACTAAACTCTTGCATGGCTCCAATACAACGTCCAAATTGTACTTTCAAATCCAAGAAAGACTAACCAAATCGCATTAACAATGTTAACACAATTCCAATATCTTTACTCAAGTTGAAACTTAATAAAGATAGAAACTTTGTTAGGTTATGCAATTAAAACACTAATAATCATAAAAAAGGTAAAAGGCAACTCAAAAGCAATCAATTTACCCAAAAAAAGTAGCTGCCTCAAAATATACCGAACTATAAACTAAAAGAAATATGAAACGCAAACGGCAAATTTTATCAAAGACTGACACTTTGATGGCCCCCTGAGGAGTGCCCTTCTTGTTGATGTCGTAGCCAAAGAGATTCCTCCTTAATACGTAGCGGGCGGCCACCGGGATCATCCTGACGGCCACGACGAAGCCTCCGAAGCTCATGGCAGCATTGATGGCAATAGATCGCCGCAGCTCGGGCTCGATCTGGTAGTGATAGAAGAGGAGGTAGAAGAAAGGGGCGAAGAAGAGGGCGGAGGCGGAGAGGATGAGCCCTAGCTTCGGAGGGGCCAACGGAGGGTCATCCGGCGAGGCCTTCCGGTCTTCGAAGCGAATCTCCTCGGGTTTTCCGGCGGTCGATGAGGATTTCCGGCGAGTCGCCATGGCGGCGGAGAAGAGAAAGGGAAACTACTCGCGAGCGACAGGGATCGCGAGATAGCGAGTTAAAGTGTTTCGCGGGAACGAGTTGGTGTGGAAATAGAAGAGGGGGAGGGGCGCGGTTCTGCAGAAGTGTCAGGTGGTGATTCGAGAAGCTCGCGTGGTTGCGTATCTGGATGCGTGTGATGACGTGTTTCATACTGATTGGACTTATGATGTGTCGAAACGTCCGCTGCATTACGCAGATTTGGAGCCGGCCCACTGCAATTTTTTGGCCCGAATTACGGGTAAGGGTCCTGCAAAATTCGTTGTGCACCATGAGCAGCGTAGAAAATAAGTACACTACATTATCCGGTTGATCCGCATAATATTTTTATAGCACAGTATGATAGATATTATTTTGCATCAAAATAGACGTCTCACAGTGGTACATTGATCCATCACCGAATATATTTAATACATATCAAAAAATTATTTTTTGAATTAAACATGACGTAAATGTTCTTTCCCTCCAAGATGAAGTCTTTTTATTATTTTACAGTCTAGTTGGATATTACGAATACTACTCATCTCTCTCTTCTTCCTCATTATGTTGAACTTCTTCCCTTTCTGTTTGTGCATTCAAGATTTATTCTGTAGTGAGAATTATATGTCCAAGATTATTGGCCAATATTTAAATAATATTATCTATCCAAGCAATATATCCTACCCGTCATAAAGTAAAATACCATCTGTAGATCTTTTATTATAATATTTTTATAGTTCTTTTATTATGGCAGCTTCTTTGATAATTAAATGAAATTAATGCGTAACGTAGGTTCCAATAGAGTTCTTTTTTCAGTTTTGAATACAGTATGTCACATACATTTATTCGAAAAGTTATATAATAAGTCAGGATGTTATAATTTCTACCCAAGATAGTTTTTTATAATATTATGATATTCGAGATCAAAATTATGATATTATAGGTATATATTATGATATTGTATGTTAAAATTATGATATCCTATAGGTAAAACGCCTTTCAGATAAAATTATGATATCCTATAGGTAAAATATCTTTCGAAAATAATTTTGATAATATTATGATATTTTAGATCAAAATTATGACATTCTACTAATTTTATGACATTCTATAGGCAAAACATCTCCAAATGAATACTTTTTGACATTTTTATGACATGCTAGGTCAAAATTATAATATCCTATAGATAAAATACCTTTCGAAGATAGTTTTCATAATATTATGACATTCTAGTTCTAAATTATGACATTCTAGATTAATATTAAGATATCCTGTAAGTGAAATACCTCATAAGTATATTTTTTTATTTTTTTTTATATTCTGGATCAAAATTATGATATTCTATATTAAAATTATGATATTCTATAGATAAAATATCTTCTGAAGATAGTTTTGACAATATTATGATATCATAGATCAAAATTATACTATTCTAGATTAATATTTTAACATCATGTAGGCAAAATACTTTTAAAGTTAGTTTTGATAATATTATCACATATTAGATCAAATTTATAATATTCTAGATTAATTTTATGATATTCTATTAATAAAATATCTCAAAATAGATATTTTTTTTTATGACATTCTGGATCAAAATTATGATGTTCTAGATCAAAATTATGATATTTTATAGATAAAACATCTTTCGAAGATAGTGTTGACAATATTATGATATTATAGTTCAAAATTATGATATTATGATTAATATTACGATATCCTATAGGTGAAATACCTCTCAAATATAATTTTGATATTTTTATGATATTTTATATCAAAATTATGATATTTTATGTTAAAATTATGACATCCTATAGGTAAAATATCTTTCAAAGATAGTTTTGACAATATCATGATATTCTAAATCAAAATTATGATATAATATTAATATTATGATATTATACAGATAAAATATCTCTAAATAAATATTTTTTAATATTTTTATGATATACTGAATTAAAATTATGATATTTTAAGTTAAAATTATGATATCCTATAGATAAAATATCTCTCAAAGATAGTTTTGATAATGTTCTAATATTTTAATTTAAAATTATGATATTATAGATTAATATTATGATATCCTGTAGGTAAAATATTTTTTAAGTATATTTTTTGATTTTTTATATTCTGAATCAAAATTATGATATTCTATATTAAAATTATGATATCTTGTAGGTAAAATACCTTCTGAAGATAATTTTGATAATATTATGATATGCTAAATCAAAATTATAAAATTTTAAATTAATATTATGATATTCTGTAGATAAAATATCTTCCAAAATTAATTTTAATAATATTATAATATTTTAGATCAAAATTATAAAATTTTAGATAAATTTTATGACATCCTGTTGGTAAACACCTCAAAATAGATACTTTATGGCATGTTATGACATTCTGGAAAGAAATTATGATATTCTATATTAAAATTATGACATCTTATAGATAAAATATTTTTCAAAGTTAATTTTGATAATATTATGATATGTTAAATTAAAATTATGATATTCTATATTAATATTATGATATCCTATTGATAAAATACCTCACAATGGATACTTTTTGATATTTTTATGATATTTTAGATCAAAATTATGATATTTAATTATTGAAAAAAGTTTCGCATCGATCGATAATATGAAAAAGCCCAGGATCCAGAATGTCCAAGCATGATGGGCCCGCCTGCTGAAGACTTTACTAACTAATGGTCAGCCATAATTTTTATCGAGCTAGTCCTTGATATATGTCTGATCGATGCTTCACATCCTGAGTGGACAAAATCCTATCGACTACCGCTCGGCAACCCTTGTGCATAATCGTTGATATTTTTTCATCAATCAATTTTCGTAATTTAGGTTGATGAATCGACGGTGCATCCGAATGGCTAGTTTAGTCCAATAAGAAGATGGCCGTTGGCCGATCATGTTAGGCCGACTAACCACTTTCCTTCGAGCAAGCCTCTGGCCCCTAACTTCCTCACCCAAAAATAGCATAAGGTGACTGACTCTTAGTCGTCGTCGACCAACTCTCATCTCGACAACATCCAGTTGGCAACTCTATTCAAAATTCAAATGCCTATCGGATGACAATTGCCGTAAAACTGATAAGACAACCATAACCTCCATACCTCATGCAAGTCACGAGATCGTGCTAACCAACTTACCAATTGAAGCTCTAGCCCTTCGGTTATAACAGAGGCTTAAAGAGGATCTCAAAAAAGGTACATTATTATTCTGCCTCTCACTTCCTCCATTTGTTGAACAAGAGTTTTAATTTGAGCATCGGAGGATTCTTGTCGGAGAAACCTTCGATCAAAATTTTTGTACAGATCATACCCTCGGGAGGCCTATCTCACCATCCACTCTAGCATCTCGATGCCATATGGATTCTTGCACTAATAGATTGGTGCTAGAGGAAGGACTCTGAACCCATTTGGAGAAGCGCAGATTGAGAGCAGCAAACAACCATATCACCTAAGAGAGTTTCATCTTGCCACACCAATGCCACCACCTCTCAATCGACAGAGAGCCAGGCTAACAATCGAGTACAGAAACTCCTCTGCCTCCCCAGCTGGTGCTAGTCACGGTGGATTAGTTCAACCTGCTTTTTTAGTAGATCTAGACTTTGACGGTCACCGTCCAGGATATCCAGGCTATCCCTGCACCTCCGCAGGCAGTGCCGTAGTCTGATCAGGCCACCCCTATGTAGGAGTTTGTGTGGTGCTCCCAAGCCTTGGGAGATGACAAGAGGAGTCAGGGTGTTGGCTCCGAGATTCTAGGATCGATTTGAGTCCTAAGGCTAGGATGGGAGTTGTCCTAGAATGGAGGTGGTGCATGACATCCACGGGCTTGAGGTTCAGATGATGAGGACTTCGAGAGGCTTGGTTGGAGCTCCAGATATTTGAGGATACAAGGTAGAGCGAGATACTAAGGGAGAGCTGAAGACTATGGTGGAAGAGTAGTTTCAGGATATTAGATCGATCCATTCTAGGAATGGATCGACCAAGTCACAGGACATACCAAAATGATAGGCGTATCGAAGGTTTGGCATGGCACGAAAAGTGGATTGACTCAGTGCCAGACTGAACCAACTCAATCAGGATGGGTTGGTTCAGTCCCAATTGAGTCGGCTAACTGGAAATAAGATAGAAAGTGCATCATTCGGATTTTCTGCAGGTTGCCGAGAACTGAGTCGACTCAATCCCAATTGGGCCGACCCAGTTCGTGTGGGCTGAAGGTGTATGGGAGTCTGTTTTGGTCTGGGGTCAGTTTTTTGATCCTAGGGCTTAGGGCATTGGTTTGTGAGGTACTAAGATAACTAACTCAGGATATGGAATGGGGATAAGTCCATGAGATGTATTAGGTTAGTCAGGAGAGTTTTTAGTCGGATCTATTGGCTATGTATATAAATACGTAGGTTGTATTAGGGTTTCATTGTGAAGTGGAATACAAATCTTTTCTCCCTCATCTCTTCTCTCTCTCTTTCTCTAGAGTAGCAGCCCTAGGTTCGACGAAGCCCTAGAGGAAGGGGGGCGCCTCCCTCAAGCCCATGCAGGGGGGCACCCCATCACAGATCCGAGTGGTGGATCTGTGGTTGCTGCCTTCAAAGTGCATGGATCTATTGCAGATCTCCTTAGATTTTCTGGAGTAACATCCAGGTCCATGCGGATGATCCAGAGGTTTTAATTATAGGAGGTATTAGAGCAGTGCATGCGGGATTAGCGGGCATTGCAGGTTGAGCGATGCTTAGGGTTGTGATTTCTCAACACCCTGCACCTCCTTCAGCGGCACCACCTCTGAATCCGGCTTCACAGCTGCCACCACCATCAGAACAACCACAGGCACCTTTGCAAAGTCTGAAGAGGAGACAGACCTATTAGAGTCACCCCAAAACTCTTGAATCAAGAAGGTGGCGATCTTTGAGTCCTTATGTTGTGACCTGATACCTCTCCGATATTAATGGTAGATCAATATCTTGTATGGAACCTGGGTGTCAATCCAAAAAAATAGGAAAGAGATCAAGAGAATGCGGAAGCCCTAGATTGGAACATGGATGAGAGCGTGAGAGAGAGAGAAAGAGGTGGCTAGAGAATTCAGAAGAAAAAACTCTATATTGATTCCTATATGTTAGGGTTATAATGTACACATATACATACCCATGTACATGGACCAAACCCCAAGACCAAAAAACTCCCTAAGCTAACCCAATATATGAAAGCACTCATCGAGCCCTTGTCTCACATGCTCTCATCCCTTGGACTTGTTCTCCAGTCCAAATCCTTAGTTAGCCACCCTTGAAACTCATAAATCTGAGTCCCAAGCTCTAGGATCAATGACCAATCCTAGTCCAAATAGAAAATCCATATACTGCTATTCCCACAACTGGAGTCGACTCCACCAGGGCTCGAGTCGACTGCCTTATGCTTTGAGTCGACTCGACTGAATCTCAAGTCGACTCGACTGTGTGCTAGCAGCGTGCCACTGAAATCTACTCTCTATTTGTCTATTCGAGTCAGCTCTCTCAGAGCCCGAGCTGACTCAACCCTGATCCGAGTCGACTCATCTGAAGCCCGAGTCGACTCCTCTGCTTGTAGCAGCAGATCATTCTTGATTTTTCGCTCCACTTTATGTCTCAGATATCCGAAGCTCCAATGAAGTCCCTCGAAGTCCTCATCACTGAATCTCGAGCCCATGAAATCTGTGCACTGCCTCCACCCTAAGACAACTTGTGTCCTAGTCCTAGGACCCAAACCCGATCCTAGACACCTAGAGCCACCAACCTCGGCTCCTCCTGTGGCCTCCCAAGGCTTCAGAGCACCACACAAATTCTACAATCTCCATCTTGGTATGTCCAAGCCTTGGCACACCCGATAATGTCCTCTTGCACCCCACCATCGATGCTCACCCTAACAGCCCCTTGTATGACCCTTGCCCCCATCAATCCTCCTTAGCTCTTGAGCTCTCTTTGAGGCTTGTGGGATGACCACCTCCATCGCTGAAAACCCTAGCTTGCTCTTTGGCATCACTTTGGAGAATGTTGTAGGCATCCTTCTACTCGATAGCTGCATCAACTATTGCCCTGGACTTTTTCAGAGAGCTCGCAGTGCTCCTACACCAGCACTCGTTGCATACCTTGACATAATCTCCTCAGAACAATACTGCTTTGAACTTGTGCCAAACTCTCTCTCCACCTATGAAGCCACCTCTGTCCGATGCTCCACCAGAAATTGAAGTCCCCCTGATGTTGCAAAAGTCCTCGACTCTGTAACCGAGTCTCTCAAGGCCAACTATCCAACACTGTCCTGCTGGACCTATCGTTGCACCTCGAATATCGTCGCTGTCCCTTCGGACCTTCTGCACTCTGTGGATCCCTCCGAAGTCGTCTTAGATACACTGCACCCTATGGGCTCTTCCGAAACCACCAAGAGCTCATCCCACTCTTCTGATTCAGTGACTGATCCTATAGAATCTGAGCTGATCCTTTCTCCTCCCTTTTTTCTAAGTGGACACTCCCGCTTAAAATGTCCAACTACACCACATCTGTAGCACTTCCTAGCCTCCTTGTTGCCTCCCTGTTGAGACTATTCCCATCCCACTTGTCTGCCCTTCTTCTTTCTTTTCTTGGGCCGCTTTGACACCGTAAGATCCTTTGGAAAGATCTCATCCTTCATCATCCGTTCCCACTGCTCGTTGGACCTTAGCACTAATATGATCTCCTCGTATACTAGCGTCTCCTTACCATACAGCAGCATAATCACCAATGGATCAAAACTTCTAAAAAGTGAATACAACAGCAGCAAGCTTTTGTCCTCCTCTTCAAGCTCCACCATAATATTGAGAAAATCCATGCTCATCTGGTTGAACCACTGAATATGTCCCACAACATCCTCACCTTCTTACATCCGAAGGCTATACAATTGCTTCTTCAGCACCAACTTATTGTACATATTTTTTTTTCATATACAGCTGATGTAACCTCGATCATAAACCTCAGGGTGACCTCTCTTCCAATACGCTGTAAAGCACCTCATCTGCCAAATAAGCCCTAATCATAGCGCATGCCCTTTTCTCCAAGGACATCCACTGCTTGTCATCAATCTCCTCCGGCCTATCCTCCGAGGCTGAATTCAACTCATCTATACTAGTAGATCTTCCATCCTCACCTTTCATATGGTGAAACTCCCCTTCCTGTCAAACTTCTCAAATCCTATCTTCATCCTGCTGCTCTCCATGACTAAAAAATCCAATCAAATACAGCACACAAGATGGATCAGAGAATTACCTGACTAGGGGATTGTGGATAATAGCCTCCAAATCTCTTCCTTCCTCACAAAACTCCAGAGAAAGCCCTAGACCTGATCCTCTTGTTGTTTTTCTGCTGCAAACACCTCCTTGATCTTCTTTTTTCTCCTCCATGCTCAACCGAGCTCTGATATCAATTGTTGCGATCTGGTACCTCTTCGATACCAGCAGTGGATCGATATCTTATCCAGAATCTGGGTGTTAATCCAGAAAAATAGAAAAGAGATCAAGAGAATACGGAAGCCTTGGATTGGAACGTGGATGAGAGCATGAGAGAGAGAGAGAGAAAAAGATGGCCCGAGAATTCAGGAGAAAAAACTCTGTATTGATTTCTATATCTTAGGGTTACAATGTACACATATATATACTAATGTATATGGACCAAACCCCGAGGCCAAAAAATCTTCTGAGCTAATCTAATATATGAAAGTACTCACCGAGCCCTTGTCTTACATGCTCTCATCCCTTGGACTTGTTCTCCAATCTAAATCCTTAGTTAGCCACCCTTGGAACTCATAAACCTGAGCCTCAAGCCCTAAGATCAATGATCAATCCTAGCCCAAATAGAAAACCCATGTACTGTTGTTCTCGCAACTGAAGTCAACTCCATCAGGGCTCGAGTCGACGCTCTTATGCTTCGAGTCAACTTGACTGAACCTCGAGTTGACTCGACTGTGTGCCAGCAGTGTGCCACTAAAATCTGCTCTCTATTTGTCTGTTCGAGTCAGCTTTCTCAGTGCTTGAGCCAACTCGATCCTGATCTGAGTCGACTCATTTGAAGCCCGAGTTGACTCCTCTGCTTGCAGCAATAGATCTTCCTTGATTTCTCACTCTATCTTGTGTCACAAATATCTGGAGCTCCAACCAAGTCCCTCAAAGTCCTCATCACCGAACCTCGAGCTCATGGAAGCTATATATTGTCTCCACCCTAGGACAACTTCCATCCTAGTCCTAGGATCTAGACCCAATTTTAGACACCCGGAGCCACCAACCCCGGCTCTTCCTATGGCCTTTCAAGGCTTGAAAGCACCACACAAATCCTACACCTTGATCAGGGCATGATTCAACTCCTGATCGGCGATGCCCCCAGCACTCCGAGGCCTATGCTATTCGAGACCCTATGCTCAAGTGATGACTTCAAAAAATTGATCAGTGGATCAATGCGATCTGCAATATCTCCTCGATGCCTTATGATGGGTTTAATAACGACCCACCCTTTGATTTGAGGATTATGCAGGAGCCACTTCTTTGGCACTTCAAGGCTCTGCAATTTGAAGTCTATGATGGAATTGTCGATCTCGTCAATCACCTTGAGACCTTCAGGGCAGCAATGCTCCTCCATGGACAGCCAATGTCATTCTTTGTCGAGCCTTCCCCACAATTCTTGTTAGGAGAAATTTTGTGTGGGCTGATGATATGAAAAAGCCCAGGGCCTAGGATGTCCAAGCATAGTGGTCCCGCTTGCTGAAGATCTTACCGACTCATTGTCGGCCATAACTTTTATCGAGCTAGTCCTTGACATCTGTCTGATCGATGCTTCACATCCTGAGCAGACAAAATCCTGTTGATTATGGTTTGGCAACCCTTGTGCATAATCATCGATATTTCCTCATCAGTCGACTCTCGTAACTCAAGCTGATGAATCGATAGTGCATCTGAATGGCCAGTTCAGTCCGATCAGATATGGTCGTTGGCCGATCATGTTAGGCTGACTAACCGCTTTCCTTCGAGCAAGCCTCTGGTCTTTAACTTCCTCATCCAAAAGTAGCACGAGACGACCAACTCTTAGTCGTCATCGACCAACCCTTGTCTCAACGACACCCAATTAGCGACCCTATTCAAAATTTAAATATCTGTCAGGTAACAACTGTCATAAAATTGATAAGACAATTATAACTGCCATTCCTTAAAAATCTCGAGCGATAATTCCGCCACCTCACGTAAGTCATGGGATCGTGCCAACCAACTTACCAACTGAAGCTCCTACCCTCCACCCATAAAGGAAGCTCAAAGAGGACCCCAAAAAAGATATACCATTATTCTGCCTCTCATGCTCCTCCATCTGTTGAACGAGAGTTCTAACTTGAATGTCGGAGGATCCTCGTTCGAGTAACCTATTAGATGTATACCCTAGAAACTAAGTTGGCCGACACATATAACCTTTCTAGTGCTATAGTTTTATAATTGAATAAAATAAATTAAGTTAATTTTTATTCATGTTGAGTCATATATTTATGAATCATTCAAAAAATTAATAGGATAATGACATATATTCTCAAGAGTTGAGAATTTGAGACATATGTCATTGTTGATTAATTTTCAAATACTTTCGATCGATGGATCATCACGAAAATGATGATTGATTTGGTTAGATTGATGCATAGATCATTTTTCTCTGGATTGACGAGTCTCGAGTCTACAGTGTAGGGACACTAGAGCGAGAGTATAAGTGATTGTTAAAAAATAATGGTACTGAGCATGACCAACACAAATGTCACATTGTTGTCTATCCACTCATCAGTGACATACTCGATGCTGTAGTGGTATGAATAATCTTCAAATCTATGGTGCCTCGACTACTCACAGTAGGATTGCTGTAGTTTGACTACACATAAATATAGTTTCTAGCCAAATGAATCCTTATAGTGGATGTTAGCTGTAGTAGGTTCACTATAGGAGTAGGGTGCATGCCTACATGGGATCTATCGACCTTAATAGATAAGGAGTAGTCCTATGTTATTCATAAATTGGGTTCAAAAGATCATGGCCATGGTAGAGTAAATAATGAAAAAAGATTTTCATAGGATTTTACTTATTAACTCGAGTTGATTGAATATTACATATGACAAGTGATGAGGTTTGATGAGTTTTTTATGACCTCCATCTTATCGGGACTCACGATAGAAGGATCGAATCATAAGATAACTGCACCTACAGGTTCAATATTTTATTTTGTTGGATTGTTATTACATACTACTAGATGTTACTAGTGGATTATAAGACTCGCTGAGCATCATCTTGATGATCGATAATCCTTGATGGATAGAGTTGAAATTATTCCAAATCATCGAAAAAAGTTTCGATGATATTGTGATGAAGATCACAGTATATCTCACATCAAATAGAATAAAATCTATGGGGTCACACACAAAAGAGATCTTTATCCGATCAGATGGTTGATATGTGATTATAAATCACAAAGAGATCTAATTATCAATATGATTGATGATTGATCTAATGCAATTGTTATAATTATCAAACTTACTAAGTGTTAATGAGTTGTAGGAAGATTATTTAGCAATTAGATTGCTAATTGACTCAATTTGATAGAGCAATGGGGTTGAAATTAAATTTAATTAAATTTGATTCAATTTAGATTGATTTGGATTTGATTAGATCAAGTCTAATTGGATTATGAGATAACCCAATAGTAAGGAAGACTGATTTCTTATTTAATTAGGATTTGAGTTTGACCTAATTCTAATTAAATTGAGATCTAACCAAGAGAGATTGATTTCTTAGTTGGACTAGAAATTCTCCTCTCTTTGGGTGCACTAATTCCTAATTAGATTAGGAATTGAATTAGATTTAACCTAAGCACCAAGAGAAGTCCCAATTGGCTGGGACTCTTTTTCTCCCTTGGTCCCAAACTTCTCCACACCAAATCATGCCACCTCACTCACATCCCTTCTTGTTTTTGTGTGAAATCTCTATGCCTTAAGCCTCTCCACACCCTCTTTGTTGTGCCACCTGATTTCTGGATAGAGATAAGGATGAATTCAAAAGGGTTTTGAATTCAAATTCTTATGAAATAAGACCTTATCCCCTCTTCCTTGCATGCCTAACTCTATCCCTTTTGGATGCCACATTTATTAGAAATGTGGGTGTGGGAATTGAGTTTTGATCATGAAAAATCTGGTGAGAGTGCGTGAGAGAAGCCACGCTAATTCTATCTCATGCCCCCCTTCTCCATGCCCTGATTGATTTTGGATGAGTTTGAGCTGAATTCAAACTCCTAGTTTGATAATGTTTGACGTTATCTCTTCCTTATTTGGATGCCAATTAAAGGATTAAAAAGGTGTGTGCGCATGGGATATAAGATGAGATCTCTACGTAAAAAAAAAAGAAAATAGGGGTGTATGAAATCAGATTGGATCTGATTTCATCGAAGAAAACAAAAAGGGGCGTGGGTTCCTAAAGGAAGCGAGGCTTCCTAGGATTTTTCATGTGTGGCATGAGATTTGTGAGAGAGATAAGGAAAGAGCTCTCTTCCTCCTCTTCCTCCTTCTCTTCTCCTTGTTCTCTGAGAGGGTTTTAGAGAGTTGAAAAAAATCTGTATCCACCATCAGGAGGTGTCTTCTGCAAGGAAGCTAGCATCTCGATGCAGATGCAAGTCTCTAATTGGATCGAGAGCCTCGTGTGGATATCTGTAGAGATTGGATACGTGTGTAGCTCTACAAGAACCTCACAAGATTATCACGATCATCAATTACGAAGATCATTGATCCGTGTAAAGATAAAGGTCTAACTCTAAGTTTGATTTTATTTTCAACATCTTAATTTCAGCATGTTAATGATCCTGATATATATAGATTAGATCTATATTTTATGCATAATTGATTAAAAATATTTTAATTTAGATCAAAGATTTTTTTGTAGTAATTTTTAAATTTCTGCATGCGTATCTCAGATGTGTGACATCCTTCAACTGGTATCAGAGCTACGGATTTGGTTTTACATGCATATTATTAAGATCTGAAAATCAAATCTTTAGATCTAAAAATTAGATTTAATAATTAAATTAGATCTAATTTAAATACATGTGATGTATTAGATCTTGATTATACATAAGATGTATGAAATCTGTTTATACATATGTGATATTTGTAGATGTAGATTTAATTCTTAGTTGCCTGGTACTTATCGAGATTCATAGTAAAGGCCATCCTACCATAAAAGATTATGGTGGAAGGGGTGCTTGTATGAATGAAGAAAAAGAACCATGAAAAGAAAAAAATTTACTATTGTGTAAAATCCTACATCCAAAATCGTTTAGGATCTAACCTTAATTGAAAAAGTATTTTCATCTTTAGATCTAATCTTTGATAAATATATGTGATGTATTTGATCATGTTTAGATCAGATTTTAAGCTTATGTATGAGATACATAGATTGTTAGTTTAGATCTGAAAGTTGTTTCGATATTTAAACTACCTCATGTTCATAATGTACTTAATTAAAGATCTAAAATTATGAATTAAAAATCTCAAATTAAGTATTAAGGATCTGAAATTAAGATTAAAATCTAAAATTAAGAATTTAAGATCTTAATCTTAAGCATAAAACATGAGGATTTGAGCTTGGATAGTTCAATTAGATCTAGTAATTCGATTACTTTTGGATAATCGATTAGTACATGGAAAGGTTCAATCGAGATGAGCGGTTGATCCAATCCAATCAAGATTTGATTAGAATTAGATCAAGAGTACTCAAGATCAACCCAATAGTTGTAGATTAGTCACATCGATTAACAACCACATATTGATCGATTAACTCAAAGATCTGATTTGGCTCAGTGGCTCGAGCCTGAATTACACAAGCTAATCTATTCAAAATTGTTTGACCTATTGGTGTCTAAAGAAGGTGGTTTGGTTTGATCAAAAAAGAAGTGGTTATTTAATTGATTTCATTCATTGACTTAGCTAATTTTTTGATGTCTAAAAAAAGCAACGGGATGATCCCCACCGATCTTATACTTTTTTGATCAATTTGGTTGATTAGTCTTGATGTGGTTGTTTAGTGATTCAAGCTAATCCATGCCTTTAGGATTAGTTATAACAGTTATGACTAATTAATATTAAAGAGATCTAAATTAAAATCTCTTCATTAATATTAAATCGAGAGGTCTTCCACTGTTGTAGAGTGCCATGCCCTCTTTGATGTTGATTATTCTCGACTAAATACAGTGATTTAGTTGCATCAGGGGAGAAGCAACCACTCTATTGGTATGAGATGCTGTGGGGTAGAGATGGAGTTGGATCCAAGATCTATCAAGTGAGGGTCTAATGATGGCTTCACTCGCACTCAATGGTGGGTCTGACTTAACTAAAAAATAAAGTCAAGATCTATCAAGTGAGATCTCAGGACTTAGAGACCAAGTCCGCTGCAATTTGCTTGATAAACATTGGATAAGGATTGTCCACTTATTGTTGACACATTCATCAAGATTTGTCAGGTAAGATGGTGTGGCAATCGATGGGACCACAGTACTCACTAGAAATCCTAACTCATGAAGGGGTTTTCATTTCCCTGTCTGAGGAGTGTAGGGATTCATAGAAATAGAGGGAGGTAGTTTATTTTTAAAATAAAATTTTTAAAATAAACTAAATAAATCAATTACAAAATCTAACTAGAGTCTTCTTTTCTCTGCTAGAAAATATCTACCTCCAACCCTATTTTCATTTTTAGAAAATAATCAATTAATCGATCTGATTATAAGGATTGGCTTAGAAACCTGAAAATTATTTTTAAGTTTTGAGAAGCTTAGATATGTCTAGGACTAGAAAATCCTAGTGTTATCAAACCATCCGACTGTTGACCAATGAAAAGTGCTGAAAAATTGGATGGATGATTGTAACAAGGTTAGGTGTAACAAGTTGACGTCTAAGTCATCTGAGTTGCAACGTCAGGTCATATAGACTACTTGGGCTATGTTGACTCACCTACAAGGGTTGTATAATGAGAAGAGCCGATCTATGTGTTATGGAGTGTCTGAGAGGCTCTTCAATGCTAAGATAAATTGAAGGCAGTCAGTCTACGATCATCATTTGACGATGATCAAAGATCTAGAGGAGCTTAAGAAGCTTAGCATGACCATGCATAAGGAATTACAAATGAATTTGATCTGGCAATCCCTTACTAATTTGTATGGATAGTTTATAGTAAACTACCATATGAATAAGATTGATTATACTCTAACTAAGTTATTAGACATATTGGTGACCACCTAGGGCATCTTGAAGAATTCAAGGGATACGATTCTTGCTGTGGAGTGGAGAAACTGTCTTGAATACTTGAAAACCCTAAAAGAAAAATGAAAGGGACATACCTTAGAAGGTATGTCAGATTTGCTCAATAGTTTTCATAAAGATTACAGAACCATTTATTTTAAAAATAAAATAGACATGGCTTTATAGTTAATAGTCCCCATCATTTGCATGTTGATGTGGATATATCCGAACAGGTAGTGAGTGCCATTAGATCTGAGAGATCCAGTGATAAGATAAACCTCAAGTATATGTGCCACCTTAGGTTGGGTCATATAGGAGAATAAAGGATTTATAGACTAGAGAAAGATGGGCCTTTGGGCTCGATGACTGTTAAGTCATATCCACTCTGTTAGTCTCATCTTTAAAAAAATATGACCAAGCTACTCTTTGTGGGATATAGAGAAAGGATCACTGAGATACTTGCTCTGGTACACACTGATATTGTGTGTGGCCCATTTGATGTGGCAGCCAGAAAAGATTATCTCTACTTAATTATCTTTACCGTTGATTGTTTACGATATAAGTATGTGTATGAGATATACAAATTTGAGTCATTTAAAATATTCAAAGAATTCAGATATGAAGTAGAGAAACAAATTGAAAAAACTCTAAAGGTACTTCGATCAGATCAAAGAGAATAATACCTAAAAAATTTTTTAGTAATCTCAAGAAAAATAGTATAGTCTCATAATGGACTCCACCTAAAATGCTCCAACTCAATGGGTTTTTAGAATAGAGACATCGGACCCTATTAGATATGGTTTGATCTATGATGAGCTTCACTAATCTTTTTCATTATTTACTTAGGAAACATGCTTTGCTTACCACTAATTAGTAAACTGGGTTCCTTCTTAATCCATTCTTACCATACCATATAAGATATGACATGATAAGAAATCGAGTCTTGATCCTCGCAAGATTCAGAGATATCCGACCCATGTCAAGCGACAGTAGGCAGATAAGATAGAAGTTAGGTCTATAAGAGCTCGTAAGATATCCAAAAGAGTTTTGAGATACTAATTTTGCCTTCCAGAGGATCATAATGTGATTATGACTTGATACACTATCTTCCTAAAAAATAGTTTATCCATGATGAAAATAGTGCGAGGCAATTATAACTCGAAGAGAAAGTCTCTTAAAAGCAACAATGAGTCATAGAGCCTATAGAACCCATTGAGCTAGTAGACGGTGTACCTCATCCATCTTGTAGATCTAGTTGTATCTCCTATCCTTCTAAAAGGTATATGGATGTTGTTGGTGCAAAAATCTGCTTGCGCCGGAGAAGCTGGAGTCGGGGAAGCCGCGGTCGCCGTCGGGACCTGCAAGGGAAGTCTAAACCGGAGGTGGGATTGCTCCGGCAAGACCCTCCGACGCTCAAGTCAGTTCTCTGCCTCAACAAGAATGGAGTGCTCGAACGGAGAATTTAGCAGAGTTTTGAGATAAGAAATGAGCTTAGAGAATAACGTATCTGGATCCCCCCCTTTTTATAGGCGGAGGAGGTAACGGATTGATGGCGATGTCTGTAACCGTCTGGTCGTGGGCCGCCCATAGTCAGGGAGAATTTATTGCGAGGGGTAGTGGAGCTGAATCGTGGCTATCACCGTAGCTCGCCACATGGAATCAGTCGCGAGGAGTGGAGCAGCGTCCGTTGTCATGACTTGCCAGTGGGTGGGAGAATCGTCCGGTATCCGTCGCAGGAGGTGGAGCAGGTTCGTGGCCGTTATTGTGGCCTGCCAGGGGGTAGTGGAGCTGTGCGGAATCCGCCACAGGAAGTGGAGCAGAGCGGCAATGGTTACTGCGGCCTGTCAGGGAATGATGGAGCTGCGCGGAATCCGCCACAGGAAGTGGAGCAGGATCATAGCCGTTACGGTGGCCTGCCAGGGGGTGCAGATACCTCGGATGAAGTTCGGCAGCGGTCGGAGTCCGGCCCCCGTAGGAGTCCGGACTAAATTTGTCTGCAGCCGTTGGGGCCGAGGACGGAGCCCGGCTCCCATAGGAGTCCGGGCAGAGTCTGCTTGCGGCTGCAGTTGTTGGCGTCGAGGATGAAGCTCGGCTCCCATAAGGGTACGGGCGAAGTCTCCCTGCAATTAAAGTTAAAGGCGAAGTCCGGCTCCTGTAGGAGTCCGGACGGGGATCACCAGCAGTCGTTGTTGAGGACGGAGCCCGGCTCCCGTAGGAGTCCGGGTGGAGTCTGCTGGCGGCTGCAGTTGTTGGCGTCGAGGATGAAGCCTGGCTCCCATAAGAGTACGGGCGAAGTCTCCCTGCAATTAAAATTAAAGGCGAAGTCCGGCTCCCGTAGGAGTCCGGACGGGGATTACCAGCAGTCGTTGTTGAGGACGGAGCCCGGCTCCCGTAGGAGTCCGGGCGGAGTCTGCTGGCGGCTGCAGTTGTTGGCGTCGAGGATGAAGCCCGGCTCCCATAAGAGTACGGGTGAAGTCTCCCTGCAATTAAAGTTAAAGGCGAAGTCCGGCTCCCGTAGGAGTCCAGACGGGGATTACCAGCAGTCGTTGTTGAGGACGGAGCCCGGCTCCCGTAGGAGTCCGGGCGGAGTCTGCTGGCGGCTGCAGTTGTTGGCGTCGAGGATGAAGCCCGGCTCCCATAAGAGTACGGACGAAGTCTCCCTGCAATTAAAGTTAAAGGTGAAGTCCGGCTCCCGTAGGAGTCCGGACGGGGATTACCAGCAGTCGTTGTTGAGGACGGAGCCCGGCTCCCGTAGGAGTCCGGGCGGAGTCTGCTGGCGGCTGCAGTTGTTGGCGTCGAGAATGAAGCCCGGCTCCCATAAGAGTACGGGCGAAGTCTCCCTGCAATTAAAGTTAAAGGCGAAGTCCGGCTCCCGTAGGAGTCCGGACGGGGATTACCAGCAGTCGTTGTTGAGGACGGAGCCCGGCTCCCGTAGGAGTCCGGGCGGAGTCTGCTGGCGGCTGTAGTTGTTGGCGTCGAGGATGAAGCCTGGCTCCCATAAGAGTACGGGCGAAGTCTCCCTGCAATTAAAGTTAAAGGCGAAGTCCGGCTCCCGTAGGAGTCCGGACGGGGATTACCAGCAGTCGTTGTTGAGGACAGAGCCCGATTCCCGTAGGAGTCCGGGCGGAGCTGTCCTGTAGTCGATGTCGGCGGTGGGGCCCGGCTCCCGTGGGAGTCCGGGCGGGGCTGTTCTGTAGTTGATGTCGGCGGCGGGGCCCGGCTCCCGTGGGAGTCCAGGCGGAGCTGTTCTGCTTGTAACTGTTGGAGTTGTCGGTGACGGAGTCCGGCTCCCGTAGGAGTCCGGGCGGAGCCGTCCTGTAGTCGATGTCGGCGGCGGGGCCCGGCTCCCGTAGGAGTCCGGGCGGAGCTGTTCTGTAGTTGATGTCGGAGGCGGAGCCCGGCTCCCGTAGGAGTCCGGGCGGTGCTGTTCTGTAGTTGATTCCGCTGAGGTTTCCGGCTGTGGGTATTTTATACCCAACACCAGTCCCCCTACTTTCGAGTTTGAATTTCAAACGAAGGAAGTACAGAGAGAGAGAGATGGGCACAGCCGGAACCGTCCCTTCGAATCCTGCGCACTGCCGCCTCCAGATATTTTGGCATTAAATGAGCGCGTGCCGGAGTCTTTTCGAATTGGAGCAGTACGAGGGGACGCTTCGAAATTCCCGCAGGTACACTGGCCTAGGGACGGCGCAATTATGATCCTGCCAACCGTCAGCCGCTTTTAGCCATCTGCCAGGAGGAGTGGGACACGTGTCGGATGCGGACTGGCCCGGGGGATTCGCGATCATTATGGCGCCGGATCTCAGGGTCTATTTAAACCTGTCCTCCCCCCTTCAGGCGCCCTACTCCATTCCTGAGTTTTCGCTGGTGTCTGTCTTCTCTTCGAGAGCCCTGCTCTAGTGAACGTCTTCTCGAGCCGTAGGCGCCTCCCGTTTCTCGTCCCCCAGGTCCCTCAGAGTAATATAGGTTAGTGCCAACCTTCCTCTCACCGCCTAGGGGCTTCTCCTCTCTTCATTACTTTTGTGCCTTCCTCCGAGTTAGCCTTCGGCCTCTCGTTCCTCTTTCGGTCTGTCTTTTTAGGGTCCTTTAGATGAACTGATACTCGGCTCTAAAGCCGAGTACCATCTTTTCCTTCGATCAAATGAGCCACCAATTTGTGGCCCATTTTGTCAGCAGCCGGCGTCCCCGGAAGGGTTCAGAGTCCCTCATCAACATCAAGCAGAGGGAAGGGGAGTCCATACGGGCCTACGTCAACCGCTTTAACATTGCGGCGTTGGAGGTCCGGAACTTGGACCAATCAGTTGCTATGGCCGCCCTGAAAGACGGCCTTCAGAAGAACGATCTTTTGTACTCCCTGGAGAAGAAGTACCCCAAAAATTTTGCCGATTTACTGGATCGGGCTGAAGGATACGTCCGAGCGGAAAAAGCCTTCAAAATGAAGGACGAAGAGACAGCAAGGGAGCGTCAAGCGGGAGATTCGAGTAAGCCCGCAGTTGAGAAAAGGCCCAAGGAAGCCCGACCGCGTTTCCGATCCCCTCTTGGACATAAGCGCGCTCATACTCCACCCCGGGCACGCAGGCAGAGAAGCCCGGACCGCGGGGTTCGACGGGGCTCCCCACCAGGGAGATTTCGTAACTACGCCCCCCTCAACGCCTCGAAGGCCCAAGTATTAATGGAGGTCAGGGAGCAGCTCCCTAGGCCGGAGAGGATGCGCACACATCCCGGGAAGCGCAACCCCAACAAGTTCTGCCTCTACCACCGCGACCACGGCCACGACACCGAAGAATGTATCCAGCTCCAGGACGAGATCGAGGAGCTCATTCGACGAGGTCGACTCGACAGATTCATCCACCGCAGGCCTGAGGGTAGAGGAGACTGGCCAAGAGCCCTCCCACCGCCTGAACCGCAGAAAAGGGAGGAGCAGCCCGGGGACCGGCCTCCCATCGGGACCATCGACTCCATCACCGGAGGGCCTCAAGGAGGAGCGAAAAAACTGTAAATGTATCACTTACTATTTCGCCTTGAATCTACTTTTCTTTCTACCTAACGTGCCCCTCCCACCTAGCGTGGATGTATTATGACTGGATATGATCCCTCCAAAAACACAGCCATGTCAGGAACAGGAGGAGAACCTCATCCTGACATGAGCAAAGTCAAAGACTCGATTCTTTTAGACCGGATGGGGGGAGAGGCCTTACAACGCCCTAATGTGCCCCCACAGCCTTGTTAGGGACAGGAGGAAAACCTCACCCTAACTTGAGCAAAGTCAAAGGCCTGGTTCTTTTAGACCGGATGGGGGGAGAGGCCTTGCAACGCCCTAATGTGCCCCCACAGCCCTGTTAGGGACAGGAGGAGAACCTCGCCCTAACTTGAGCAAAGTCAAAGGCCTGGTTCTTTTAGACCGGATGGGGGGAGAGGCCTTACAATGCCCTAATGTGCCCCCACAGCCATGTCAGGAACAGGAGGAGGACCTCGTCCTGACATGAGCAAAATCGAAGGCCCGATTCTTTTAGACCGGATGGGGGAGAGGCCTCACAGCGTCCTAACACGGCCCCACAAGCCAGGCTGGTAATGCGAGGAGAACCTCACGTCGGTTCGAGCAAAATGGAAGGCCCGGACTCCTACGGGAGCCGGGTTCCAACGCCAGGGAAGACCTTGCCCGAACTCCTACGGGAGCCGGGTTCCAACGCTAGGGAAGACCTCACCCGGACTCCTACGGGAGCTAAGTTCCAACGCCAGGGAAGACCTCGCCCGGACTCCTACGGGAGCCGGGTTCCAACGCCAGGGAAGACCTCGCCCGGACTCCTACGGGAGCCGGGTTCCAACGCCAAGGAAGACCTCGCCCGGACTCCTACGGGAGCCGGGTTCCAACGCCAAGACAGACTTCACCCGGACTCCTACAGGAGCCGGGTTCCAACGCCAGGGAAGACTTCACCCGGACTCCTACGGGAGCCGGGTTCCGCCTACAAGGAAGACTTCACCCGGACTCCTACGGGAGCCGGGCCCCATCCGCGACTTCTGCGGCAAGGGTTAATGGTGACGAAACTCGGTCGCCTAATAAGATCGGATGAAAGGAAAAAGCCCCCCCCCGACGATGTCTACATCAGACAAGTCAAACATCAAGAAAGGTTCTGCAGACAACAATATTAGCGCAGCGCGCGGACGAGGTAACGCGAAATGCTCTTTTCATTTCATTTCCGATATATACACACTACAAGGCCAGGACGGCCAAGGAAAGAAGGACAAAAAGACAAAAAGAAAATAACTGCATGATAAGACAGAAAGACAAAAGAGCTCTAAGGAGGTCCTGCTCCCTCCGACCTAGGGTTATCTACTCCATCCCTCAACCAGGACTGCCTCAGGTTCTCTATTGCTTCTTCTAGTTCTTCCCTCTTCCGCAGCGCATCCTGGAGCGCAAGACGAAGTTGCTGGCTCTTAGCCTCTGCTTCTCGACGCCACTTCCGCAAAACTTCGGACTCCGCCTCCGCGTCTGCGACGGCCTTCCGCTCAAGTGCCAGTTGGATCTTCACTTGTTGCAGCTCGGCCGTCTTCTCCTCGAGGGAGACAGAAATCCCTTCAACAGTGCCTCTCAGGGCCTGGAGCTCTTCGGAATCTTGGGCGGAAGTGAGCTGCGCCCTATTAGCCAGCTGTCTCTGGAGACGAACGACTTCGTCAGCCGCCGTCCGGAATCTCCCTTTATACTCTTCCACTTGCCGGCGCCAGCTGGCCCGCTGCACGTCGTGGCTCATCTCGGCGTCTTGAAGCTGCTTCTGAAGGTCGGAGACCTTCTGCGACCACTTCTGTCCATCATCAACCCGGGCCAAGAGCCGGGATGAGTTTCCTTCCAGCTGGCCGATCTTCCTCTTCGCAGCTGACAGCTCCACCTTAAGGGCGCTGATCCTGACCTCTTGAGCCCAAATTTGGTCGCTAGTGCTCTTCTTGCATTCCTCGAGCTCCTTTGTGAAGTTCGCCTTCCTCCGGTTGTAATCCATGATCGCCTTCACATGGAGACTCCGAAAGTGGGCGGCCTCGGCGGCGGCTTCAGAATGGCCTTCTCTCGATTTGCAGAGCTCGCCTTCCGACTTCTTCAACTTCTTCGTCAGGTGAAGGACCTCCTTTTTCAACCGCTGGATTGTCGATTTCAGCGGGACCCCCAGGGGCAAGGGGAGTGCTTCAGCAGGGCACCGCCATCGGAAGATGCAAGCATCAAAGATCGACTCATTACAAGAAGAAAAGCAGAAAGAAGGAGGGGGGGAAGGAGAAGCCATCCACAACAAAAAATTCGACTTTATTGATTGAATAATTTTGAAGACAAACAGAAAGGAAATATGGCGATAAAATAAGGGCACAAGATCAGAGGTCTCAGACCTCAGGGGCAGGAGGTGGAGAACTCGGCGCGGGGGGTGCGACTGCGGTGACGGCGGACGAGGGGCCGGCCTCATCTTCAGACTCCTCAAGAAAGCCGAGATCGAGGTCGGGGTATTTGCTGGCCACCTTCTCTTGGCAGAGCTCGAACCCCTTAGTGAACGCCTCCTGGCCGAACTGGAAGTTCAGGTCCCTCATCTCCGCGGAGGCCTTGAATTCCTCCACCACAAGAGCCCTGGCCTCCGAGACCAGAATCGGAGTTTGCTCGACCAAATGGGCGACCTCGGCCTCCGCCTTCCTCGCCGACTCCTCCAAGATTCGTCTCTCCTCTTCCCGGGCTCGCCTTTCTCTCTCCAGGGCCTCCTAGAGGGCGACTACTTCGACCGACTTCGCTTGGAGGCGAGCAACCTCGGCTTGGCAGCGTTCCTCCACCTGAAGGAGGTCCCTCCTCATACGGCTCGTCGCCTCGACATAGGCGAAGAGCTGGTGCCCAATCTGCAAGGACGGATGGAGAATTACGACAAAGGCCGGGTGACTGTGTAAATAAATATCTGCTTACCTCGAGGAAGGACCCCAAAGAGTCCCAAGCCCGCTGCTCAGGATCGGCGGGTCGATCCTCTCCACGACGTCAGACAAGATGCAGCCGTCAAGCAGCCGCCTGATCAAGTCCCTATCGTTGAAGGGGTTCTCCGATCCCCCCTCGGAGCAGACGGACTCATCTGCAGCAGCTCGGTGGCTGCTCGTCCTGCGAGACACCGATTTCCTCCTCCTCCCTGCGGCAGGCCCCTCCGTGGGGCGAACCCCCGGAGCGGGGGCCCCAGTCGGCGGGCTCCTCGAGGAGGCCTGGGGAGCCACGGGCTCGGCATCTGAAGGAATGTCGATGGCCGGGGCCGCCTGGACGGGCGCGGCCAAGCTCGTCTCCTCCGCCCTGGCCCTCTTCGCCGATCTGGAGGCCGCCGCGCCCTTTCTCTTCTGAGCTCTCATGCCCCTGGCGAGCATCCGCGTCGCTTCGGCGTCTATTGCTAAAAAAAAAAAAAATGATGATGAGAAAAGAAAAAGGAGAAGGAAGAAAAAAAAAAAGAAAAAGAAAGAAAAAGGAAAGAGTGGGGAGGAAAAAGAGGTAAAGAGAAGAAAAAGAGGAAGGCGAGAAAAGAAAAGATAAGATGAATACTCGCTGGATCCTGAGGGCTCAGGTCGATGTTGAAAAGAAGCTGCTCCCTCAGAAGATTAGGAAAAGAAGGAGCGGGATAAGTTAGAAGCTTCTGGGTGGCCTGGAGGTCGTCCTCCCCCAGGCTGGGAGCCCGGCGGACAGAATCCCTCAGAGACCCCCAGGGGGGCAGGCCCAATTCCAAGGTCGGGCAGTGGACGAAGAGGTATTTCCCCTTCCAATTGTGAATCGAAGAAGGGGCGCCCTTCAGCAACCCCTTCTTACCAAACTGGGGGGAGAAGTACCACCAGTCCTTCGCCGAAGGATGGCGTTTGAAGGTATAAAAATGCCTAAACAAGGAGAGGGACGGCTGAACCTCGGCTATGTGGCAGAGGGAGAGAAACCCTATCAAAAACCTAAAGGAATTCGGGGCCACGGAAGCAAGAGAAATGTCCAAGAAGCGGAAGAAGGCAGCGACAAAGACAGGAAGCGGAAGCCAGAGTCCGGCACGGAATGCTTCCTGATACAAACAGAAGCGACCGGGAGGAGGAGTGCTGGCCCGATCAGAGGGGCCAGGTAGCTCCAGGTCGTACTCCGGAGGAACCCCATACCGAACCCTTATCAGAAGGAGTTCATCCAAAGTCGACGAACATGGAATAGCGCCCGATGCAAAAATCGGGCGAGGCCCAGCCCCGGACGCGGGTTCGTCTGCAGAGACAGGGACCTGGGGGTTTGAAGCAGAAGAACTCTCAGAACTGCCGGGAGCAGAAGAGTCAGAAGACATTTTGAGTAGTTTCGAAGGGAGGATCTAAAGGACCCTAAAAAGACAGACCGAAAGAGGAACGAGAGGCCGAAGGCTAACCCGGAGGAAGGCACAAAAGTAATGAAGAGAGGAGAAGCCCCTAGGCGGTGAGAGGAAGGTTGGCACTAACCTATATTACTCTGAGGGACCTGGGGGACGAGAAACGGGAGGCTCCTACGGCTTGAGAAGACGTTCACTAGAGCAGGGCTCTCGAAGAGAAGACAGACACCAGCGAAAACTCAGGAATGGAGTAGGGCGCCTGAAGGGGGGAGGACGGGTTTAAATAGACCCTGGGATCCGGTGCCAAAATGATCACGAATCCCCCGGGCCAGTCCGCATCCGACACGTGTCCCACTCCCCCTGACAGACGGCTAAAAGCGGCTGACGGTTGGCAGGATCATAATTGCACCGTCCCTAGGCCAGTGTACCTGCGGGAATTTCGAAGCATCCCCTCGTACTGCTCCAATTCGAAAAGACTCCGGCACGCGCTCATTTAATGCCAAAATATCTGGAGGTGGCAGTGCGCAGGATTCGAAGGGACGATTCTGGCTGTGCCCATCTCTCTCTCTCTGTACTTCCTTCATTTAAAATTCAAACTCGAAAGTAGGGGGACTGGTGTTGGGTATAAAATACCCACAGCCGGAACCCTCAGCGGAATCAACTACAGAACAGCACCGCCCGGACTCCTACGGGAGCCAGGCTCTGCCTCCGACATCAACTACAGAACAACACCGCCCGGACTCCTACGGGAGTCAGGCTCCGCCTCCGACATCAACTACAGAACAGCTCTGCCCGGACTCCTACGGGAGCCGAGCCCCACCGCCGACATCGACTACAGGACGGCTCCGCCCGGACTCCTACGGGAGCCAGGCTCCATCACCGACAACTCCAACAGTTACAAGCAGAACAGCTCCGCCCGGACTAGGAGCCAGGCTCCGTCACCGACAACTCCAACAGTTACAAGCAGAACAGCTCCGCCCGGACTCCCACGGGAGCCGGGCCCCGCCGCCGACATCAACTACAGAACAGCCCCGCCCGGACTCCCACGGGAGCCGAGCTCCGCCGCCGACATCGACTACAGGACAGCTCCGCCCGGACTCCTACGGGAGCCGGGCTCCATCCTCAACAACGACTGCTGGTAATCCCCGTCCGGACTCCTACGGGAGCCGGACTTCGCCTTTAACTTTAATTGCAGGGAGACTTCACCTGTACTCTTATGGGAGCCAGGCTTCATCCTCGACGCCAACAACTGCAGCCGCCAGCAGACTCCGCCCGGACTCCTACGGGAGCCGGGCTCCATCCTCAACAACGACTGCTGGTAATCCCCGTCCGGACTCCTACGGGAGCCGGACTTCGCCTTTAACTTTAATTGCAGGAAGACTTCGCCCGTACTCTTATGGAAGCCGGGCTTCATCCTCGACGCCAACAACTGCAGCCGCCAGCAGACTCCGCCCGGACTCCTACGGGAGCCGGGCTCCGTCCTCAACAACGACTGCTGGTAATCCCCGTCTGGACTCCTACGGGAGCCGGACTTCGCCTTTAACTTTAATTGCAGGGAGACTTCGCCCGTACTCTTATGGGAGCCGGGCTTCATCCTCGATGCCAACAACTGCAGCCGCCAGCAGACTCCGCCCGGACTCCTACGGGAGCCGGGCTCCGTCCTCAACAACGACTGCTGGTAATCCCCGTCCGGACTCCTACGAGAGCCGGACTTCGCCTTTAACTTTAATTGTAGGGAGACTTCGCCCGTACTCTTATGGGAGCCGGGCTTCATCCTCGACGCCAACAACTGTAGCCGCCAGCAGACTCCGCCCGGACTCCTACGGGAGCCGGGCTCCGTCCTCAACAACGACTGCTGGTAATCCCCGTCCGGACTCCTACGGGAGCCGGACTTCGCCTTTAACTTTAATTGCAGGGAGACTTCGCCCGTACTCTTATGGGAGCCAGGCTTCATCCTCGACGCCAACAACTGCAGCTGCCAGCAGACTCCGCCCGGACTCTTACGGGAGCCGGGCTCCGTCCTCAACAATGACTGCTGGTGATCCCCGTCCGGACTCCTACGGGAGCCGGACTTCGCCTTTAACTTTAATTGCAGGGAGACTTCGCCCGTACCCTTATGGGAGCCGGGCTTCATCCTCGATGCCAACAACTGCAGCCGCAAGCAGACTCCGCCCGAACTCCTACGGGAGCCGGGCTCCGTCCTCGGCCCCAACGACTGCAGATAAATTTAGTCCGGACTCCTACGGGGGCCGGACTCCGATCGCTGCCGAACTTCATCCGAGGTATCTGCACCCCCTGGCAGGCCACCATAACGGCCACGATCCTGCTCCACTTCTTGTGGCGGATTCCGCGCAGCTCCATCATTCCCTGACAGGCCGCAGTAACCATCGCCGCTCTGCTCCACTTCCTGTGACGGATTTCGCACAGCTCCACTACCCCCTGGCAGGCCACAATAACGGTCACGAACCTGCTCCACCTCCTGTGACGGATACCGGGCGATTCTCCCACCCGCTGGCAAGTCACGACAACGGACGCTGCTCCACTCCTCGTGACTGATTCCACGTGGCGAGCTACGGTGATAGCCACGATTCAGCTCCACTACCCCTCGTAATAAATTCTCCCTGACTATGGGCGGCCCACGACCAGACGGTTACAGACGTCGCCATCAATCCGTTACCTCCTCCGCCTATAAAAAGGGGGGGATCCAGATACGTTATTCTCTAAGCTCATTTCTTATCTCAAAACTCTGCTAAATTCTCCGTTCGAGCACTCCATTCTTGTTGAGGCAGAGAACTAACTTGAGCGTCGGAGGGTCTTGCCGGAGCAACCCCACCTCCGGTTTAGACTTTCCTTGCAGGTCCCGGCGGCGACCGCGGCTTCTCCGACTCCAGCTTCTCCGACGCAAGCAGATTTTTGCACCAACAACATCCATATACCTTTTAGAAGGATAGGAGATACAACTAGATCTACAAGATGGATGAGGTACACCGTCTACTAGCTCAATGGGTTCTATAGGCTCTATGACTCATTGTTGCTTTTAAGAGACTTTCTCTTCGAGTTATAATTGCCTCGCACTATTTTCATCATGGATAAACTATTTTTTAGGAAGATAGTGTATCAAGTCATAATCACATTATGATCCTCTGGAAGGCAAAATTAGTATCTCAAAACTCTTTTGGATATCTTACGAGCTCTTATAGACCTAACTTCTATCTTATCTGCCTACTGTCGCTTGACATGGGTCGGATATCTCTGAATCTTGCGAGGATCAAGACTCGATTTCTTATCATGTCATATCTTATATGGTATGGTAAGAATGGATTAAGAAGGAACCCAGTTTACTAATTAGTGGTAAGCAAAGCATATTTCCTAAGTAAATAATGAAAAAGATTAGTGAAGCTCATCATAGATCAAACCATATCTAATAGGGTCCGATGTCTCTATTCTAAAAACCCATTGAGTTGGAGCATTTTAGGTGGAGTCCATTATGAGACTATACTATTTTTCTTGAGATTACTAAAAAATTTTTTAGGTATTATTCTCTTTGATCTGATCGAAGTACCTTTAGAGTTTTTTCAATTTGTTTCTCTACTTCATATCTGAATTCTTTGAATATTTTAAATGACTCAAATTTGTATATCTCATACACATACCTATATCGTAAACAATCAACGGTAAAGATAATTAAGTAGAGATAATCTTTTCTGGCTGCCACATCAAATGGGCCACACACAATATCAGTGTGTACCAGAGCAAGTATCTCAGTGATCCTTTCTCTATATCCCACAAAGAGTAGCTTGGTCATATTTTCTTAAAGATGAGACTAACAGAGTGGATATGACTTAACAGTCATCGAGCCCAAAGGCCCATCTTTCTCTAGTCTATAAATCCTTTATTCTCCTATATGACCCAACCTAAGGTGGCACATATGCTGAAAGAAGGTGCTTGCTAACTTGGTGGTAAATGATTCACATGGTAGTTGTACATGAAACTTGAGAGAATTCCATCTCAGTTACAACTGAGTAGTGCTGGATGCCAAGGAAGGAGTTTGAATCTTCTATGGTCTCCACTATTATGACCTCCCAGTGATCAGCCCATGTGGTGGTGGTCATGGACCACAAGACAAGAAAGAAGCCATTGCATGGTCCTTGTTGGGATATACCGACTGACCCCCGTACGCCGACTTATCCTTGGACCGATCTGACCAATGCTTGACTCTACCCACCGGACAGACAGACGACTCCGACAATGACTGCCGACAATATTCGATCGAAGGTATGCCGACCAAACAGACCAATACTGTTTCCAACCGACCGAACGGTCGAACCTATATCACCGACTCACTGTCGGGGGTGGCAGCCGACGTCTGACTTCCACAAGGCACCAGATCAGCCGACAGTATTTTTGAGTCATCACCCAATGTTCCGACAGCCGAATACTGACATATAGTCGGCTAGCCCATCCAAATACCGTACAACCGCTATGGACTGTTGTCCTATCAAGGACATACTGTGCGACCGTCCTGAGACATTGTCCTGCCAAGGACATGGGTTAATTCTGATGACCTGACAACCCACACCGATTTGACAGCCCCCGACGATTTGACAACTCTCCAATTGTCTGCACCATTAATGGTGGGACCATACCGTATTCTATTATAAAATAGAGTAAGACAACAGTTTCGGTAAGCTTTCTCAAGCTTTCTTAAGCTCTCGAAAAGTTTTTAAGCTCGAAGCACTATCTCTAAACTCTGCTAAAATCTCATTCGAGTGCTCCATTTCTTTTGAAGCAGAGTACTGACTTGAGCGTCGGAGGGTCTTGTTGGAGCACCCCCAACTCCGGTTTAGACTTTCCTTGCAGATCCCGACGGCGGCCGTGATCCCCTCGACTCCAGCTTCTCCGGTATCGGCAGAATTCTGCTCCAACAGAATTGACGCTAGAGGAAGGGGCTGTATCTTCGTAGGACCCTTGTTCTTAAAGGAGTACTCAACGGGACTGTCTCCGGTCATCTTCTTCGACATCTTCTTCTTCTTATCCGGCCAGATCCCAACCTGATGCCTCCTCGAAAGGTATCCACTAGGCGATCTACGACCTCCATGGCTAGATCTCAGCAAGATCCGTCGGCTCTGACCTCGTCTCCAATTTTCCAGGGTCCTCCTCCTCCGACAACAGCAGTCGGCATGGAGCAGTTCGACCTGCTGGTTCAGCAGGTCAGGGGCCTCACCGAAGCGGTGCAGGCCATGCAGCAGAAGCCGCAGGTATCTGTGCGGCTAGAAAGAGCATCGTCGGAGTTCCAGAAGCCGACGATCGAATGGCCAACTTGGGTCGATCGCCCTATATCCCCTGAAAAGGGGAAGCAGAGGGCGGAGAGCCCTCTGTCTGATCACGATTCCACCCCCGGAGGGTCCTTACCTCTGTTCTGCTAGAAGACCCTCGAGATTCACGATCGAGAGGATCTCCTAGATCAAAAGTTTCAAGAGATAAACCAACGGATCGAAGAGCTCCACCATGCTCCCTCTGCTTACGGTGAGGATATCTGTACTGACCCTCCTTTTCCTTAAAGGATTATGCAGGAACCGATCCCGTCGAACTTCAAGCTTTCCCAATTTGAGAGCTACGACAGGACCTCAGATCCGGTTGACCACCTGGAGGCCTTCTGGATAATGATGCTGCTCCATGGCGTGTCAAACGCCATCCTGTGCCGAGCTTTTTCATCTACTTTGAAGAGAGCAGCAAGAAATTGGTACTCGATACTGAAGTCGGGTACTATCTTCTCCTTTGATCAAATGAGCCATCGGTTTGCGGCTCTTTTCGTCAGCAGCCGATGTCCCTGGAGAGGTTTGGAGTCTCTCATCAACATCAAGCAAAAGGAGGGAGAATCCATCCGAACTTATGTCAACCATTTTAACACCACCGCATTGGAGGTCCGAAACTTGGATCAATCAGTTGCAATGGCCGCCCTGAAGAGCGGTCTTCAAAAGAATGACCTTTTGTTTTCTCTGGAAAAGAAGCATCCCAGGGACTTCGCTGATTTGCTGGCTCGGGCCGAAGGATATGTCCGAGCAGAGGAAGCCTTCAAGCTGAAGGAGGAGGAGGTCGTGAAGGAGCGACAGGCGGGTGACTCTGATAAGTCCGTAGCTGAAAAAGGGCCGAGTGAAGCTCGATCGCGTTCTCAAACTCTCCCCGAACACAAGCATGTTCGAACTCCCCCCCGAGCTCGTAGGTAGAGAAGCCCGAACTGCAGAGTTCGATGGAGCTCTCCCCCAGGAAGATTCCACAGCTACGCCCCTCTCAATGCTCCAAAAACTCAAGTGCTGATAGAGATCATGGAGCAGCTGCCAAGGTCGAAAAAGATGCGCACACACCTCAGAAAGTGCAACCCTAACAAGTTCTGCCTCTATCATTATGACTACGACCATGACACGGAGGAGTGTATTCAGCTCCAAGACGAGATCGAGGAGCTCATCAGATGAGGTCGGCTCAACAGATTCATCTGATGTGGGCCTGAAGGTAGGGAAGATCGACCGAGGGCCCTACCACAACTAGAGCCACCAAGGAGGGAAGAACAGTCTGAAGATCAGCCTTCAATAAGGATCATCAACACTATCTTTGGAGGACCCCGACGGAGAGCAGCCAGTGGATCGGTCGGACCGTCCAAGCGACAGAGAACTGAAGAATCTATAACCTTTACTGAAGAAGATGCCCAGGAGATTCAATTCTCCCATAATGATGCGGTTATAGTTTCTTTAAATATTGCTGACTATGATGTACGCCGCATCTTTGTTGATAATAGAAGCTCGATCGATATTTTATTTTATGATATATTCTCAAAAATATCCATTTCGGATGATTGATTAGGGCCGATAAGCTCTCCATTGGTAGAGTTCACGGCGATGCTGTGCCAGTGGAAGGAGTAATAACTTTGACCATAGTTGCAGGTCAGTGTCCGAAATAATCTAGAGCGCAAGTGGATTTTCTGGTAGTAAGGGCACCGTCTGCCTACAATGTAATACTCAGCCGACCTGACCTCAACGCCCTCCGAGCTATGGTATCGACCTACCATTTGAAGTTAAAATTTCTTACAAGCCAAGGGGTCGGAGAGGTCAGAGAAGATCAAGTCCTAGCAAAACACTCCTATAACATAGCCTTACAAAGAAATGGTCAGTCTGACCCCTGTCCGATTGATGGATTAGATGCCCGCGACGACCTTGCTGAAGAACGAGGTGAGCCAATTGAAGATCTTGTCTCAATTCCTTTGAACGATAGGAATGAAGAGCACGTGGTAAAGATTGGCTCCAACCTGGGAGAAGAGGTAAGGACACGGCTCATCAATTTTCTACAAAAGAATGTGGATGTTTTTACTTGGGTTCCGACGGATATGCCGGGGATTGATGTGGAAGTCATGGAACACCATCTAGCTGTTGATCTCAAACATCGATCGATGAAGAAAAAAATCCGAGGTCATGCACCGGAAAGGCAGAAGGCAATAGTTGAGGAAGTTGATAAACTCCTGAAAGCTAGATTCATCAAAGAAGTCAACTATCCGAACTAGGTCTCCAATGTGGTTCTCATCAAGAAGGCGAACGACAAGTGGAGGATGTGTATAGACTTTAAAAAGCTGAACAAAGCCTGTCCGAAGGACAGTTACCCTCTGTCTAGAATTGACCAATTGATGGATGCAACCTCGGGCCACGAGCTTCTCACTTTCGTGGATGCATTCTTCGGCTACAATCAAATCAGGATGGTACCAGAGGATGAAGAAAAGACTACTTTTATCACTGACCGTGGTTTTTACTGTTATAGGGTCATGCCTTTTGACCTCAAAAATGCAGGGGCGACCTATCAATGACTGGTGAACAAGATCTTCAAAGAGCAGATCGGCCGCAACATGGAGGTCTATGTGGATGACATGCTTGTAAAAAGCAAATCCTCAATAAACCACGTCGCCGACCTTGAGGAGACCTTCAGCGCCCTCTGAAAATACAAGATGAAACTGAACCCAACCAAGTACGCTTTTGGAGTAACCTCAGGAAAATTCTTGGACTTTATGGTGTCGGAGCGCGGGATCGAAGCAAATCCAAAAAAGATTCGTGCCATCCAGAAAATGATCGCCCCAAAGTCACTAAAGAAAGTTTAGCGCCTTACTGGGAGAGTAGCAGCTCTGAATCACTTCATCTCAAGGTCGGTCGAACGGTGCCTACCTTTCTTTCAGACTCTCAAACAGCCGAAGAACTTCTGTTGGACCACTGAATGTCAGCAAGCATTCGAAGAATTGAAGAACTACCTCGACTCACCTCCGCTATTGGCAAAGCCCGAACCTAAAAAGGGGTTGTTCCTATACCTGACGGTCTCCCCTATGGTTCTCACAGTAGTTCTAATTAAGGAAGAAGCAAAAACTCAACGACCGATCTACTACATAAGTCGAGTATTGAGAGATGTCGAAATCAGGTACACTAAGTTAGAAAAACTAACTTACGCCCTGTTGATTGTAGCCCGAAGGCTCCGATCTTACTTTCAAGGGCACACCATAACACTGCTCACCGACCAGCCGATTAAGACAGTTTTGCATCAAGCGAATGCTTCCGGAAGGATAGAGAAATGAACGGTCGAGCTCACAAAATTCAATATTGACTATCGACCTCGACCGATGATAAAAGCCCAGATATTAACAGACTTCATAGTGGAATGCACTATCCCGGAAGAAGCCAAACTTGAACGAGGTGAAACTGACAATCCAGGGCTCCAGCCGAACTCCCCTGAGAAAAGAACAGATCTCACTGATGGTTTTTGGGCCCTCTATGTGGACGGTTCCTCCAACATGTCAGGCACAGGTGCGGGCCTGATCTTGGTCAATCCGGAAGGAATTATCGCAGAGTACGTACTGCACTTCGGATTTCCTGTGACAAATAATGGAGCAGAATATGAAAATCTGATTGCAGGACTGAAGATCGCCAAAGAATTAGAAGTAGATCGGCTCCAAGTCTACAGTGACTCCCAATTGGTGGTGGGACAAGTCAGCGAAAACTATGAAGCTCGGGAAGACAGTATGGCCAAGTATCTCAAAAAGATAAAAGAGATCATCCCTACCTTTGGCAGCTTTGACATCAAGCAGATTCCAAGAGCAGAAAATGCCAGGGCCGATCTTCTCTCCAAGTTGGCTACACTGGCTCCGACTGAACTACCCAAGGAAGTCCTCTTCGAAGTTCTGAAATATCCAAGTATGGAAGAACCGCAGCTTGTAATAGAGATCAGCCATGAACCCAGCTGGATTGACCCACTGGTTGCATACCTCAAAGACGGGATTCTTTCTCATGATGCAAAAGAAGCTCGAAAGCTTAGAAATCAGGCCTCCCGATATATTCTTTATGAGGGCAACCTGTACAAGAGGTCGTACTCTTTGCCCCTCCTGAAATGTCTCCGACCTTCTGAAGTCGATTTTGCCTTGTGGGAGGTTCATGAAGGAGTCTGCGAAAGTCACCTGGGGGCCAGATCTTTATCCCATAAACTGCTCCGATAAGATTATTACTGGCCTACAATGTACCACGACTCCATTGAATATGTCAGAAAGTGTGATCGATGTCAGAGATATACGAATATCCAAAGACAGCCCACCTCCGAACTTACACCTTTGAGTGCCCCATGGCCATTTGCACAATGGGGGATGGATATCCTTGGATCTTTTTCCATGGCATCTGGGCAGCAGAAGTTCCTCCTGGTGGCAATTGACTACTTCACCAAGTGGATCGAAGCCGAACCTTTGACGAAAATCACAGAAGCTAAAGTGCAGGACTTCATCTGGAAGTCAATCATTTGTAGGTTCGGCTTATCCAGAACTCTCATTACTGATAATGGGCTATAATTTGCTGGAGCAAGATTTGCTGAATTTTATGAGGACTTAAATATTTTCCATAACTTCATGTCAGTAGCCCATCCGCAGGCAAACGGCGAAGCCGAGGTGACCAACAGGACTCTGTTGCAAGGAATCAAGGCGAGACTTGAAAAAGCAAAGAAAACTTTAGCAGACGAGCTTTATCATGTGTTATGGGCATACCGAACTACCCAAAGACTGCCCATGGGGGAGACCCCCTTTGCCTTAGCCTTCGGAACAGAAGCCGTTATCCCAATTGAACTCAAGCTTCCATTGGCGCGAGTCGTGGCATTCGACGAGTAGCGTAACTCACAGGATCTCAAGGCCAACCTCGACTTATTAGAAGAAAAGCGGGAGACAGCTCAAGTTCGGATGGCAGCCTACAAGCAAAAAGTAGCCCGCTACTACAACTCTCGGGTCAAGAGCAAAGCCTTCAAAGTGGGGGACTTAGTACTTCAGCGAGCCGCTATTTCACAACCTCAGAATCAAGAAAAACTTGCCCCAAATTGGGAAGGCCCGTATAAAGTCAGGGAGGTAGTCCGGTCCGCAACATACTATCTAAAAAAACTCGGAGGAGCGGACCTTCCGTGACCATGAAATTCAAAAAATTTACAAATGTATTACCGATAACTTTGCCTTAAATAAAAGTTTCATATTCGCATATCTTTTCTTTTGACATGAGCTTATAACAACAGGGAGTAGCTCCTTCAGACAATCGAAACTAAGCGTGTTAGGAATAGGAGGAGAACCTCATCCTAACATGAGCAAAGTCGAAGACTTGGTTATTAAGAGATCGGATGGGGGAAGAGGCTCTTGCAACGGCCCTTATGCGCCCCCACAGCCATATTAGAAACAGGAGGAGAACCTCGTCCTAACATGAGCAAAATCAAAGACCCGATTATTAAGAGACCGGATGGAGGGAGAGGCCCAAGCAACGGTCCTTATGCGCCCCCACAGCCATGTTAGGAACAGGAGGAGAACCTCGTCCTAACATAAGCAAAGTCGAAGATTCGATTATTAAAAGACTGGATAGGGGGAGAGGCCCTCACAACGGCCCTTATGCACCCCCACAGCCATGTTAGGAACAGGAGGAGGATCTCATTCTAACATAAGCAAAGTCGAAGACCCGATTATTAAGAGATCGGATGGGGAGAGAGGCCCTCGCAACGGCCCTTATGCACCCCCACAGTCATGTTAGGAACAGAAGGAGGACCTCGTCCTAACATGAGCAAAGTCGAAGACCCGATTATTAAGAGATCGGATGGGGGGAGAGGCCCTCGCAACGGCCCTTATGCGTCCCCACAGCCATGTTAGGAATAAGAGGAGAACCTCGTCCTAACATAAGCAAAGTCGAAGATCCAGTTATTAAGAGATCAGATGGAGGGAGAGGCCCTCGCAACGGCCCTCATGTGCCCCCACAGCCATGATAGGAATAGGAGGAGAACCTCGTCCTAACATGAGCAAAGTCGAAGACTCGGTTATTAAGAGATCGGATGGAGGGAGAGGCCCTCACAACGGCCCTTATGCGCCCCCACAGCCATGTTAGGAACAGGAGGAGAACCTCATCCTAGCATGAGCAAAGTCGAAGACCCGATTATTAAGAGATCAGATGGAAGGATAGGCCCTCGCAACAGCCCTTATGTTACCCCACAGTCCTATTAGGAACAGGAGGAAAATCTCATCTTAACATGAGCTGAAATTGACCGTGTCAGAAACAGAAGGAGAACCTCGTCCTAACACAAATGAAGATCTAGTCGTTTAAGATCGGATGAGGAGAAAAACCTCCTCAATGGCTCCTCTACACCCCTACAATCCCATTAGAAGCAGAGGAAAAACCCTCGCTCAAATAAAAAAAAAGAGGGAGAGAAAAAGAAAAAGCGACGAGCTACGCCAGATATAAGAGAAAAATGATCTACCTGGGGCAACGCTCCAGAGAAAATTCTGAAAAAATCTTTTCGAATCACCTCGATTTGAAAAGACTCCAGCATCGGTGTGCCAAATGCCAAAATATCTGAAAATAATCGAGTTTGAAAATCAAGGGGGGCAACTTCGGCTGTAAAAATTTCTCTGTACTTCCTTCATTCGAAACCCAAACTCGAAAGTAGGAGGACTAGTGTTGGGTATAAAATAACCTCAGTCGAAGTTTGTAAGAGGCCAACCCTCCCAGGACTCTTCCAACTTTTGACCTTGTGCGGCATCTTTCTGAACTCTCCCGATCGTTCGAGCTAACCCCAGCCGAAGTTCGTAAGAGGCCAACCCTCCCAGGACTCTTCCGGCTTCCGACCTTGTGCAGCATCTTTCTAAACTCCTCCGACCTCCGAGCTTCCACAGTACCATCCGGACTCCTCCAGCGGTCGATCTTCCACAGTGTCCTCCAGATTCCTCCAACGAATGAACTCCTATCGTACCCTCTAGACTTCTCCAATAATGATCTCCTTCAGTCGTCTATCGGACTACTCCAAATGCTCTTTGGGCTTCACTATCAGTCAATTTTCTACAGTGATCGACTACTCTCCGAATCTCTTCCAGACTTCCTGTTGCCCAGCTATGCAACCCAAGAGGGGGGGGTGAATTGGGTTTTTAAAAAATTTAAGCTTAACTAATTACTTATGAAAAGTATTTGTTAAAAGCTTGATGAATGAGGAGAAAGACTTTAGTTCAAGATTAATTACCTAAAGCAAGAATGCAAGGATATAATAAAGAAATAAAGAGAAACAATAAAGCACACCACAAACACAAGGATTTATAGTGGTTCGGTGCCAGCCTTGCACCTACATCCACTCCCCAAGCTCCTACTTGGGAATTCCAATCCACTATACTTGTATTCAACCCGAATACAAACATCGGAAACTCCGACACTAGCTATCCCAAGCTAGTCCACTTATTTCTCGGGTACAAGCCAACCCAAAATATTCCGATTTTAGGTTCGGATCAACCTTTCCTTGTTTTAGAAACCCTCCAAAAATAAGAACAATTACTCACAAAGAGTAAGACAGTTTAGAGCACAAATAAGTACAAGAATAGCTCCTTAAATGAGCGAATATAACATTAAATACACTTTACTCAATTGAAGAATCCCCTTTTGGATTTCCTCAAGGTGGATGAAGAGTTGAATGAACGCTTGAGGAATAGGTGAGCTTTGATTGAAGGCTTCTTGAAGGCTTTGAAAGAGCTCTTGATCAAGGTTGAAAAGTTGGCTTGAAAAACCTTCTCTTTGAATGCTCTTGAATGCCCTTTTGAACGCTCTTGCTTTTCTCTTTCAAAATCTCTTGTATCTCTCGTGTATATTGTAGATCCCCTTGTATCTCTCGTGTATATTGTAGATCCCCTTTTTATTTTTTACCTTTTGAAACTTTTTATAGCTTTAAGAAATAAGGGAAAATATTTTAGGCAGAAAAAGAGCCGTTAGAGCATTTAAAGTGAGCATTAAAGGCAATTAAAACGGGCAAAAAACTAGCCGTTGTGGATAATTCCTGTCGCAGGGGTCGACTCATGAGTTGACTCATGCTTCAGGGGTCGACTCATGAGTCGACCTCTGTTGCAAAAACCAGAGATTTGGGTTTCTGGATATTTTGGCCCAAAACAGCAGAAGTCGACTCATGAGTCGACTCATGCCTTGTGGGTCGACTCATGAGTCGACTCATGCCTTGTGGGTCGACTCATGAGTCGACTCACAGGTCATGCCAAGCCAAAAAACCAGCGTGCCAAGGGAAATTTTAGCGTGCCAAGCAGCTCATTGTGCCATGAGTTGACTCATGAGTCGACTCATGCACTTCAAACATTCATAACTTCAAAAATATAAGTCCAAAAATAATGAAATTTTCACCAATAGATTACAAATCATTTATTCTACCAAATGATACTATCAAATCAGAATTTTAGTAAAATTATGATTTTGCCCCTGAAGAGCATAAAGACTTTTTCAAATAAAAATATTTGTATCCCTTCAATCTACTTTGTAATCATCAAAATCAATCTAGGAGCAACAATCTCTCCCTTTTTGATGATGACAAAATACTTGAACAAAAGCATTTATGTGAATGCATTATAGATTTATATGCTTGAAAAGAGTATGAATCTTTTGGCATGTGATATAAATGGTCATATGCAAGAATAGTTTGCCCATTTGCTTAAAGATTTGAAGATATGCTCATTGGATTATGTGATTTTGGTGATAGAGCAGAAAACTTGTTTTTGTTATCAGATCAAGCTGTATTTTGAAAATTTGCTCATTCTCATTTGATTTTAGTTTTAGCATCAGAGCAAAAAATAATTATGTGCTTTAATTGCTTTTGATACAAAAAATAATTATGTGTGCCAAAGCATGTTTAAGAGTTGATTTGGAAAGTGTATTAGATCATTTTGAGTTTAAGATGTATCAGAGCAAGAGAAAAATAAATTTTGCAATATATCAGAGCAAGAAAAATAATTTTACAATGTTATCAGAAAAAAAAAATTTACAATGTATCAGAGCAAGTTAAAAATTTTAAGATGTATCAGAGTAAGTTAAATTTCTTAAGATGTATCAAGGCAAGTTGAATTTCTTAAGATGTATCAAGGTAAATAAAATTTCAAAAGATGTATCAGAACAAGTTGGAATTTTGAAGTATATCAGAGCATATTTAAATTTTTAAAGCAAATCAGAGCATATGTAAAGAAGTAATTTAAAAGTTACTTATTTGCATTGTACTTAGCATTGTACTTTTGATATTGTTCTTTAAATTCTTCAATTCATTCATTAATTTCTCATAATTTGTAGTTTTGCTTTTGATGGATTGCTTTTGTTTTTTTTTTTTTTTAATTGCTCATAATTTATGGTTTTGCTTTTGTTGGATTTTTTTTTTGTTTAATTTCTTCCCCTTTTTGACATCATCAAACCTGGTTAACTCCTCCTTTTTCTGAAACATTCTTTAATTTCTCTCCCTTTAGAGTTTATCACAGATGTTTGCTTCTCCTTAATACAGCAATTATTAACAGCAAACAACAACAAAGAGAAGACAATATTTCAACAAGGAGAATATATATAACCAAAATATGATCGACATCATTACAAAAGGTAAAAATATAAGTAAAAGATGATACCATAAAACCATAATTGTTTCAATACATAGTTCATAATATAAAAGTCAACCAGCTAATTGTCAATACATGGCCCCAAAATACAGATCCTAGAACAAGACATTAACACCTAGGATCTAGTAATGATCAAGACAAGTCATGGATCGAAGTCATCAGATATGGGATGAGAAGCTGATGGATCTCGATCAGAAGTGCGTCCTCTACCCCGTCTGCCTCTGGCATGAGCAGAAGAGCGAGATGAACTGGGTGGCTGAGAACGCTGAGAGGCTAAGGACTGAACAGAAAGGGTGAGTCTGATGGAATCAAGTACGTTCAGTGCTCTAAAAACAGACTGAAGTAGAGCAGTGAACTGAGTGGATGCATGCTCACTCGATCCTCGGATCTCTCTCCTCAGTAACTCATATCCACCCTCCAGTGCTCCTCTGAGCCTGCCAGCCTCTGCAGTGAGGTCTGTGACCTCAATAGTGGACTCCTGTGGCTGAGGATGGGCCAAAGCAAGGACTTGCCCCTGCAAGTCAAGAACTCTGCCAGTCAGTCTCCAGACGGTGTCCTCAAGCTGCTGAATCCGGATGGACTGATCTGATATCATCTGAAACACAGTGGATATGTGGGGAGTCATGGTCTGATCAGAAGAAGTGGCTCCTGGTGCAAAAGTAGTACTGCTCCACTGACTAGATAGCAAAGAAGCCACACGCTGTGATATCTGCTCGATCTGATCGTCAGCCAGTCTGAACTCTGATTGAGGTGCTCTGCTCTCTGGCTGATACACTGGTGTGGGCATCCTAGTAAACTCTGAAGGGCCAGCCTCTGTATCAGGAATGAACTGGATATTTGGTGATGCTGCCCTGAAGTCATGGATAGGAGATGATGGACCTTCTTCTTCAGCTCTGTCTTCAGTTCTGTCTTCAGCTCTCTCCTCAGCTCTCTCCTCAGCTCTCTCTTCAGAGCCCTTGATCCAACCACCATTAGTCTTTGTAAATCCCATTCGGTGCAGGGTGTGTTGGTTGAAAGTGTCCACATGAGAGAGCTTAGTAGATGCCTCCCCCTCACAGCTGACTCCAAACCTCCTAAATACTCGAGTAAGGGCCATACCAAAAGGCAAGTGTGCCTTGGATCTGTTCAAAGTCTCTCTCATGGCCTCTATCATAAGTGCAGGGAGGTTCAGGGGGGTCTGAGTGATGACATGAAACATGATACATACATCTCTGCTGGAAAGTAAATCATGCCTACCACTCCTAGGAAAGAAGAGCTTCGTTACCATCTGATGCAGGATCCTCATCTCAATGGACAAAATCTTTGCTTCCAATTTCTTTAAACTCCCTGAATAAGTTCCCCCTAGAATAACACTGATCCCCTCTTCTTTTACTGGGAGTTCCATATAAGAGTAACCTTCACTAGGCAAATGAAGTATTTCTCCCAATATTCTAGAATCCAAGCAAATATCAATACCCTTGACTGTTGAAGTCACTGACCCATTTCCATAATGTAGATTCTGGTAGAATTCTCTAACTAGGTCAACATAGGTGACTTCTTTAAGGGAGCAGTAGAAACCCCATCCTTGGTTTTTAATCTTGGTTGCAAATGTAAAACCCTCTTTTTCAAAAAACCAAAAATCTATATTCTTCCCGGTTTCAACTTTTCTATCAGATAGAGGATTCTTACTGGGGCTTAGGGAGGATTGAGGGGGACCTTGAGCAGATACTGAAGCTGGAGTGGGAGCAGTGGAAGACTGAGCAGCTTGCCTTTTCTTTCGGACATTTTCTTCAAACTCACGGACTGACTTTCTTCTTTGGAAAAGCTTCATCTTCGGAGCCATATTCACTACAGTAGCAGGCAAGGAGACTTGGAGGAACAAGTGAATGATTGGAGGAGGGATCACAAGAGAGTGAAGAGGGATTTTGGTGGAGAAAAGAGGTGGATTTGGGAAGAACGGTGGAGTGCTAGGGCACGCTCCAACCGTGCCAAACAATGGGAGAAAGCACAAAAATCCCTTTCCAAGGTGGCGATTTTTGGTGGAGAGGAGGGGAGAAGTGCCTCGAGCTAGATCCTTGGATTTGGAGCAAATGGAAATGGGGAAGTCGGCTTTTGGAAGGAGGAAGATGAAAGGATGGGTCGGCTCACGAACAGGATCCCATATAAAAACAATGAGCCCGTGGGAAGTTTGAGGAAATAACAAGTTTGCCATTGAGTCGACTCATGGGGGTCGACTCATGAAGTTCAGAAATTTAAAAAAAATATGAATAAATTCCAGAAAAATTTGAAATTTTGGGAGAAGGAGTTTTGCTCAAAGATAAATTTTTAGAATGATAAACTTGAGCTTTTGGGACCAGGATAGATGTTAGAAATTGAGCTCTAAGAATTTTTGACATCAATTCTTGGAAATTGAGAAAAATTTAGGCATATGGATCTAGAATTCCTAGATTTCTCCTAATTTCACAAAATCTATCCTCACTAAGGGCCTTTGTAAAGATATCAGCTAATTGATTTTCAGTGCAAATATATTCAAGAATTATATTTTTATTTTGAACATGTTCTCTTATAAAATGATGTCTTATTTCAATATGTTTGGATCTTGAGTGTTGAATTGGATTTTTAGATAGATTTATGGCACTTGTGTTGTCACATCTTATTGATGTTTCATTAAGTTTGATTCCAAAGTCTTCGAGTTGTTGCTTAATCCACAAGATTTGAGCACAACAACTTCCGGCTGCAATGTATTTGGCCTCAGCCGTAGACAGTGCCACCGAATTTTGTTTCTTGCTAAACCATGAGATTAGGTTAACTCCAAGAAATTGGCAAGTTTCACTTGTGCTTTTTCTATCTAATTTACATCCAGCAAAATCAGCATCTGAATATCCTAATAAATTAATTTGTGAGTCCTTAGAGTACCATAACCCTAGAGTTTGAGTACCATTTAAGTATCTAAGGATTCTTTTAACAGCATTCAAATGAGATTCTTTAGGATTAGATTGATATCTAGCACATAAATAAATACTAAACATGATATCAGACCTACTTGCAGTTAAATATAATAATGAGCCAATCATACCTCTATAGTATTTTAAGTCTACACATTTACCTTCATCATCCTTGTCAAGCTTATATGAGGGACTCATTGGTGTGCCAATTGGTTTGGAGTTCTCCATTCCAAATCTTTTGAGTAGTTCCTTGGTGTACTTGCTTTGGGTGATGGAGATTCTCTCTTTTGATTGTTTGATTTGGAGTCCGAGGAAGAAGGTGAGTTCTCCCATCATGCTCATCTCGAACTCCCCCTGCATAAGCTTAGCAAAGTCTTGACAAAGGGATTCATTAGTAGACCCAAAAATTATGTCATCAACATAAATTTGTATAACTAGCATATCATTTTGATTTCTTTTAATAAAGAGGGTTGTATCTACATTACCTCTTGAAAAACTATTATTTAGTAGAAATTTGCTTAGCCTATCATACCATGCTCTAGGTGCTTGTTTTAATCCATATAAAGCTTTATTTAATCTAAAGACATGATTAGGAAAAGCATGATTTTCAAATCCAGGGGGTTGTTCTACATATACTTCTTCAGCAATATATCCATTTAAAAATACACTTTTAACATCAATTTGAAATAATTTGAATTTCATAAAGCAAGCATATGCAAGTAGAAGTCTAATAGCTTCTAATCTAGCAACAGGTGCAAAGGTTTCATCAAAATCAATTCCTTCTTCTTGATTATATCCCTTAGCAACCAGTCTTGCTTTATTTCTAATTACATTACCATGCTCATCTAATTTGTTTCTAAAGACCCATTTTGTGCCAATTATTGAATAATTTTTAGGTCTTGATACTAAGGTCCAAACATTATTTCTTTCAAATTGATTAAGTTCCTCTTGCATTGCATTAATCCAATTATGATCATTTTCAGCTTCTTCAAAAGTTTTAGGTTCAAGATGAGATACAAAAGCACAATGATTAACTACATCTCTAAGTGAAGAATGGGTTTTTACCCCATGCATAGGATCACCAATAATTAACTCCTTAGGGTGGTTGTGAACATACCTCCATTCCTTGGGTAGGTCATTTGTACCTTGAGGTTGTTCTTGAATTTCTTCACCTCTCTCATCTTGTTTGTCTTCTTGATCCTTGTCTTCTGGAGTTGCTGAATCTTTCAGAGTGATCTCCTTCATACCTTCTATTAGTGGATCTGCATCATCAACACCCTCATTCTTCTTTGAAGGAAGATCGTTAGATTCATCAAAAACAACATGTATGGACTCCTCAACTACTAAAGTTCTTTTGTTGAAAACTCTAAATGCTTTACTAGTGGAGGAGTAACCTAGAAAGATTGCTTCATCTGATTTTGCATCAAATTTACCAAGTCTTTCTTTGCCATTATTTAATACAAAACATCGGCAACCAAAAACATGAAAATATGCAATATTTGGTTTTCTTCCTTTCCAAAGTTCATAGGGGGTTTTCTTTAAAAATTATCTAATCAAAGCACGATTTAAAATGTAACATGCTGTGTTAATTGCTTCCGTCCAAAAATATCTTGGAAGGTTGCTTTCACAAAGCATGGTACGGGCCATTTCTTCTAAGGTTCTATTTTTTCTTTCAACTACCCCATTCTGTTGGGGTGTCCTAGGAGCAGAGAAGTTATGGCCAATTCCATTTTCATCACAAAAATTTTCAAAGTCTTGATTTTCAAATTCAGTTCCATGATCATTTCTAATATTTTGAATTGAAAACCCTTTTTCATTAGTGACTTTTCGATGAAATTTAGTGAAAATATGAAAAGTTTCATCTTTGTGTGCCAAAAAGAAAATCCAAGTAAAACGAGAGTAATCATCTATAATTACAAAACCATATCGTTTTCCTCCTAGACTAGTGGTTCTAGTTGGTCCAAATAAGTCCATATGCAAGAGCTCTAAAGGTCTAGAAGTTGAAACAATATTTTTGGATTTAAATGAAACTCTAGTTTGTTTACCTAATTGGCATGCATCACAAATTCTATCCTTTTCAAAATTCAGTTTTGGCAAACCAAGAACTAATTCTTTCTTAATTAATTTTGAAAGAGAATGTATGCTAATATGTGCAAGTCTACGATGCCACAGCCAACTAGTCTCATTAACTTTAGCATTCAAGGATACTAGGCATTGCATGTCTAATTTGGCTAAATCATTCAAATCTACCATATAAACATTGCCATGCCTATGTCCTATAAATTTGATACCATCGTTAATAGGACTAGTCACAATGCAAACAGATGATTCAAAAATAACTTTATACCCTTTATCACAAAATTGACTAATGCTAAGTAAGTTATGCTTTAAACCTTTAACTAACAAAATATTTTTAATGTATTTGGAGGGAGTGATACCAATGTTACCTATCCCGATGATCTTTCTTTTGCCATTATCTCCAAAGGTGACCATCCCTCCATCCTTAGCATCAAGCGTGATGAATTGTGATTCATCACCAGTCATGTGTCTCGAGCATCCACTGTCAAGATACCATTTTCTGTTTCCTCCTTGGGATGCTAGACACACCTGCAAGCAAAAGTCAAGTTTCTGTCTTAGGTACCCAAGCTTTCTTGGGTCCTTTTAGGTTAGTCAAAATGGTTCCTTTTGGAACCCATATTTTCTTTATAGTTGTGTTTGCAGATTTGTTAATAAGGCATGTGTATGATTTATGTCCTATTCTACCACATTTGAAACAAGTAATATTTGTAGACTTGTTACTTGAATAATTTACATAAATATTCTTCAGAAATTTTTGTTTCTTCAAGAGGTTATAGCCAAGTCCAGCCTTATCATATACAGCTTTTTGATTATCAAGAATCATATTTAGTTTGTTTAAACTTAAGGTGAACTTATCTACTATAGGTTTCAGCTTGTTAATTTCATTCTTTAAGCTTTGATTTTCTTGAATCAAGGTTGATTTTTCAATTGAAAGGTTTTCAGCTTGTTTCACTAAGGACTGATTTTTCAATTTCAGTTCTTTGTTTTTTATCCCTAGTTTCTTTAATTCATCAATTAAATCATAGAATGCTTCATGCAATTCTTCAAAAGTAAATTCACTAGGGGATTCAGAAGTTACTTCATTTTCGTGTGCCATAAGGCACAGGTTGGCTTGTTCTGTTGAGGTTTCCTCATCGGAGCTTGAGTCATCACTCACACTCCAAGTCGCCATCATTGCTTTCTTTTTGAACTTTTTGGGACCTTTCTTCAGTTGTGGACATTCGGATTTGAAATATCCCGGCTTCTTGCACTCGTAGCATATAAGGGGTTGATCTTTCTCTTTCTCTTTGCTTTGTTCCCCTTTTGTGAATGACTTCTTTCTCATCCCCTATTTCCTTTTTCTTAGAAACTTCTTAAATCTCCGGGTGATGAGTGCCATCTCTTCATCCTGTTCTTCATCTTCAGTGTCATCCGTTTCATCATCAGGCGAAGCTGTGGATTTGAGGGCAATGGTTCTTTTCTTTTTGACTTCATCCTCTTGATGTTGCTTCATGCTAAGTTCATGAGTCATCAAGGATCCAAGAAGCTCTTCTAGAGGTAGAGTGTTCAAGTCCTTTGCTTCTTGGATGGCAGTCACCTTGGCTTCCCAAGTTCTTGGCAATGACCTGAGAATCTTCCTTACAAGCTCACTGTTAGTATAAGATTTGCCAAGACTCTTCAAACCATTAATTATATCAGTAAAACGAGTAAACATAGCAGTTATGGACTCATCATGCTCTATTTTAAACAATTCATATTTATGCACAAGCATGTTTATTTTAGACTCTTTTACTTGATTTGTTCCCTCATGGGTTACTTCTAACCTATCCCATATTTCTTTAGCAGATGCACAAGTAGAAATGCGATTAAATTCATTTGCATCAAGTGCACAATAAAGAACATTCATAGCTTTAGCATTTAATTATGTCAATTTCTTATCAACCTCATCCCATTCTTTCTCGGGTTTGGTTGACTCCTCACCATCTATAATCTTGGTGGGTGTGTGAGGACCGTTTACTATGATACTCTACATATCATAGTCGAGTGCTTGTATGAATATCTTCATCCGAGCTTTTCAATAGGTGTAATTAGACCCATTGAAAAGTGGAGGTCGGTTGGTAGATTGCCCCTCGGCTAGAGAAGTACCGACATGGGTTGCCATAGATCTTTGGCTCTTTGATTGTTAGATCAAAGAAGGGCTAGAGCACTGGGCTCTGATACCACTTGTTGCCCAGCTATGCAACCCAAGAGGGGGGGGGTGAATTGGGTTTTTAAAAAATTTAAGCTTAATTAATTACTTATGAAAAGTATTTGTTAAAAGCTTGATGAATGAGGAGAAAGACTTTAGTTCAAGATTAATTACCTAAAGCAAGAATGCAAGGATATAATAAAGAAATAAAGAGAAACAATAAAGCACACCACAAACACAAAGATTTATAGTGATTCGGTGCCAACCTTGCACCTACATCCACTCCCCAAGCTCCTACTTGGGAATTCCAATCCACTATACTTGTATTCAACCCGAATACAAACGTCGAAAACTCCGACACTAGCTATCCCAAGCTAGTCCACTTATTTCCTGGGTACAAGCCAACCCAAAACACTCCAATTTCAGGTTCGGATCAACCTTTTCTTGTTTTGAAAACCCTCCAAAAACAAGAACAATTACTCACAAAGAGTAAGACAGTTTAGAGCACAAATAAGTACAAGAATAGCTCCTTAAATGAGCGAATATAACATTAAATACACTTTACTCAATTGAAGAATCCCCTTTTGGATTTTCTCAAGGTGGATGAAGAGTTGAATGAACGCTTGAGGAATAGGTGAGCTTTGATTGAAGGCTTCTTGAAGGCTTTGAAAGAGCTCTTGATCAAGGTTGAAAAGTTGGCTTGAAAAACCTTCTCTTTGAATGCTCTTGAATGCCCTTTTGAACGCTCTTGCTTTTCTCTTTCAAAATCTCTTGTATCTCTCGTGTATATTGTAGATCCCCTTGTATCTCTCGTGTATATTGTAGATCCCCTTTTTGTTTTTCACCTTTTGAAACCTTTTATAGCTTTAAGAAACAAGGAAAAATATTTTAGGCAGAAAAAGAGCCGTTAGAGCATTTAAAGTGAGCATTAAAGGCAATTAAAATGGGCAAAAAACTAGCCGTTGCGGATAATTCCCGTCGCAGGGGTCGACTCATGAGTCGACTCATGCTTCAGGGGTCGACTCATGAGTCGACCTCTGTTGCAAAAACCAGAGATTTGGGTTTCTAGATATTTTAGCCCAAAACAGCAGAAGTCGACTCATGAGTTGACTCATGCCTTGTGGGTCGACTCATGAGTCGACTCACAGGTCGTGCCAAGCCAAAAAACCAGCGTGCCAAGGGAAATTTTAGCGTGCCAAGCAGCTCATTGTGCCATGAGTTGACTCATGAGTCGACTCATGCACTTCAAACATTCATAACTTCAAAAATATAAGTCCAAAAATAATGAAATTTTCACCAATAGATTACAAATCATTTATTCTACCAAATGATACTATCAAATCAGAATTTTAGTAAAATTATGATTTTGCCCCTGAAGAGCATAAAGACTTTTTCAAATAAAAATATTTGTATCCCTTCAATCTGCTTTGTAATCATCAAAATCAATCTAGGAGCAACACTTCCTCCTGTCACTATCGACTTTACTCCGAGCTTCTTTCGGACTTCTCCAGTAGTAGGACTTCTATAGTAACCAGACTCCATCCAAGTTTCTACAGTGGTTGACCGCCTTTCGAATTTCATCCGAGCTTCTACAGTAAGCGAATTCCGTCCGAACTTCTATTACAAGTGGACTTCAGCCGAGCTTCTATAATAAGCGATCTCTATCCGGGCTTTCATGGTAATCGGTCTCCATCCGAGCTTCTACCGTAAGCGACCTCCTTCTGGACTTCTGCAAGAATCAGACTCCGTCCGAACTTCTACAGTGGATGGATTTCAGACGAACTTCTACAATGGATGGGCTCCAGCAGCTGGATATCTACAGTGATCGACTATCTCTGGTGTCTTCCATACCTCTCCAGCCATCAACCTTCAACAGCGCCAATCGGACTTCAACAGTGCCAACCAGACCCCTCCAACAGACAAATTTCCTTCGGACCCCTCCAACGATCGACCTTCCACAGTGTCCTCCAGACTCCTCCAACAGACGAACTTCCACAACGTCTTTCGGACTCTTCTATCGGTTAACCTTTTATAGCACCTTTCAAATTCTGCTATCGGTCTATCTTCTGTCAGATTCTTCATGCAACCAGACCTCTCTAGTGGATAGTCTTCAGACAAGCTTCTACATCAGATAAATTTCAGATGGACCTCTCTAGCAATCCAACTCCAGTCGGATTTCTTCAACAGAAAGTTTTTGTCCGAGCTTCTACAGTAGATGACTTCCGTCTGTAGCATCAATGCCTAAGGCACCCAACAACAGTTAACCCGTCAGCAACCTCGAAAATATCCGAGCTTCTCTTAGATTGCTGAGACAGAGAGCTATTCCGCTGCACCAGACGTCCCAACCGAGCTTCAGCCGTCCAGTCTGAACTCCTCGACAAGTCACGACAACGAACACCACTCCACTCTCTGTAACAAACTACATTGTCAGAGAGATGATAAAGCAGTCATCAGTGCAGTTTGGTAAAAGAAACTAATAAGTTTATACCAGTAGAAATGCTTAAGTGATAATATTTTCGCATGAAAAGATTGCCCTATCATGCTTGTGAATCAATGCTGAAAGAAGGTGCTTGCTAACTTGATGGTAAATGATTCACATGGTAGTTGTACATGAAACTTGAGAGAATTCTATCTCAATTACAACTGAGTAGTGCTGGATGTCAAGGAAGGAGTTCGAATCTTCTATGATCTCCACTATTATGACCTCCCAGTGATCAGCCCATGTGGTGGTGGTCATGGACCACAAGACAAGAAAGAAGCCATTGCATGGTCCTTGTTGGGATATACCGACTGACCCCCGTACGCTGACTTATCTTCAGACCGATCCGACCGATGCTTGACTCTACCCACCGGACAGACAGATGACTCTGACAATGACTGTCAATAATATCCGACCGAAGGTATGCCAGTCAAATAGACCAATACTGTTTCCAACCGATCGAACGATCGAATCCATATCACCGACTCACTGTCGGGGGTGGCAGCCGACGTCCGACTTCCACAAGATACCAAATCAGTCGACGATATTTTCGAGTCATCACCCCATGTTCCGACAGTCGAATACCGATATATAGTTGGTCAGCCCGTCCAAATACCGTACTACCACTATGGACTATTGTCCTGTCAAGGACATGCTGTGCGACTGCCCTGGGACATTGTCCTGCCAAAGATATGGGTTAATTCTGATGACCTGACAATCCATGCCGATTTGACTGCCTCCGACGATTTGACAACTCTCTAGGTGTCTGCATCATTAATTGCGAGACCATACCACATTCTACTATAAAATGGGGTAAGACAATAGTTTTGGTAAGCTTTCTCAAGCTCTCAAAAAGCTCTTAAGCTCTAAGCACTATCTGTAAACTCTGCTAAAATCTCATTCGAGTGCTCCATTTCTGTTGAAGCAGAGTACTGACTTGAGCATCGGAGGGTCTTGCCGGAGTACCCCCAACTCCGGTTTAAATTTTTCTTGCAGGTCCCAATGGCGGCCGTGATCCCCTCGACTCCAGCTTCTCTGACATCGATGAAATTCTGCACCAACAAGATCCTATCAGATCTACCATCAGAAGTCTTCTTTGTGAACTAGCATTTCCAAAAAGGCTGATTGATCTGAGGTCTTCGTGTGGATGATCCGTAGAGGTCGGACATACTGTGCAGTTATGAAAAACCAGCGAGACCTTCAGATCGCCATCTACGATTGCGGTGTTCATTTACCCATGCTCAGGTATAGGGTTCGGAACTCTAGTAGTTGTCGATTTGATCTATTATGTTTACTTTTTTTATGCATGATATACTGGTTTTGTTGTTCAAATTTTTTCATGCATATATACATGTCAAAGATCCTTATGTAAGGTGTTTTAAGATTAGATGTTATGCTTGCATCATGATTAAAATATTTAATTAGATTTTATTTAATTGCAAAAAATTTTTTTAAATTGCATGCATGAAACCCTTACATTTACTTTCAATGGTATTAGAGCCGCATTTCTTATGACATGTATATTATGCATGGAGCTTTAAAATCTAAATTTTAGTTGTTTAGATTAGATCTAAATAATTAATCTTAATTTTGAATAGTGTAGTAGTCGGATTGGATAGATCGCTATAGCCGTTTGGTCATAGGAGAAAGTAGAATTTCATGGCTCTCTCCTCCCATTCGATGGGATTCTCCTATGGCATGTAGAGGTGCTGCACAGTTATTTTTCATGAAGATAAACAGTGAAAAGAGTTTAAAAATTTATTTTAGATCTAAAATATTATATATTACATCTAAAAATTAATTTATAGTTAATTATATGAAAATTTATAAAAATATTTTGTAAAATTTAAAATTATTTTCAAAAAACAAACCCCAAACCATGTCAGTTCAAACTTAATTGAGAATTAAGTGATCTAGATTTGAGAATCAAAGATCCAAGGCCTTTTTTTCATAAATCATGGGTTTGTGGGTTAGCTCGAGTCAGATCCATTTAATTAGGTTAGATCTTAGGTTAGAAATCATAGATAATGGACTATGTTAAATAATCGATCAAATCTAATTAACGGTTAATTCTAATTGGATCATTTCTTCTCTTGATCAATCCTCAATTGTTATAATTAGTCAATGTCCATATCTTTGATTAGACCAAAATAGACCTCGATCATAGTTCCATGATCGAACCTAAATCTATAAGTTAATCAAATTGAAACTAATTAACCAGTTGGTTTCTGAGGTAAGTTTAGCAATCTTGATCGATGATCATTAATTGAAAGCTGCCCATATAGATTGAGTCTATGGTGAGTTAATGGCATATCTCTCCCACCGATCTCACTTACCTAGCCAACATGGTGAATCATATTTTGATAAGATCACTTAATGAAGTCAGTGGGAGGATTATGATTAGCTAGTTAGTCTTTTTTCTTCTCTCAATACAATTAACTAAATCTTCTAAAATTATTAAGTCCCTAAAAATGAAATAGTTATGGTGATAACTAGATTATAGCCTCCCATTAAGTTGGATAATAATGGATCCAATAGTTTAGATGATCATTGAAGATGTCACACACCTGGTGCTCATCTGACTGTCGGAATTATCATTCATAATATGTTGATTTAGATGTGGCTTTCTAATGGTGGTCAGATTGGCCGAGCCACACTCGAATCTAGTCATTCATTTGTCAGATGCGTTGAATTCTGATATTTTAATAGTTGGACCTAATCAAGACTTTTAGTGGAGGCATCACATGCCTGCTAAAGAGGAGCCTAGGGCAAAATTAATTATTAGAAGTTGTTTGATGAAATAATTGGTTAAGAACCTATCCATGGATGTGCAGAGGTTGATCGAGCCACACTCGGGCCCATGTGCAGCCTATGAGGATTCTAGTTCTCGCTAAAAAATTAGTGTAATTCCTTGAATTGGAGATAGAGGCTATCAAATCGTATAAAATAGTGGAAGAATTTTTAATTAGATTGAAGTCCATATCTTTAGGCTTAATCAATTCATATACTAATTTAATTTTTGATTTTTTTTTATGTAGTTATGGCTACATCTTTGTTGCTCCGATCATTATTAGATAGTGATAAACTAACGGAACCTAATTTCGATAGTTGGTATCAAAAGCTTAAGATCGTTCTGGAGTATGAAAGGATCTTATACGTGCTGACAGATCCGACACCTGAGGAGCTAGCTCTGAATGCTTGTAGTATAGTCTCAGACACTTACTAGAAGTGGCTCAACGATTGAATCATGGTGCATTGTATAATGCTGGTTGCTTTGAATGATGAGTTCAGCTGCAGGTTTGAGAATGCTCAGCCACAGGACATGCTTCAAATGTTGAACAAGTTTTTTGACACTCCCAATGATATTGAGAGGCACAAAATGAGTTATGCTATCTTCAATGCTCGAATGAGAGAAGGGGTATCAGTCACTGATCATGTACTGTATATGATCGAGTTGATTGAGCGTCTGAGTAAGCTCGACTTTTTTTTGCGTGAATAGCTTAGGAAAGATGTAATTTTGAACTCCTTGCCTAAATTCTACCTCCCATTCCTTACTCATTATAGAATGACTAAGCTTGCGTCAATTACCATGGATTGCTGGGGTTACTGTAGAACTTTAAGAAAGATCACCACCTCCATAAGGAGTCGGTGAATGTTGTGGGAGGGTCTTCTTTTGGGCATCGACCCTTTAAGAAAGGGAAGAAGAACAAGAAGAAGAAAAATAAGAAGGTGTGCAACATGCTGGGGCATCTGTGCCCAGTCAGACTAAGAAACTCAAGTCCAGCCAAAGTTAGGCAGAATGCTTCTACTGTAAGAAGCATGGGTATTAGAAGAGGAACTATCCTCAGTACATTATCTCTTTGGATCCGAACAGATCAAGAAATAAGCAAGCTGTTGCTGGACAAGATAATTATATGATAACACCTTATAATTTTTCTATTTATGATTCTACTATTTAGGTATTAGATATCGAAAGCTCTTTTAATGTATACAATTCGTTGTAGAGTTTGCAGGTCAGTAGGAGATTTAAATAAAGTGAGAGATTCCTTAATGTTGGAGATGAAAGATCAGTTTCAGTTCTAGTATTAGGGATTGTCAAGTTAATATTCAAGTCCAATGTAATTGTTCTTAGTGAATGTCATTTTTATCCTCTATTTTTATTGAATATTATTTTTATAGGCCTTTTGGCCATGAACAGTTATGAGATTTCAACAAAAAAAAATTATAATATCATTATGAATGTTGTTACTGTGTTAAAAAGAAAATTAAACAATCAAATATATATATTGTCATAGTCTGTTAGTGCAATGTATACATCCAGCAAATGCCCAAGAATTGATGATGTCTCCGATATCTATCTTTGGCACTGTAGACTAGGTCATGTTAACAAGAATAGAATAAATAGGTTGACTCAAAAGAGAATCCTCAAAGTTAGTGATTGTAAATCACTTCCAACTTGTGAGTCTTGTCTTCTTGAAAAAATAATCAAGTCATTTTTTATTGAAAAAGGTGAACGAGCCAGTGAAGTTCTAGGTCTAATACATACTGATGTATGTGGACCCATGAACACGAGTGCCAGAGGTGGGTATTACTACTTCATTATATTTACAGACGATCTATCGAGGTATGAGCACATCTACCTAATGACGCATAAGTCTGAATTATTTAAAATATTCAAATGATTTCATAATGAGGTAGAGAAATAAACTAAAAAAAGTATTAAAACTTTTCGATCTGATTGAGGAGGTGAATATCTCTCCAGTAAATTTTTGATATATTTAAAAGAGAATAGAATTCTCTCACAGTGGACTCTTCTTGGAACACCACAACATAATGGTGTGTCAGAAAGGAGGAATCAAACCCTGTTAGATATGGTTCGATCCATGATAGGCTTTGCAAGTCTATGGATCTTCTTTTAGAGATATGCACTCGAGTCGGCTTGTTATATACTTAATAAAGTTTCGAGTAAGTCTGTAAGTAAAACACCACATGAGATGTGGACTGGGCTAAGCCAATACTCTCTCATCTTAGGATTTAGAGGTATTCAGCTTATATCAAATGTTTAAAAATAGATAAGCTTGGACCTAGGTCTGATAAGTATCTATTTATAGGGTACCCAAAAGAGACTAAGGGATATTACTTCTACCTTGTTGATGAACAAAAGGTGTTCGTCAGTAATAGAATAGTTTTTTTAGAAAAGAAATTTCTTGGGGAAAGAACTAATATCTCTAAGATTGAACTTGATGAAGTTCGATCGGTAGAAGAACTGACACAATTTAGTAAATTCATATAGTCAGATTTGATTAGATCAAATCCAGAACTTATTGTAGAGACATCTTTGAAGAGGTCTGATAGAGTACCGCATCAGCTAGACAGATACTATAATTTTTTGATCCGGAATGGTGATCCTATTGAACTCGATGAGAACAACGAGGATCCAATCACCTACATGGATGTCATGTAGAGGTCTGACTCAGATAAGTAGCTTAAAACCATAAAATCTGAAATAGAGTCCATAAAGATCAATAATGTATGGATACTGGTTGACCCATCAGAAGGAATAAAACTCATAGGATGTAAGTGGATCTTCAAAAAAAAAAGATATACAGACGAAAAGGTGGAGACCTATAAAATCTATTTAGTTACCAAGGATTATTGTCAGCATTATGGTATTGACTATGACTAGATGTTTTCTCTTGTGACAATGTTTAAGTCCATTCAAATCATGCTTGAGATAGCAGTACATCTAGACTATAAAATCTGACAAATGGATATGAAAATTATTTTCCTAAATGAAAAATTGGAAGAAGAGGTGTATATGATATAATCTGAAGATTTCATATCCATAGATGAGTCTAAGGTGTACAAGCTTCAGAGATTCATTTATGGACTAAAGCAGGCATCTCGGAGCTGGAACGCATTTTGATAAGATGATCAGAATGTACAGCTTTAATGATGGAGAAGAATCCTGCATATAAAAATGAGTTAATAATTCTGTGGTACTATTTCTTATTTTATATGTAGATGATATTTTCTTAATCGAGAATGACATCCCTATATTGTAGGGAATAAAGGTTTGACTGTCGTCATAATTCTCTATGAAAGACTTAGAAGAAGCATCCTACATCCTAGAAATGAAGATCTATAGAGATAGATCTAAGAGATTGCTTGGGTTATCCTAGTCTACGTACATTGATACTATGTTGAAGCGATTCAGTATGAAAAATTTCAAAAAAGATTATCTTTTGATAGGCCATGAAATTTTTTTCTCGAAGAGAGATTATCCGATAACTCCTCAAGAAAGAGCATATGAGTAGAATTCTATATGCTTTAGCAGTGGGATCTATACATGGCATGACATGTATGAAATCAGATGTGGCATGCTCACTAGGGGTAGTGAGCAGATGCCAGTCCCATCTGAAAGAGAAGCACTGGAAGGTCATAAAGACCATCCTTGAGTATTTGAGAAATACTAAGGATCAGTGGCTTGTTTATGAAAAATCTGACTTAAAACTCATAAGGTTTACAGACTCCAATTTTCATTCAGATTATAATGATAGCAAGAGCGTGTCGGGATATATATTTATCCTAAATGATGGTACAATCTGCTAGAAAAATTTTAAGTAGCACACTGTGACCGACTCTGTTTATGAGATGAAATATATCATGGTATATGATGCTGCCAAAAAAGCTGTATGGTTGTGGAAGTTCATCGACAAGCTCAGAGTTGCACCCTTCCTTGATGGCCCTATTTTGTTGTACTATGATAGTACTGGAGCCATTACTCAAGCAAAAAAATTAAAGTTCTATCTGTACACCAAGCACATTCTACGTCGCTACCACCTGGTCTGGAAGATCATGGATTGAGGTGACGTCGAGCTTCAGAAGGTCAATGAAAAGGAGAACCTGACCGACACATTTATTAAAGCCCTCATGTCAAAGAGTTCGAAGATCATAAATCTAAGATGGGTGTATGATACTGTACTGATTGGCTTTAGTCCAAATGAAAGTTATTAAAAATTGTGTCCCAAAATCAATCGTCAACCTATTGACTGTTGATCTCATATTTGTAAATTATATATGAATTGTTAAATAATAAATGCTATTTGACTTTGTCATCACTTTATGTACTTTTTTTTGAACTTCTGTGTTATGATGAAGTCTTAGAACTATTTGAATCGATATAGGAGGATATATCGTTTAGTCCTTAAACTTAGTTTATGATCGAACGATATACTATTATTAGGACGATAGCTATATCAAGTGTAGGTCATTGTATGCCATGTGCATTGATTTTCTCTTAACATGATATGCAAGTGAGACATAGGAGTATATCTTACTGAATATGACCAACTTTGGAGAACTCTACTGTCAAAAATTTCTTTGAAGGGATATGAGTATAAGTATCCCTCTGATCTGAGATCACCATGGTGACTTGCAAGTAACTCATTATGCTTTGGTACCGGACTATCTAAATTTTTAATTCAGTGATAGAAGATTTTTGGATACAATCAAATACTTGTGCAGTCAGTGTGTAAGTCAAGATGAGATTGACTACTCTAAGTCATTGAAGATTATGCCTCAATGTATTTCAATTTAGCAAAATCTTGACTAGAATAGTCCTCATAAGGAGTCACAAGATTAATTGGATTGAGACACAGTAAGGATGTACTAATCAAGAGTTAACAGTTAACTCTGAAGTCATCCTAAGCATTAAGGGTCAAAGGGATGAATTATATGATAATCATATGTCAGTAGGTTTTTAGTATTGCTTTACATACATTCAGTTTATTTAGACGTCAGGTACCATTGCTAGATGGTCACTCCGATTAATATAAGAATCTATTCCTATGCTACCAACTTAGATTTGAACCTATGGGGTCACACACATTAGAAATTGCTCTCAGATCAATTGGCAAATCAACGATTGAAAACTATCTGAGGGTAAAACCATCAATGTAATTGATGATCAAATCTGTGCAATAGTTGCAATAAATTAATTCACTAAGAGTTAGTGAATTATTAGAGGATTAATCAATAATTAAATTATTAATTAACTCAATTTGATTAAGTATTGATTTTGAATCAAGTCTAATTGAATTGGATTCAATTAGGTCAAACCTAATTAGGTTATGGGATGACCTAATCGCTAAGAGAGAATAACCCTGATTTGATCGAGACTTGGACCCAATTAATTTTTAATTGAGTTAGAGTCAAGTTAGATTAGATTCAATCACTTATAATTAGATAGAGTTTGATTGGATCAAACTTAGTTTGAATTTGAAATCAATTTGAATTTCGAATTCAAAATTGAATTCAAATTTCAAGTTTTTTAGCTCCCTTGCCCCACCTCCTCTTCTCCATGATAATTCTCTTCACACAAAGCTTGTTTGTGCATGAGAAATCACCATGCCAAGCCTTCCTTGTCACCCTCTTTGGATAGGATATAGATTGGTATTGGTTGAGTTTGAATTGGATTCAAATTTGAATACTATCTTATCCTAACCTAATCCACCCATCGGCCACCATGAGATGGATTCCTTTTATGCGACAAAAGAGAAGGGTTCTTGGCTATTTTTCCATGCTCTCCTCTCCTTGTTCGACCCTTCTTTGGATGGGATTGGGTGAGGATTAAATCTAGTAGAAGTTTGAATTCAAAATGATTTTGAATTCGAACTCAGATTAATCCTTATCCAACCTCTTATCCTCTTGATTCGACAACATTAAAAAGCTTGTTTTTTTGTATGCTGAAGAGGTTTGGTTTTTCATCGAGAGAAGGCTGTGAGAAGGGTGACTGAACAAGGGTCTAGGGGCGTGAGGCTTGGGGTGGGTTGCCATCTCTTTGGCATGTGCTTTAGAGGAGATTTGTCTCCTCTTGGGTGAGCGAGTTTTGACCTTGCCATTGTATTTTCTGGAAGAGAGTTTTTTGATTAGAGAAAAGATTTCTCTGATTTTCTTCCATCATCTAGAAACCTTTTCTGATCCATCTTCAACTTTGAGAGAGTTTGAAAAGTTTAAAGAAGGAGATCCAATCAGATCCACCATCAGAAGTCTCTTCGTGAACTAGCATTCTCGAGAAGGCTGATTGGTCTGAGGTCTTCGTGTGGACGATCCGTAGAAGTCCGACGCACTATGTAGCTATGAGTAACTAGTGAGACCTTCAGATCATCATCTATGATTGCAATGTTCGTCTACCCACACTGAGGTATAGGGTTCGAAACCCTAGTAATTGTAGATTTGATCTACTATGTTTACTTATTTTCATGCATGATATGCTGATTTTGTTGTTCAAATTTATTCATGCATATACATATGTCATGGATCCTTATATAGGATGTTTTAAGATTAGATTTTATGCTTGCATCATGATTAAAATATTTAATTTGATTTTATTTCACTTCAAAAAAATTTTAAATTGCATGCATGAAACCCCTGCATTTATTTTACATGAATCATCCAAGAAATTAATAAGATGATGATACATATTCTCAAGAGTTGAGAATTTAGGATATGTGTCATTATTGATTAATTCTCAAATACATTCGATCGATGGATCATCACGAGAATGGTGATTGATCCAATTAGATTAGTGCACGGATCACTTTTTTTTAGATAGACGAGTCTCGAGTCTACAGTGTGGGGATATTAGAGTAAGAGTGCAGGTGATTGTTAGAGAATAATGATATTAAACATGACCAACATGAGTAGTCATATGGATGTCTATCCAATCATCAGTGATACAGTCGATGCTGCAATGATGTGAGCAGTCCTTAGACCTACGGTGCTTCGATTGCTCACAGTAGAATTGCTGTAGTTTGACTACATATGAATATGATCTCTAACTATATGGATTCTTGTAGTGGATGTTATCTGCAGTAGGTTCACTGTAGGAGTAGGATGTGCATCTAGATGGGATCTATCGACCTTTATTGATAAGGAGTAGTCCTATGTTATTCATAAAATTGGGTTCAGAAGATCATGGCCATGGCAAAGTGAATAATGGAAAAGGATTTCTATAGGATTTCACTTATGAACTCGAATCAATTGAATACTACATATGACAAGCAATGAGGTTTGATAAATTTTTCATGACCTCTGTCTTGTCGAAACTCATGATACAAGAATCGAACCATATGGTAACTGCACCTAGAGGTTCAATATTTTATTCTACTGAGTTGCCACTATATACTGCTAGGTGTCACTGGTGGATTGTAAGACTCGTCGAGCATTCTCTCGATGATCGATGACTCTTGATGGGCAAAATTAGAATTATTCTAATCCATCGAAAAAAATTTCGACGATATTGTGATGGAGATCATAATATATCTTACTACCAGACAAAATAGAATCTATGGGGTCATACACAAAAGAGATTTTTGTTCAATCAAATGGTTGATTTGTGATTATGAATCATCAGGAGATCTAATTATCAATATGATTGGTGATTGATCCAATGCAATTATTGTAATTATCAAACTTACTAAGTGTTAGTAAGTTGTAGGAGGATTAATTAGCAATTGAATTGCTAATTGACTCAATTTGATTGAGCAGTAGGGCTGAATTCAAATCTAATTGAATTGGATTCAATTTAGATTAGTTTGGATTTGATTAGATCAAACCTAATTGGATTATGAGATAACTCAATAGTAAGGGAGACTGATTTATTATTTAATTAAGATTTGGATTTGACCTAATGCCTAATTAAATTGAGATCTAACCAAGAGAGATTGGGTTCCTCATTGGACTTAAAATTCTCTACTTTTTGGATGCACTAATTTCTAATTAGATTAAGAATTGAATTAGTTTTGACCTAAGCACCAAGAGAAGTCCCAATTGGTTGAGACTCTTTTTCTCCCTTGGTCCCAAACTTCTCCATGCCAAATCATGCCACCTCACTCACATCCCTTCTTGCTTTTGTGTGAAATCTCCATGCCCTAAGCCTCTCGACACCCTCTTTATTGCGCCACTTGATTTCTAGATAGAGATAAGGATGAATTCAAAAGGGTTTTGAATTCAAAGTCTTATGAGACAAGACCTTATCTCCTCTTCCTTGCATGCCTAACTCTATCCCTTTTGGATGCCACATTTATTAGAAATATGGGTGTGGGAATTGAGTTTTGATCATGAAAAATTTTGTGAGAGTGCATGAGAGAAGCCACACTAATTCTTTCTCATGCCACCCTTCTCCACGCCTTGATTGATTTTGGATGAGTTTGAGTTGAATTCAAACTCCTAGTTTGATAATGTTTGACATTATCTCTTCCTTATTTGGATGCCAATTAAAGGATTAAAAAGGTGTGTGCACGTGGGATATGAGATGATATCTCAACATAAAAAAAAGAGAAATAGGGGCATATGAAATCAGATTGGATTTGATTTCATCGAAGAAAATAAAAAGGGGCGTGGGTTCCTAAAGGAGGCGAGGCTTCCTAGGGATTTTCATGTGTGGCGTGAGATTTGTGAGAGAGATAAGAGAAGAGTTCTCTTCCTTCTCTTCCTCATCTTCCTCCTCTTCTCCTTGTTCTCTGAGAGGATCCTAGAGAGTTGAAGAAAATCTCTATCAACCATCATGAGATGTCTTCTGTAAGAGAGTTAGCACCCCGATGAAGATGCAGACCTCCGATTGGATTGAAGGTCTCGTGTGGATATCCGTAAAGGTCAGACGTGTTTGTGATTTTGTAGAAATCTCACCAGATTACCATGATCATCAACTATGAAGATCATCGACCCACACAAAGGTAAAGATCCAACTCTAAGTCTGATTTTATTTTCAACATTATAATTTCAGCATGTGAACGTGTTGTGATCCAGGTGGTGTGCCCAAGGCCCAGGAAACCAAGGCTAAGGCCAAGGTTCATCATTCATGAGGGCTTCATGGAGGCTCTAGGGCTAGTTGGGCCCTAGATTGAAAGGCTGTGGGCCTTTCAGGTTCTTGAGGTCTAGGTTATGTGGGCCTCAAGGGACCAACTCTTGATGGACCAGGTCTAGGCCCAGGATAGGTGAGATTAGGTTGAGTCAAGAATGTACATGGGCTTGGGTTAACCTAATCTCCCATAGAGTTGGTCAAGGGAGTTTTGGGTTTGGGTCACTTGACCCTGTGTTTATATATACATGTACTTGTATAGGTTGATTAAGCCAAGGAATACAAGAAACCATTTCTCTCAAGTCTTTCTCTCTCTTCTCCCTCTCTCTCCAGCTCTTTTCCATGCCCCAGGAGCAAGAAACCCTAGGGTTTCTTGCCGCCAGTCCATAAAAGGAAAGAAAAGCAAAGGAGGCGCTAGCCCCTCCTCTCTTGCAGCTACCAACCAGATCCCTCTATCCCTCTCTTGCAGCCACCCAAGCACTAGGTCCAGGACCTAGAATCTCTTGCGAAGAGGTTGATACAAGTCTCTCTCAGATCTAGAGTTGATCTGAGGTCGTTTGAAGTGCGGGTGAGATCTCCATCAACAGATCTACAGGAAAGGCTGCAGCAGGACAGATCTGTAAGGTCTGTCTCCATCTACCTTCTTCCCTATCTAGAATATCCTGATTTGAGATCTACAAATTAGAAAACCTCGATCCAGGCCTAATCTAGTTGGGTACCAGATCTTAGATTTTTTAGAGGTGATTTCAGAGGTGTTCTTCATCTGGAACGAAAGGCTGACGAAAAAGATAGCAACCAGGCTGATTTCGTCAAGGGCCTTTGATCGTGCCCAGGAGTCTCCAGATCTGTTCGTTACTGGTTCTGCTGCACCCAAGGTCCGTGGGAGGAGCTGAAATCATGCTCCAATAGTTGGTATCAGAGCCACGGTGGTGAGGAAGTGGTTCCAAGCATGAGAAGTTGAAGATCTCAAGTACTGAAAATTTTTAGCAAGGTACCATCAAGGTATATTCTACACTTCTTGATTTTATATTACTTGTTTGGCTTGGATCCAGTCATGGGCAGCAATATGAAGGTTGATTTTGAGAAGTTTGATGGTAAGGAAAATTTTTTCATGTGGAAAATCCGGGTGGAGGATCTTCTGGTGCAAGCAGATCTGGATCAGGCTTTGGATGAGAAGCCTGAGGGAATGACGGATAGACAATGGGCATCATTGGAGAAGAAAGCATACTCGATGATCAGAGGATGTTTGGTGGATGTGGTGTTGTATTCGATACTGGAAGAAAAGACCCCGAAGGGCCTTTGGTCGAAGTTGCACACTATGTATATGGGGAAGAATATGTGCAACAAGCTGATGCTGAAGAAGAAGTTGTACAGTCTTCGGATGTAGGAGGGATCTGATATGATTGGCCACATTCAGAGGTTTGACCAGTTGTGCACGGAGTTGATGAATATCGGGGTGAAGCTGGATGAGGAGGACAAGTTCCTGTTGCTTTTGTGTTCACTATCAGGATCATATGACTCTTTGGTGACTACACTGCTCTACGGCAAGGAGACTCTGAAATATGAGGACATGGTCTCGGTGCTGAGGTCTAATGAGCAGAGGAAAAAGTTGACCAGAGATCAGACTCCCCAGGAGGGTTTGGCAGTAGGGGAGAGGACAGGTAGAGGCAGAGGCAGAAGCAAGTCCAGGGGGCGGTCCAAGTCCAGGAAGGGAAAGAAAGAGGTGAAATGCTTCAAGTGCAACGAGTTTGGGCACTTCAAGAGAGAATGTCCACTATGGAAGAGCAAGAAGGGAGAAAGAAGTGTTTCAGAATCAGTGAGTGCAGTTGCTGGGCAGCAGGTGGAGGATGATCTACTTGTGGTATCAGATGGTCATAGGCATTACACAGAGGAGTGGACACTAGACTCTGCGTGCTCACATCACTACACACCACACAGGTCTTGGTTTGCGACATACACCAAGACAGATGAGAGATCAGTGACTCTAGGCGACAATCATCCTTGCAAGGTGGCTGAGATAGGGACAATCAGGGTGAGGATGTTTGATGGGATTGTGAGGACATTGACTAATGTAAAGCACATCCCGGAGCTGGAAAAGAATCTGGTGTCACTAGGCTACTTGGAGCGCAGTGGATACAGCTTCAGCAGTAGGGCTAGAAGCGGAGTATAAAACATCTCCAATGGAGCTATGGTGGTGATGAGAGGCAGGAGGTTGGACAATAACCTCTATCGCATGGAGGAATCTGTGGTGACCGGAGAGTCTGATGCAGCATCTACAGCACAGGACCAGCAGGGGGCTTACAGGATGTGGCACTACCACCTAGGCCACATGGGTGATAAGGGGCTGAGGGAGTTGAGCAGGAGAGGACTCATCTCTGATCTGGAGGATGGTGCTACAGGGGAGATCTGTGAGCCTTGCCAGATGGGAAAGCAGAGGAGAGTTTAGTTCAACATCAGTACAGTCCGCAGTGTAGTCCCTCTGGAGTTAGTACACACGGATGTGTGGGGACCAGCCCCAGTTTCAGCTAGGAATGGGGCCAGATACTTCATGATCCTGATTGATGATTTCTCAAGAAAACTCTGGATTTACTTCATGAGAGAGAAGTCAGAGGTCTTCACCAAGTTCAAGATCTGGAGAGCTGAGGTGGAGAAGGAGCAGGGGAGGAGCATGAAGTATCTGAGGTCAGACAATGGCGGAGAGTACACCAGCAGAGAGTTCCAGGACTACTGTGAGGAGTGTGGGATCAGGAGATACTTCTCAGTTAAGGAGACTCCACAGCATAATGGGGTGGCCGAGAGGATGAACATAATACTTCTGGAAAAGGCACGATGCATGAGGCTGCAGGCAGGGCTTCCAAAGGAGTTCTGGGTTGACACAGTTGACGCAGCGGGTTACTTGGTCAATCGGTCACCTCATACCAGGTTGGATGGAAGGCTTCCAGAGGAGGTGTGGTCTAGGAGGATAGTTGGGTTGGGCCATCTACGGGTATTTGGGTGCATGGCCTATGTGCACATTGGAGCTGGTGAGCGGAGCAAGCTAGATGCCAGATCACGCAAGACGGTGTTTCTAGGCTATCCGCGAGGAGTCAAAGGATACAGGCTGTGGGATCCCTTGGAAAAGAAGGTCGTCATTAGTGGGAATGTGACTTTTGATGAGGAGTCAATCCTACAGAGGTGAGATGGCATGGAGGAGCAGCAGGAGCAGGAGGAGGTCCAGCAAGGCGCTGCTGGACAGCTTACCTCTTTTATTTTGCTTCTTGCAGGTACTACGAGAGGACATGATATTCAGGTGGAGAACCTACCTAAGGTGTCTCCATAGGTGGAGAGGACTCAGACAGATGATCGAGGTGGAGAGGTCCAGCAGGAGCGAGCTGGATCGAAGACTGATATCGGTGTTGCCCTACACAAGCCCAAGAGGACCATCAGGCAATCGAACCGATATGGCTTCAAGGAGATGCTGTCATATGCCCTGGTGACAGTGAATGGAGACCCATATACATATCAGGAGGCTATTGAGAGCTAGGACAGAGAGCGGTGGGTCCAGACGATGTCCGAGGAGATGCAGTCTCTCCACCAGAACCAGACGTGGTGATTGGTGCAGTTGCCACAGGAGAAGAGGCCCATTGGCTGCAAATGGGTCTACAGTCGCAAGGAAGGGCCTTCAGAGCAGGGAGGTATTAGATTCAAGGCAAGGTTAGTGGTCAAGGGATACTCCCAGAAGGAAGACATCGACTTCAGCGAGGTCTTCTCTCCCGTCGTCAGACATACTTCCATCAGAGTGTTGCTGAGCATTGTAGCAGCTCAAGATTTAGAGCTGGAGCAGATGGATGTCAAGACGGCATTCCTCCATGGGCATTTGGAGGAGAGGATTTACATGGAGCAGCCACCTGATTTCAGGGATCCAGGATCAGAGGGAAAGGTTTGTTTGTTGCAGAAATCGCTGTACGGACTGAAGCAGTCGCTGAGGCAATGGTACAGCGGTTCGACTCCTATGTGCGCAGCATTGGACTTTCCAGGTGTGAGTTTGATCCTTGTGTTTATGTTCAGTCTCTTGAGGATGGTTCTAGGCTGTTCCTACTCTTGTATGTGGATGACATGCTTATAGCATACAAGAGTAGGAAGGTTGTGCAGGATCTGAAGGCATCCTTATCTCGGAAGTTTGAGATGAAGGATTTGGGCCCTGCAAGGAAGATCTTAGGCATGGAGATTTTCAGAGATCGAGCCTGGAGGGTGCTGCATCTATCTTAGGGGGGCTACATATAGAAGGTCTTAGAGAGGTTCGGGATGAAGGGAGCAAAGCCGGCGGAGCTGCCACTTGCCGATCACTTCAGACTCTCGAAGACCATGGCACCATAGACTGAGGTGGAGGCTCAGGAGATGGAGATGGTTCCTTATGCTTCAGGAGTTGGGAGCTTGATGTATGCGATGGTCTGTTGTAGGCCAGACATCGCTCATGCAGTGAGTTAGATTAGCAGGTTCATGGCACAGCCTGGCAGGGAGCATTGGAGAGCTCTGAAGTGGATATTCAGATACCTGACGGGATCAGTTGGAGTTGGCATCTGCTACGGACAGTGAGGAGGTGCAGTGGGATACTCTGACATGTCCAGGGAGGCTCAGGGGCTGATTGGCAGTTATGTAGATGTAGACTTCAGTGGAGATGTGGATACCCGGAGGTCTACGACAGACTTCATCTTTAGCCTGTATGGAGGTCCTATTTCTTGGAGATTGATTCTGCAGCCTATCACGACCCTATCCACTACAGAGATGGAGTACATCGGACTGACAGAAGTAGCTAAAGAGGTAATTTGGCTGAAGGGTTTGGTGACGGAGATGGGCCTTACTCAGGAGGCCATTAGAGTGCATTGTGACAGCCAGAGTGCACTTCTATTAGCACAGAACTCAGTCTATCATGCAAGGACAAAGCACATCGACATTCGATATCATCGGATCAGGGAGCTTGTGGAGGATGGCGAGGTGGAGCTGGTAAAGGTACATACCAAGGAGAACCCAGCTGATGCATTTACGAAGGTACTTTCATGGGACAGCTTTCAGAGATGTGTTGAGCTGATGCGGCTGATGGACAGAGTGGAGCTGGTTGAGGCCTTGGGACACCAAGGTGGAGATTGTTGTGATCCAGGTGGTGTGCCCAAGGCCCAGGGGACCAAGGCTAAGGCCAAGATCTATCATTCATGAGGGCTTCATGGAGGCTCTAGGGCTAGTTGGGCCCTAGGTTGAAAGGCTGTGGGCCTTTCGGGTTCTTAAGGTCTAGGTTATGTGGGCCTCAAGGGACCAACTCTTTATGGGCCAGGTCTGGGCTCAGAATAGGTAAGATTAGGTCAAGTCATGGGTGTACATGGGCTTAGATTAATCTAATCTCCCATAGAGTTGGTCAAGGAAGTTTTGGGTTTGGGTCACTTGACCCTGTGTTTATATATATATATACTTGTATAGGTTGATTAAGCCAAGGAATACAAGAAACCATTTCTCTCAAGTCTCTCTCTCTCTCTTCTCCCTCTCTCTCCAACTCTTCTCCATGGCCCAGGAGCAAGAAACCCTAAGGTTTCTTGCCACCAATCCATAAAAGGAAAGAAAAGCAAAGGAGGCGCTAGCCCCTCCTCTCTTGCAGCCGCCAACCAAATCCCTCTCTCCCTCTCTTGCAGCCACCCAAGCACTAGGTCTAGGACCTAGAATCTCTTGCGAAGAGGTTGATACAAGTTCCTCTCAGATTTGGAGTTGATCTGAGATCGTTTGAGGTGCGGGTGAGATCTCCATCAACAGATCTACAGGAAAGGCTGCAGCAGGACAGATCTGCAAGGTCTGTCTCCATCTACCTTCTTCCTTATCTAGAATATCCCGATTTGAGATCTACAAATTGAAAGACCTCGATCCAGGCCTGATCTGGTTGGGTACCAGATCTTGAATTTTTTAGAGGTGATTTCAGAGGCGTTCTTCATCTGGAACGAAAGACTGATGAAAAAGACAGCAACCAGGCTGATTTCGTCAAGGGCCTTTGATCGTGCCCAGGAGTCTCCAGATCTGTTCGTTGCTAGTTTCGCTGCGTCCAAGGTCCGTAGGAGGAGCCAGGATCGTGCTCCAACAGAACGATCCTGGCATGTGTAGATTGGATTTATATTTTATGTATGATACATTAAAAGTGCTTTAGTTTAGATCAAAAATTTTTTTACTACAATTTTTACATTTCTGTATGTGTATTCCAGATGTGCGACATCCTTCACAACCTTCGGTTAGGACTTTTGTGTAGGTCATACCTCTAGGAGGTCCATCTCGCCGTCCACTCTAGCGTCCTGACACCGTACAAATTCTTGCACCTATAGATTGGAGCTAGAGGAAAGGCTTTGAGCCCATTTGGAGGAGCATAGATCGAGAGCAGCAAACAACCATGCCACCTAACAGAGTTTTATCTTGCCACACCAATGCCTCCACCTTTCGATTGGTGGAGAGCCAGGCAAACAACTGAGTACAACCATCAGTGGCAAAAACTCATCTGCCTCCCCAGCTGGTGCTAATCATGATGGATCAGTTCTACCTGCTCTTCTAGTAGGTTCAGACTCTGATGGTTGTCATCCAGACGATCCAGATAGTCCCTGCACATCTATAGGTGGTGCTGCACCATCCCTGAATCCGGCTTCACAGCTGCCACCACCATCAGAACAACCGCGGGCACCTCTAGAAAGTCCAGAGAGGAGACAGACCTGCTAGAGCCACCCCAGAACTCCTAAACCAAGAAGGCGGCAATCTTCAAGTCTCCAATCAGGGTATGATTCAACCTCTAGTCAGCGATCCCCCTAGCACTCTGAGGCCTGTACTGTCTGAGACCCTACGCTCGAGCGATGGCTTTGAGAGATTGATCAGCAAATCAATGTAATCCGCAATACCTCCTCGATACCTTATGATGGGTTTAATAGCGACCCACCCTTTGACTCGAGGATTATACAGGAGCCGCTTCTCCGACACTTCAAGGCTCCATAATTTGAAGTTTATGATGGGACTGCCAATCCCATCGATCATCTTGAGACCTTCAGGATGGTAATGCTCCTTCATGGAGCAACCGACGCCATTCTTTGTCGAGCCTTTTCCATAACTCTAAATGGGATGGCCCGACATTGATATTTCAGTCTAAAGCCAACCTCAATCCATTCCTTCGAGGAGCTGAGTCAGTCTTTCATCGACCATTTTGTTAACAATCGATGTCAATAAAAGCAGTCTAACTATCTCTACATTGTCAGGTAGACAGAGGATGAGTCGATCTGAGCTTTTATCAGCCACTTCAATGCAGTCATCTTGAAAATTTATGATTTGGACCAATCAGTCGCAATGTTCACGATGATGAGTGGGCTCCTGAAGAATGATCTTAAGAGGTCACTATTGAAAACCTATCCTCGAGATTGTCCCGATATGTTAGCCTGGATGGAGAATATGCCCATATTGAGGAGGTCTTCGCTTAAGATTAAACCCCGACTAGCTCCATCATGGGGAAAAAGCAAAATAAGGAGCTCTCCTCAAGACGAGGGGAGAGAATTTGGTAGTGCTCCAGGTCTCCATCTTGGAAGCCAAAAAATGAGATCCCTCCTCAGAACTGTCAACTTTGGAGTCCTCAAAGAAGAGATCGACGAGCCTCACCATCAAAAAGGTACAATAATTGCATCCCACTGAATGCTCTGAGGACTCTGGTGCTGATGAAAATCAGAGGATAGCCCTCAGAGACAAGGAGGCTATGGACGCTCCCTGATCAGAAAAATTCAAATAAGTATTGCCTGTACCATTGAGACCACGGCCATGACACGAAGGAGTGTATTCAACTCCAGGATGAGATCGAGGATTTCATCAGGCATGGTCATCTCGATCGATTCATCCAATGGAGGCGAGAGTAGTAAGAGGAGCGGCAGAGATCCCCTCGACCGATAAAGCAACCACAGTAGGTGGGATTACAGGAAGACCAACCCCCAGTCGGCGTAATAAACACCATCATAGGGGGGCAGAACAGTGGAGGACCCGACGGAGGCGAAGGAGTGGCCAAAAAGTAGAGAACTGAAGGACTGATAACCTTCATTGAAGAAGATGCCTAAGGAATTCAGTTTCTGCATAATGATGCAGTGGTTGTAAATTTAAATATCACAAACTATGATGTACGCCGCATCCTATTTGATAATGGAAGCTCTACCAATATCTTGTTTTACATTGCTTTCTCGAAGATGGGAATACTTGCTGATTGGCTGGAGAGGATGGACTCTCCACTTATCGGATTTATCGAAGACACCATCCCTATGGAAGGAGTCATTATGCTACCCATGAAAGCCGGCCAATTTTTTGTCCAATCCACCACCCAAGTTGACTTTTTGATCATTTGAGCATCCTCGACGTACAATGCCATACTCGATCGACCAAGCCTGAATGCACTCCAGGCCGTTATCTCTGCATACCATTGGAAAATAAAATTTCCAATGGTGCACAGAGTCAGAAAAGTCCAAGGAAGCCAAGACTTAGTGCGTCATTGCTATAACATCGCTTTCCAAGAAGCTCGCCCTACTGAGTCATATTTGGTTGAAGGACTCAAGATCTATGATGAGCTGGCCGAGGAATATGGAGAACCAGTTAAGGACCTCATTTCAGTTCCTTTGATGGATGGAAATCAGGAGCATACGATCCAGATCAGGTCGAGTCTGGATCAGGTGATATAAGACTAGCTAACCTCCTTTTTATAGAAAAATACCGACATCTTTGCCTGGATGCCAACAAACATGTGGGGGATTGATCCCTCAGTGATCTTACATCGGTTGAACATGAGCCCAAACCACCACCCCTTCAAGCAAAAGAAGAGGAGTTTTGCACTCGAGCGACAAAAGGCGATAGCTGAAGAGGTGGACAAGCTACTTCGAGTGGATTTCATCAAGGAGATAACCTATCTGGAGTGGATAGTGAATGTGGTCACAATGAAGAAGACAAATGAGAAATGACGAATCTGCATTGATTTCACCAACCTGAACAAGATTTGCCTAAAAGACAGCTACCCCCTATCGAGGATTGATTAGCTGGTCGATGCCACATCGGGCTATGAACACTTATCCTTTATGGATGCCTTCTCTGGTTATAACCAAATTTGGATGGCATTTGAGGATGAGAATAAAACATCTTTCATCACTGACCGAGGTCTCTTCTGTTAGGAGGTCATACCCTTTGGTCTGAAAAATGTAGGCAAAACTTATCAATGTCTTATGAACAAAATCTTCAAGAACCAGCTTGGGTGGAACATGGAAGTATATGTGGATGACATGCTCGTCAAAAGTAAATCTACAAGAACCCATATTGACGACTTCGAAGAAGCCTCTGCTACCCTATGAAAATACAAGATGAAGCTGAACCTAGTCAAGTGTGCTTTTGGAGTGACATCTGAAAAATTTTTGAGCTTTATGGTATCTAGCCGAGGAAGAAAAGTCAATCTGGAGAAGATCAGAGCTGTGCAGGAGATGGCTTCATTGAGGATGATCAAAGAGATGCAATGCCTTATGGGAAGGATCATTGCTTTGAACCGATTTGTCTTATGATCGATTGAATGATGCTTGTCCTTTTTTCAAGTGTTGAAGCAACCAAAGAACTTTCAATGAACTGAGGAGTGTCAAAAAGCTTCTGCCGACCTCAAAGACTACCTTGGTTTCACTCCACTGCTTGGTAAGCCTGATCTTAATGAAGAATTATTTTTATACCTCATGATTTCACCTATCGCTATGAGTGCAGTGCTGGTGCAAGAGTGAAATAAAATTCTAAAGTCAATCAAATATATCAGCTGGATCCTAAGGGATGTGGAGACTCGATATTCAAAGTTGGAGAAATTGGCTTATGCTCTCCTTATTGCGGCTCGAAAGCTGTGACCTTACTTTCAAGCTCACACCATCGTTCTCTTGACGGACCAACTGATAAAGAACATCCTTCATCATCCAGACACATCTGAATGGATTGCGAAATGGATGATTGAGCTTTCTGAGTTTGACATTTAGTACCAGCGTCGACCATCTATTAAAGCTCAGGTCCTTGCCGACTTCATGACTGAGTGCACTATTTCATATGAGCCAGTTGAGCAAAAAGAAGTGGAGCCACATGCCCTGACTGACGAAGGCCCTTCAGAAGCTAATAGTGATTCCTGGGTGATGTATGTAGATGGCTCATCCAACTCCGTGGGATTTGGGGCAGGTCTGATTCTCTCAGATCCAGAAGGGACAGTAGCTGAATATAACTTATGCTTTGAGTTTTCAATAATGAACAATGAAGCTGAATACGAAGCCTTAGGTGCAGGGCTCTAGATAGCTAGAGAATTGGGGATACAAAACTTGAAGATTTGCAGTGACTCTCAACTAGCCGTTGGGCACATTCAGGACAATTATGAGGCTCGAGGAAAGAACATGGTAAAATACCTCCAAAAGATTAGAAATCTAGCATCTGTGTTTAATGAATTTGAAATCCAACAGATACCCAGGTTGAAAAATTTTAGGGCCAATCTATTGTCTAAGCTGGTGACATCGGCACCACCCGAGTTACCCAAGAAAGCCTTCTTTGAAGTGATGAGCCGACCAAGTATTGAAGAGCCAACGATCGTAATGCAGATAGATGAGGAACCTTACTGATTGACCCACTTATCAATTACCTTAAAGATGGGATGCTACCCACAAATCAGAAGGAAGCTCGAAAGATAAAGTATCAGTTATCCAGGTATCTTCTTCATAAAGAAAAATTGTATAAGAGATTTTACTCACTGTCTCTTCTTAAATGCCTACGATCGATCGAAGCCGACTACGCACTCAGAGAGGTACACGAGAGCATTTGTGAGAATCATATCGGAAAGGGAGCATTGGCCTACAAACTCCTTTGCTAGGGCTACTATTGGTTGACAATGCAAAAAGATTCTGAGAACCATGTCATGCAGTGTGATAAATGCCAAAGGAACTCCAATATACAATGACTGCCTGTAGTGCCTATCACCCCCATTTTAACCCCCTAATCTTTTGCATAATGGAGGATGGATATCCTCAGCCCCTTCCCACAGGCCTTAGGTCAACACAAGTTCTTGCTTGTCGCTGAGGATTACTTTACTAAATAGGTGGAAGTCGAGCCATTGGCCTGCATCACAAAAGCAGGGATGACAGATTTTGTCTGAAAATCATTCATATGCCAATTTAGTCTATCTCGAGTACTGATCACCAACAACAAGCATCAATTCACAGGAGCTAAGTTCGAAGAATTCTGTGAAGAGCATGGGATCTCACATCATTTTACTTCCGTCGTCCATCCTCAGGCTAACGGTGAAGCTAAGGTGACAAATTGGACTATCCTATGAGGCTTGAAGATAAGGTTAGACAAATTCAAAGGATCGTGGGTCGATGAACTCCACCATATTCTTTGGGTGTACCAGACGATGTCAAGAGTTTCAACAAGAGAAATCCCTTTTGATTTGGCTTTCGGGATGGAAGCAGTAGTCCCTATTGAGATTGGGATCCCATCGACATGAGTTGGGAACTATGACAAGAAGACCAACTTGGAGAGACTGTGTGCCGACTTAGACCTACTCGAAGAAGCTCAAGAAAGAGCGCATGTCCGAATGGCAGCCTACCAGAACAAAGTTGCTTGATACTACAACTCCAAGATTTTCAGGGTCAGCAACCTAGTCTTATGTAGGGCAAAAGTTTCTCATCCTAGGGAATGAGGCAAGCTAGCCCCAAAGTAGGAAGGTCTGTACCACAAGGATGAAGTCATCAAACTAGAAACCTATCAGTTGAAACAACTAGATGGAACCCCGCTTTTTCGATCATGAAATTTGAAAAATCTTCGAATATACTATCAGTAATGTATCATACAACTCTCCTCAATAAAGTTCTTATTGTTCAAAAATTATAGTTTTTGTCTGCTTGTTAACTCGTAGCCACGAAAAATCTAAAGGAGCTTTTGATTGGCTTTAAAATGAGACGGTCTTTGATCGACCTGACTGAAGGAGCCTTTGATTAGCTTTAAAATGAGACGATCTTTGATCGGCCTGACTAAAGAAGTCTTTGATCAGCTTTAAAATGAGACAGCCTTTGATCGACCTAATAAAAAAATGGTTGTCGGTCGAAAGCTGTTGCTCCATAAATTGATTTTGATGATTATAAAATATTTGAGGAGATTACTAATGATTTTGGCTTGAAAAAAGATTTATTGTATTTCAGAGATAAAATCATAATTTTATCAAGTTTTGATTCGAAAGCCTCAAGAGCAAGAATAGAAGATTTATGATCTATTGGAGGTAATTTCATATTTTTTGGATGTATATTTTGAGAGAAAATTAAGTTTAAAGAAAAGGATCGACCCCTAGGTCGACCCCTGTCAAAAGGGACTGAATGGCATGCTATTTTTGGCTGGCACACCCAAAAGGGATGATCCCAGGGTCGACCTCTGTTGTCTGTATAAGTCAAAGATACAGAACAGTCACTTTCTGTTCTACGCCACAGAGGTCGACCCCTGAGATAAAAAATCTCTATAATAGCTATTTTTTAGTCTATTTTGGCCATATTTAATGCTCATTTAAAGCTCTCCAATGACTCTAAATTTGTTCAGATTTCTCTCTAGCATCTATTGAAGATATAAAGGCACTTAAAGAAGAAAAAAAGAGAAGAAATTTAAGCATTCATTTCAGTCCTAAGCAAAAAGCCCTCTTCAAGCAAAAGAAGCTTTCATTTCAAGTTCACCAATCCCTCAAGAGCTCATTCAAGTCTTCAACAACCTTGAGAAAAATTAGAAAAGCTTCTTCCTTATTGTATAAAGTGTACTTAAAGTTTTATTTACTCTTTAAAGGAGCTAAACTTGTATTTCTTTGTCATTAACTCTTATACTCTATTTTTATCTTGATCTTTAATTTTGGAAAGGTTCTAAAACTGGAATAGGTTGATCTAAACTTTGAATCGGATTGTATTAGGTTGGTTTGTATCCAAAAAATAAGTGTTCTAGCTTGGGATAGCTAGAGTTGGAGGTACCGATGTTGTATTCTTGTTGAATACATTTTAATGGATTTAAATTCCTAAGTAGGAGCTTGGAGAGTGGATGTAGGTACAAGATTGGCACTGAACCACTATAAATCTTGATTGTTTATGGTGTGTTTGCTTGCTCTCTATCTTAATTTTTTTATTTTCTTGCATTCTTGCATATCATTTCTATACTTTACTTAAATCACTTACTATATATAATTTGTTTATTATTACTTAATCTTTGTGATTTTAAATTAACTTTAAAATTTAAAAAATTTAATTCACCCCTCCTCTTGGGTTGCATAGCTGGGCAACAAGTGGTATCAGAGCTCGATGCTCTAATCCTACTTTGATTTAACCACAAAGAGCTAAAGATCTATGGCAACTCAAGTTGGTGCTTCACTAGCCGAGGGGCAGTCCACAAACCGATCTTCACTTTTCAATAGATCAAACTACACCTATTGGAAAGCTTAGATGAAAATTTTTATTCAAGCACTTGATAATGATTTATGGAGTATCATAGTTAATGGACCACACACACCTACTAAGATAATTGATAGTGTAGAATCAACCAAATCTGAAAGAGAATAGGATGAGATTGACAAGAAAATGGCTCAACTCAATGCTAAAGCCATGAATATTTTATATTATGCTTTAGATGCTAATGAATTTAATCGTATTTCAATATGCATGTTGGCTAAAAAAATATGGGATAGGTTAGATGTAACACATGAAGATACTAATCAAGTTAAGGAATCAAAAATTAACATGCTTGTGCACAAATATGAACTCTTTAAAATAAAGCATGATGAATCAATAATTGAAATATTTACTCATTTTATAGATATTATTAATGATCTAAAAAGTCTTGGTAAGTCTTCTTCTAACAGCGATCTTGTGAGAAAGATTCTTAGGTCTTTACCAAGGATTTGGGAGGCCAAAGTGACCGCAATCCAAGAAGCCAAAGATTTGAATGTTTTATCCTTGAAGGAGTTTTTAGGATCGCTAATGACACATGAGCTAAGCATGAAACAACATCAAGAAGAAGATGTTAAGAAGAAGAGGACAATCGCCCTCAAATTCATTGCTCAACTCGATGAGGAATCCGATGAAATAGAAAATGAAGAGCAAAATGAAGAAATAGCCTTCATCACTAGAAAGTTTAAAAGATTTTTGAAGAAAAGAAAACAAGGGATGAGGAAGAGGCCACCTACAAAAGGGAAGTATAGCAAGGAGAAGGAAAAGGAGCAACTCCTTATTTGTTATGAATGTAAGAAGTCGGGATACTTTAGGTCTGAATGTCTACAACTTAAGTAGGGCTCCAAGAAGTAGAAGAAAAAGGCTATGGTGGCTACATGGAGTGATAGTGATGAGTCAAGCTCCGAAGAAGAAGATTCACATGAACAAGCCAACTTGTGCCTTATGGCATATGAAAATGAGGTAAATGCTGAAACTCCTAATGATTTTACTTTTGAAGAACTTCAAAAAGTATTTTATGATCTAGTTGATGATCTAAAAAAGTTAGGGCTAAAGAATAAAAAATTGAAATCAAAGAATCAATCTTTACTAAAAGAAAATGAGATTATTTCAAATAAAAAATTGATCTTGACACAAAAAAATCTGAACTTGAAAAATAAAATTGCTAAGTTAAAACCTATGGTAGAAAAGTTTACTTTAAGTTCAAATAAATTTCAAATAATACTTGATAATCAAAAGGCCATTTATGATAAAGTCGATCTTGACTACAATCTCTTAAAAAAATAAAAATTTATGAGAAACATCTTTGTGAACTCATCAAGCAACAAATTTTTAAATATTACTTGCTTTAAATATGATAAAGTAGGATACAAATCTTATACATGTTTCTTTAACAAATCTAAAAATTTTAATATGAAAACAATATGGGTTCTAAAAGGAACCATTGTGACTAACCAAAAAGGACCTAAAAAAATTTGGGTAGCTAAAATCAAAACTTGATTTTTGTTTGTAGGTGTGTCTTACATCCCAAGGAATAAATCAAAAATGGTATTTTGATAGCGGGTGCTCAAGACACATGACCTGTGATGAATTCCTATTCATCATACTTGATGTAAAAGATGGAGGGATGGTCACCTTTGGAGACAATGACAAAGAAAAGATCATCGGTATAGGTAACATTGGTATCACTATCTCCAAGTATATTGAAAATATTTTATTAGTAGATGGTTTGAAGCATAATCTATTAAGCATTAGTCAATTTTGTGACAAAGGGTACAAAGTTATTTTTGAATCTTCATTATGCATAGTAACTAGTCCCAATGATGAAGACATTAAATTTGTTGGACATAGACATGGTAATATTTATATGATAGATTTGAATGATCTTTCCAAGATAAACATGCAATGCCTATTAGTCTTGAATACCAAAATTAATGAGACTAGTTGGTTTTAGCACCGTAGGCTTGCACATATTAGCATGCATTCACTTTCAAAACTTATTAAAAAGGAATTGGTTATCAGTTTACCTAAATTGAAGTTTGAAAAGGATAGAATTTATGATGCATGCCAACTAGGTAAACAAACTAAAGTCTCATTCAAATCTAAAAATATTGTTTCAACTTTTAGACCATTAGAATTATTGCATATGAATTTATTTAGACCCACTAAAACTACTAGTTTAGGTGAAAAATGATATGACTTTATAATTATTGATGATTTTTCTCATTTTATGTGGGTTTTCTTTTTGGCACATAAGGATGAAACTTTTCATGTGTTCTCAAAATTTTATCAAAAAATTACTAATGAAAAAAAATTTTTAATTTAAAATATTCGAAGTGATCATGGAACCGAATTTGAAAATCAAGATTTTAAAAAATTTTATAATGAAAAAGGCATTGATCATAATTTTTCAGCACCTAGGACACCCCAACAAAATGAGATAGTAGAAAAAAAAAATAGAATCCTTGAAAAAATAGCCCGTACCATGCTATGTGAAAGCAACCTCCCGAGATATTTTTGAGCGAAAGTAATTAACACGGTATGTTACATCTTAAACCGTGCTTTAATTAGACCAATTCTAAAGAAAATACCCTATGAGCTTTGGAAAGGAAGAAAACCAAATATTATATTTTTTTATGTTTTTGGTTATCGATGTTTTATTTTGAACAATGGTAAAGTGAGATTAGAAAAATCTGATGTAAAATTCGATGAAGCTATTTTTCTTAGTTACTCCTCTTCTAGCAAATCTTTTAGAGTTTTCAACAAAAGAACTTTAGTAGTAGAGGAGTCAATACATATTATTTTTTATGAGAATAATAATCTTCCTTCAAGAAAGAGTGAAGGTATTGATGATGCAGATCCTCTTATAGAAGGGATGAAGGAGCTCACTCTAAAAGACTCAACAATTCAAAATGAAGAAGAACATAAAAACAAACAAGAGGATGAAAGTAAAGAATAACAAGAACAATCTCAAGGTACAAATGATCTACCCAAAGAATGGAGGTATGATCACAATCACTCCAAAGAATTAATCATTGGTGATCCTATACATGGAGTAAGAACTCGTTCTTCATTTAGAGATGCATACAATCATTTTGCATTCGTTTCTCATTTTGAACCTAAAACCATTGATGAAGCTGAAAAAGATTATAATTGGATAAATACAATGCAAGAGAAACTTAATCAATTTGAAAGAAGTAACGTATGGACTTTAGTATCAAGATCTAAAAATTATCCAGTAATTGGTACAAAATGGGTATATAGGAATAAATTAGATGAACATGAAAATATAATTAAGAATAAAGCAAGATTGGTTGCAAAAGATTATAATTAAGAAGAGAAAATTGATTTTGATGAGACCTTTGATCCTGTTGCTAGATTAGAAGCAATTAGACTTTTACTTGTATATGCATACTTTATGAATTTTAAGTTATTCCAAATGGATGTCAAAAGTGCTTTTCTAAATGGTTATATTGCTGAAGAAGTATATGTAGAACAACCCTCCGACTTTAAAAATTATGCTTTTTCTAATCATGTTTTCAAATTAAACAAAGCATGATATGGTTTAAAATAAGCACGTAGGGTTTGGTATGAAAGGTTAAGTAAATTCTTGCTTAATAATGATTTTTCAAGAGAAAATATAGATACAATCTTTTTCATTAAAAGAAATCATGATGATATCTTAGTTATACAAATATACGTTGATGATATTATATTTGGGTCTACTAATAAAACTCTTTGTCAAAATTTTGCTAAGCTCATATAGGGGGAGTTCGAGATGAGCATGATGGAAGAACTTATATTCTTCCTCGAACTCCAAATCAAACAAATAAAGGAAGGGATCTCCATCATCCAAAGCAAGTATACAAGAGAACTACTCAAAAAATTTGGAATGGAGGGCTCCAAAGCAATTGGTACCCCCATGAGCCCATCATGTAAGCTTGACAAGGATGAAGAAGATAAAAATATAGACTCAAAATTTTATAGAGGTATGATTGGTTCTTTATTGTATTTAATTGCTAGTAGACCAGATATTATATTGAGTGTTTATCTATGTGCACGCTTTCAATCAAATCTAAAAGAATCATATTTAAATACAGTTAAAAAAATTCTTAAATATTTAAAAGGTATACAAACTCTAGGATTATGATATTCTAAGGACTCATCAATTGACTTAATAGGATATTTAGATGCTGATTTTGCTGGATGTAGATTAGATAGAAAAAGTACTAGTGAAACTTATCAATTTCTAAGAGTTAACTTAATCTCTTAATTTAGCAAGAAGTAAAATTCAATAGCACTGTCTACGGCCTAGGCCGAATACATTACAGTCGGAAGCTGCTATACTCAAATCTTATGGATTAAGTAACAACTTGAAGACTTTGGCATCAAACTCAATGAAACTCCCATAAGATGTGATAACACTAGTACTATTAATCTAACAAAAAATCCAATTCAACACTTTAGATCAAAGCATATTAAAATTAGACATCATTTCATAAGAGAATATATCCAAAATAATGATATAATTCTTGATTATGTATGTACTGACAAATAATTGGCTAACATCTTTACCAAGACCTTAAGTGAAGATAGATTTTGTGAAATTAGGAGAAAACTAAGAATCCTTGATTTATTAGCGTAAGTATTTTTTTGATTCCAAGTTCTTTTTGTCAAAATTTTATTAAACCAAATTTTAAGTTGAATTCTCATCTCTCCTTTCTTAAAAGCTCAAAACTATCATTCATATGATCAATCTCTTAAATAGACATCCTTCCCTCAAGTTTCAAATTTTTTTGAAATTTTTTTATCATTTTTTTAATTTTTCTAGCCATGTGTCAACCCCATGAGTCGACCCTAGGGTAAATTAGTAATTTTCATTAAAACCCATTGGATACTCTATTTTATTAGAAAATCTCCATTAGTTAAGGGGTCGACCCTTTGCCTTTCATTTTTCTCATCCCATTGAATAAAAATCTCCTTCCTCTCCACTCTCTCAACCGTAAATATTCTCTTAAAATTCTTCTTCCCACCGGGTTTCTCCCGTCAAATCATCTTTTTAAGATCTAAATCTCTTTTCTTTTTCTTCTTCGTTTGGACGGATCAAGCTTACCCTAGCTTCAAACCCTCTTCTCCAAACCGACGGTCTATCTCCCCAAAATCCTTATTTTTCCTCTAAAATCCTTTCCACTCTACCTCTCATTAGGTCTTCTAAGCTGTTTGCAAGTCTCTCTTGTTCGAAATGGCTCCCAAATTGAAGCTACCGCAGATAAGAAAGTCTGCTCGTGGGTTAGAAAAGAAAGTGCGCAGAAAAAGAATGGCAACCGAGCCCTCTCCTACTCCAACCCCTGTTCCAAGTCCTACTCCAGCTTCTTCACAGTCTCCACTTAATCCAAGCAAGGTACCACTCTCTAATCGAAAAGTAGAACCCAGGAAGAACATAGATTTTAAATTTTTTGAAAAAGAGAGGTTCTCAATTGGATCAAAAATTAAAAGTCAAGGATGGAAGTTTTACTGTCTTTTGAAAGAAAATACTTATGTTGATTTGGTTAGAGAGTTCTATTTGAATTTAAGTAACTACAATGGAACAGTAAAGTCTTTAGTGAAAGGTGTTAATATTATTCTTAATCCATTGCTTTTGGGACAAATCTTGCACTTGCTTTGTGAAGGTTATACTCATATGGAGCTCCCAATCAAAGAAGAGGGACTAAGTGTTATTTTAGGGAGAGCATTTATTGAAAATTTAAATAAATTAGAAGCAAGGATACTTTCAGTAGAGATGAGACTTTTGCATCACATGGTTACCAAACTTTTTGTCCCTAGGAGTGGCAAACATGACCTCTTATCTGGTAGGGATATATGCATCATATACCATGTGATCACCGAGACCCCCTTAAACCTTCCTACACTGATGATTGAGGCCATGAGGAAGACCCTAAATAGGTCTAAAGCTCACTTGCCTTATGGTATGGCACTCACCCTGGTCTTTAGGAGGTTCAGAGTTTGTTTTGAGGGGGAGGCAGTTATCAGATTATCACATTCTGATACCATCAACCGCCACACACTGTATCGTATGGGTTTTTTAAAGACTGATGGTGGTTGATCGAAGGGTGTTGAGAAGAGAGCAGAGGAGGAGGAACTGTCTTCACCTCCTCGTGATCACAGAGCATCTCTTGATTTTTAGTTCATGTCTGATCACAAGACTGGTCCCTCAGAGTCAGTAAGGAGGGATGCTTCTGTACCACAGTCAAGGAGCAGAGTAGATCCTTCAGTGATCAGACTTGCAGACAATCAGATTCAGTTGATTTCCCAGCAGGTTGCCTCTATCTTATCCCAGCAGTTTGCCACCTCACGTTTTACTTAGAGAATGACATCTCAGACTAATCCAGACCAGACTATGATCCCTCATGTCTCTACTGTCTTTCAGATGCTTACAGCTCAGTCCACACGACTTGAGGAGCTTGAGGGATGTATTCTAAGACTGACGGGTAGAGTTTTAGATTTACAGAGATAGATATTAGCCTTAGTCCATCTCCAGCCGCAAGAAGACATCATGGAGGTCTCCAACCTGTCTGCAGAGGCAGCTAGGCTTCGAGGTATTTTGGAGAGTGGCTTTGATTTTTTGAGGAGAGAGATCAGGGACTCCAGTGAGGCTGTCTCTACTCAGATTGGTACCCTGATGCAGTTTATGTTGAGAGCTTTGGAATAATTGAACACTATCAGACTTGCTCTCCTTGCACAGTCCATATCTTTCCAGGCTCCAGGATCCTCTCGCCCTTCTACTCGTGCCGGTACTTCTACCCGTGGCTGAGGCAGACGTGGTCGAGGATGTGCCCGTGGCTTTGATCCTGAGTCTCCTCATCATATCTCTGACTCTTCTGATTCTGATGCCTCTAGCCATGATATTTATTAGATCTAGCATAGTTAGTCTTTTATGTCTAGGATCTAACTTATGGCCTTTGTATTTGTTGGCTGATTGACTCATGGATAGTTATATTTTTTGTTATCCATGACTTTTGTATAGCCTATGTATTTTGACTTGACTCTTATGTATTGTGACACTTATGTATCTGACTACTCTTCAGTCATATTTTGGATATATATATATATATATATACTTTTAACTTCTATGAATATCATTTGGATTGATTTTTATGAATGGCATCAATTGAAATGTCTTAATTATGTGATATGAAAAATACCTCATATATATGCTATGAAATATTATGAATGGCAATATCTTCTATATGAGCAAATTGAAATATCCTTTATGATTGCTATAGTAAGGGAGAATTCTTTTAATTTTTTTTTAAAAACTTCTTAAGATCTTAATTGATGTTGTCAAAAAAGAAGAGTAGAGAAATAAAATCGGACAATAAGCAAATTTGTCAAAAAAAATAATCTTATAAGTAATTTATAAACTAATCTTCAAACTACTCATGATGTTCAAACTACTTATGATATATTTTATTCAAATAATTGGCTATAATACTTAAGTGATGCATCTTCATCAATTTAAAATTCTTAGTCAATGCTTTATATATGTTATATTTTACTTTTGCTCAAGTATTTTATCATCATCAAAAAGAGAGAGATTGTTACTCCATGGATTGATTTTAATGATTATAAAATATTTGAGGGGGTTACTAATGATTTTGGCTTGGAAAAAGATTTATTATATTTTAGAAGTAAAATTATAATTTTATTAAGTTCTGATTCAAAAGTCTCAAGAGCAAGAATAGAAGATTTATGATCTATTGGAGGTAATTTTACATATTTTGGATGTATATTTTGAGAGAAAATCAAGTTTAAAAAAAAGATCGACACCTAGATCGATCCCTATCAAAAGGGGCTAAACGGCACACTATTTTTGGCTGGCACACCCAAAGGAGATGATCTTAGGGTCGACCCCTGTGCCAGGGTCGACCTCTGTTGTCTGTGCAAGCTAAAGATACAGAACAGTCACTTTCTATTCTGCACCACAGAGGTCGATCCTATGACGAAAAATCTCTGCAACTGCTAGTTTTCAGCCTATTTTGGCCGTATTTAATACTCATTTAAAGCTCTCTAATGGCTCTAAATCTGTTTAAATTTTTCTCTAGCATCTATTGAAGATATAAAGGTACTTAAAGAAGGAAAAAAGAGAAGAGATTCAAGCATTCATTTCAGCCCTAAGCAAAAAGCCCTCTTCAAGCAAAAGAAGCTTTCATTTCAAGTTCACCAACCCCTCAAGAGCTCATTCAAATCTTCAACAACCTCAAAAAAAATTTAAAAAGCTTTTTTCTTGTTGTGTAAAGTATACTTAAAATTTTATTTGCTCATTAAAGGAGCTAAACTTATATTTCTTTGTTATTAACTCTTATACTCTATTTCAGTCTTGATCTTTAATTTTGGAAAGGTTTCAAAATTTGGATAGATTGATTCGAACCTTGAATCAGATTGTATTGGATTGATTTGTATCTAGAAAATAAGTGTTCTAGCTTGGGATAGCTAGAGTCGGAGGTATCGATGTTGTATTCTTGTTGAATATATTTTAGTGGATTTAAATTCTCAAGTATGAGTTTGGAGAGTGGATGTAGGTGCAAGCTTGGCACCAAACCACTATAAACCTTGATTGTTTGTAGTGTGCTTACTTGCTCTCTATTTAAATTTTTTTATTTTCTTACATTCTTGCATCTCATTTCTACACTTTGCTTAAATCACTTACTACATATAACTTGCTTATTATTACTTAATCCTTATAGTTCTAAATTAACTTTAAAATTTTAAAATTTTAATTCATCCCCCCTCTTGGGTTGCATAGCTGGGCAACAAAAGCGAACATACACACAAGACATATGGGGAGAAGTAAACTAACTTTTCATTAAAATATTTACAAAGGATGATACTTCAAACATCGCCCAAGGAAACAAGAGGAAAAAGGATGAGGAGCTCACTCTTCATCCGAAGAGAAGGCCCCTACCTCCTCATCGCTGTTACTAAGGAGGAGATAGTGGAGGTCTAGCTGCGGCATCATCCGCCACAAGTGGGCCTTGTAGTCTTCAAATCTGAAGACAAAGGTGGTGGTGACAATGTCAGTGATGTCCTCCTCGAATGCCGCAAGACCTTGTAGTCTTGGATGCAGCGCTCAAGGACCGCATGAGGGATCCGTTCAGTGGAGGGGGCATCCTCACCCTTGGTAGGTAGTGGCAGCAGTGGGGTAGATGGTGAGGAAGACTAATTAGACCCTTCCCTCTTCGCCTTCTTCGACGAAAGGGCTTCTTTGTGGTGGCCCTCCTCTTCTTAACCAGGTCCTTAATGGATTTTTTCAAGGGCATCATGGTGATAGAAGAAACAGGGGGTTCTCGTAGGTACTACAGGAGGGAAAATGATAGATGAAAGTCCTCACCAGCCATCAGCACCTTTTATAGGCATAAGCGGCCACACTAACTGCCAATCGTCAGCTTTGATGATGCGGCCACCCTCTAGGCCATAAATGGTGTTCCTTCCCAATCTTAGAAGTCAACTCAGGTGGCACTTCACGAACCGAAACATTGCTATGTGGCACACCCCTACGGGCCTGATGTCCCTTCCCTAATTTCATTCCATCGAAAGGAGTGGTGACCATCATTCCCCATGACCGTCATCCAATCCTATCAAATTCACCTTGAATGCATCAGGAGTTATGAAGTGTCAAAACACCACCCACAATCTATACATGGGACATTTGGTAGGAAATGCCAATGAGTCCTCATCAAGAGTGTGGAACAGCCCACATCGTTACCAAGCAAAAGGAAAGAGCAATGAAAAATAAGATCAGTAGTTATTATTACATTCATACAACCTATCATGACTATAGGGATGTTATTGCTCCAAGCTGACGACAATAAAGATGGTTACATTTACATTGAACCACGACCTGCCCTGACCTTCGAAGCTTCATCGAAAACTCCCTCGTGGATCTCCTCACCATCACATTCGAGCTCATGAATCTCCAAGCCCCGAGACCTACCCCAGAAGGTAGAGTGCTCGGCATCGCCTGTGGGAGAAAAGCTAGAGAGGTCAAGTCCCGGGAATGCTACTCTGATTTGATTCCTGTTAGAAAATATATCCTAAAGCCAATCATTTGGATGATTGTGCTCTTTGTAATTTGTATATGAATTATGAATTAATAAGTGTTATTTGATATTATTCATCATAAGGTGTATATCTTTCTTATTGAACTTTAATATTGTGATGAAGTTCTTAGAACTATATGACAATCGATAAAAGAGGATTTATCGAATAGTTTTTAAACATGTTCATGATTAAATGATACATCATTAAGGGACGATGATATTTATCAAGAGTAGGTCATTGTGTGCCATATAGATTGGTTGTCCTCTTAACCAAAGAGTGTAGAGATAGTAGTATGGCATATAGATGAGATATAGGAGTACATCATTATTGAATAAGTGACTCACCTACGAAGCACTCTGCTGTCAAGGGCTGCTCGTGAAGAATATGGGCATAAGTATCCCTCATACCTGAAATCACCGTGATGACTTGCAAATAACTCATTATGCTTTGGTGCCAGACTATCTAAATTTCTAATTCAGTAACGGAAGGTTTCTGGGCACAGTCAAGTACTTATGATAGTGTGTGTGGATCAAGATGGGATTGACCCCTTCAAATTTCAAGAGTTGATGCATCACTATATTTCGATTGAGTAAGGCCTCGATCAGGGCAATCCATATAATAGGTCACAGGATGTAAAAAAGATTAAAATACAAAGTGGATGACTAAATTCAGGGTTGACAGTTAAACCCTAGATCATCCTAAGCATTCAGGGTCAAAGGGATGAATTATGCGGTAACCATATTCTTAGGTTCTTGAGTATTGCCTTACAAACATTCGACCTATTCGGATATCAAAAATCATTGCTAGATAGTAACTTTGATTAGTACAAAAAATAATTTCTGTGCTACCGACTTAGAGTTTGAACCTATGGAGTCACACATAAAGTCAGGCAAAGTAGAAAAAAATTAACCTAAGTCTATGTGTTCAATTTGAAAGTAAGTGACTTGATTGAATAAATAGATTAGATTAATTAAGAATTAAGTTAAAGATCATACATAATTAAATAGTTGACTATGTCTAACTAGCACTGGACAGGAGGTTCAGATTTAATTTTAGAGATGATAATGATCTGATCAATGATCCAAAGAATTTATAAGAGATTGAATTATATTCTAATTAATTTTAGATTAGATCTGATTTTAAAAAAAATTATTGGCTTAAAAATTTAAGTTAGACTTGGACCAAAATCTTAATTTGATTAGGATTAATAGGCTCTTCAAGTTTGGTTCGAATCCAATTCGAATCAGATTTGAATTGGACTCAATTTGAGCCAAATATGGATTAGATCCTTAGAGTCCAAGAGACCTAAGATTCTCTCTCATAGGAGCTAACCAAAAGAAAGGAGGAGCACTGATTATTCTGCTCCATAAGGGTGCACATGGTGAAAGGTTCATGCGTGAGATGTCTTGGCACTATCCTTTTTCTTCTATGTGTCCTTATGAGATAAGGATAACAACTTGTGTCCTAAATTAGTTAGGACTTTGATCAGATTTAGGACATCTTATCTATTTAAGGAGGGACCACTAACCACCAGTTGTTATGGTTGTATTTTGTGCAACAAAATTTCTAAACCATCGTGAGGAAGAGTGGTTGTGCGACAATAGAAAAGGTGGGGCACTAATTATTTCCTAGCGTGGTGCCTTGGCATGGAGACTCCTATTCACATGGGAAAGGATCCATCTGAGGTATCCCTTGTTGTGAGATTTGATCTTGACCCCTTCCCTCACTTCTCTTCTAAAGATTGATGCAATGAAGATCATCTCTCTTCCCTATGGAGCCTGAGGTACACGCGAAGTAGAGAGTCTGTATGTTCAGACCTCGTGAGGTATCAGATTCAAGTTCTTTAGAAGATTTTGATCCCTATTCTACTGTGAACAAAGTAACTTATAATTATTATGTAATTCTTAGAATAAATTTTTTTTTCAGATGTACTCTGACGATCCGATCAGGTCAGATAATTTTTTTCTTTAACTGGTATCAAAGTCAGGTTGATATATAAATGCATAGATTAATTTTTTTGATATTTTTATATGAGATATATAATCAAATTTTTATGACAGATAATAAATCTAATTTAGAAATATTAATATAAAATTTAGAATCTAATTTTGATCAAGATTTTAAAAATTAAATAATAGTTGATTGAAGGTTGTTATAAATCTGTTATAACAAAATTTTCTTGATGTAGATTTTTGTTAGATTAACAACCTGATTATATATCTTTTTTAAATTAGTTTTAATAAATTTTTTTATGAAATATTTTGAGTTAGATATTAGATATAATCAATATCTAAATTTAATCTATTTTAATATATTTTCAGATCTAATTTTAAATAAAAATTCTACACAATGCAAAATCAGGTCTAACCAGAAATTTTATTTCTATACGTTCAAGTGTGTGTTTGAATTATTTTTCTATATGATTTCATATTTGAATTGAATATCTTGTAATCTGTATAAAATTAGTTTTAGACCTAAAATATGTATATGATACATTAATCTAATGAGATTAGATACAAAATATCAATGATATGATCATGTTTATAAGTGTATGTCTGAATTTTTCTGCATATCGCACATGTAGATTGTTAGACAATGTACATGTAGATGTAATTAATTTTAAAAATTAAATTTTTAATCTTAGTAGTTCAATACTCAAATTGAGATGATCATCAAGCCATCCGGCTATAAGAAAAAACAGGGATTGAGTCCCTCTCTTACCCATTCGACAGATTCTCTTATGACGTATAGGGATGCCACTGTGATCAAGTCTCATGAAGAAGAACAGCGAAAAAAATTTTAAAATTATTTTGATCATGAATATATTTAGGTTAGATCTAAAATGATTTATGATTAATTATAATTTTAATGAACTAAATTCAGATATAAAAATTATTTTAAGATCTAAATTGGAGGTTGCATATGATGTAATCGGTAGTGATCTAAAAGTGGTCATGATATATATGATGTATATATGATATTTAGATTAGATTTATGCATGTTTACTTGTTAAATATAGATCTGAAAATTAAATTTTAGGATCTAAAAATTGCATGACATATGATGTATGTTTCATTTGAAACCCTTGTAGAATAGTTCTACAAACTGAAACATACATTTTCTATACTTAATTTGAAATTAAATAATCTAGATTTAAGAATTGAAGTTCTTAAGACACCTCATAAATCGATGGACAATAGATTAGCATGAATCAAATCTTGTAACTGGGTTAGACCTAGGGATAGAAATAAATATGAATCAATTAGAGAAATAGATTAAATCTAATCAAGAGTTGAGTTAAATTAAGTTAAAATTTCTCTAAGATCAATCTCAATAGTTGTAGCTTGATCAAGTCTATATTTTTGATGACACCAAATAGATTTGATTGTGGCTTAATGATTTAGCCCGACTCCTTTAGTTGATCGAATCTAATCGGATCAAACTAAATTGAATCTAATTCAATTAAACTTGAACCAAACCATATTGCTCAATTAAATTGAGCTAACTAGCAATCTAATTACTTATCAATCCTCCTATAATTCACTAACTATTGCAAATAAATTTATTGTAACTTTTGCGTAAGGTTAATCTTCAATCGAATTGATGTTTATACCATTAAATGATTCTTAATCATCGATCAGCCATATGATCAATCAGAAACTTCTTTTGACTGTGACCCCATAAGTTTGAACCTAGACTAATAGCATAAAAATAATTTTTCTATACTAATCAAAATGATCATTTAGCAATGGTACCCGATGTCTGGATAGGTTGAAGGATTACTAAGCAACATTTAAGAATCCATTAGCATATGGTTATCGTATAATTCATCCCTTTGATCCTGAATGCTCAAGATGATCTAGTGTTTCATTGTCAACCCTGAATTAATCATCCACATTGTATTTCAACTTTTTAAATCCATCATATGGATTATTCCGGTCAAGATTTTATTGAATTAAAATACACTGATGCATTAACTCCTCCTTATTTGGAGGGATCAATTCTATCTTGACTCATACACTAACTTTGTAAGTAATTGACTATGTCTAGAAATCTTTCATCACTAAATTAGAATTCAAATAGTCCAACACCAAAGTACAGTGAGTTGCTTACGATCTTAAGTTAGAGAGACACTTATACCCATATCTTTCGTGAGCTACTTTTGACAGCAGAGTGCTCTATAGTTGGTCACATTCAATAAGATGTACTCCTACATTTTACTTGTATGCCATGTCAGTATCTCCACACTCTTTGGTTAAGAGGACAACCAACGTACATGGCATATAATAACCTACACTTAATATAGCCATCATCCTAATAATAGCATATCATTTGGTCGTGAACTAGATTTAAAGACTAAATGATATATCCTCCTATATCAATTCAAATAGTCCTAAGAACTTCATCACAATACAGAAGTTCAAAGAAAATGTACACAAAGTGATGAAAAAAATCAAATAATATTTATTATTTAATAATTCATATATAATTTTCAAATATGAGCTTAACCATCAACAAACTGACGATTGACTTTATGATATAATTCCCAACAACATCTTTTTTAGAACTCTTGTGCTGTGATGAAGTCTTTACGACCACTTTTGATTGATAAATAAGGATTTAACGCATGATCCTTAAACTTGTTCATGACCAAACGATACGCTATTACTAAAATAATAACGATAATCAAGTGTAGATCATTGTGTGCCATATGTGTTGGTTATCCTCATAATCAAGTAGTGTATAGATACTAGTATGGCATACAAGTGAGATATAGAGGTACGTCTCATTGAACGTGACCAATTACGAAGCATCACGGTGAAGGGTATAGGTATAAATATCCTTCCAATCTGAGATCACCATGGTGACTCACAAGCAACTCATTGTGCTTTGGTGTCGGACTATCTGAATTTTTAATTCAGTGACGGAAGGTTTTTGGGCATAATCAAGTACTTATGATAGTCGATGTGTGAGTCAAGATGAGATTGACCCCTTTGGATTACAGGAGTTAATGTATCACTGTATTTTAATTTAGTAAAATCTGGATCAAGATAATTCATGTGATAAATTTGAAAGATTAAAATATAATATGATTGACTATTCTAGGATTGACAGTTAAACTCTAGGTCACCTTAAGCATTAGGTGAAAGGAAGAAAATAGTTTTCCTCCAAAAGCGCCAGGTTGCATCTAAAAAATTTTTCTACTATTCTACTTGATTAAGGATCAAATCCTTACCTAATTTATAGTAGAATCAGAGATCAAATCTCAATTTATTTAGATTAAACCTTCGTGGAGGCCTGGATGTGCAGATCCTCTACTTCGCATGCACGCCAGACATCGTAGGAAAGCAAGATGAACTCCAATCCAATTGCCTTCGCAATACAATCAATCGAGGGATGAGATATACTGGTGTGACTCCTCACACAAGCAGATGGAATGCCCAGAAAGACCCCACACCCAAAGGAAGAGGGGCGGCAACAAGGGGAGAGGCCAAAGGGAGGAAGGGACCTCTCTTTCTTCTCAAGCCTCTCTCTCTTTCTCTCTTCTCTCAATCTGATTTGTTTGCTATGCATCCATAGGTAGAGACCCTCTCTATTTATAGATGATTCCTATGATCCAATGAGAGTAGGACTCCTAACTCAAATCTGATTTGAATTGGTCCAATACTCATGAAAGAAGGATTCCTACATGAGATAGAATTGCCATCATTTATGACATCTACTTTGCACCCACTCCCACACCCACTTGGAACATCCCAAATAAGTACCAAACCAAGTTTTGGTCATCCTTCATGAGAGGATATTCCCAGTGCAAGTAGGAATATTCATATCTCATCCAAAACAGATCCAATTCGAATCCGATTCAAAGCTGGTTCGAAATAATTTCGAAAGGCTATCAATCCCAAACTCTTTAGGACTTTTGTACCAAATCTAACTTGAATTTTGGATCCAATTAAGTCTAATTAATTCATATCTAATCTGAAATTAATCAGTACTTAAATTCAATCTTTCATATGCTCCATGGATCATAGATCAAAAACTGTTCATTCCTGAGATCGAACCAGAACATCATGTGTAGTGCTAGCTAGACATAGTCAACTCTTCAATCCCATTTGATCTTTAACTTGATTCTCAATCAAATTAGCTTATATGTTCAAACAAAGTCAAGTACTTCCAAATTGGACATATAAACATAGGCCAAATCCTTTTTACTTTGTCTGATTTGTGCGTGTGACTCCATAGGTTCAAACACTAAGCCAGTAGCACAGAAACCAATTTCTACACTAATCGAAATACCATCTAGCAATGATTTTCGATGTTCAGATAGGTTGAATTATCGTAAAAAAATATTTCAGAATCCATACACATGATTATCGCATAATTCATCTTTGTGACCCTGAATGCTCTAGGATGGTCTCAGGTTAACTATCAATCGAGATTGCTTCATGCATATTGTATTTTAACTTTTCAAATCCATCTCATGGATTACTCTGGCCAAGGCTTTGCTAAATTGAAATACAGTGATACATCAACTTCAATAATCTAGAGGGATCAATCCCATCTTAATCCACACACAGACTTCGTAAGTACTTGACTGTACCCAGTAGCCTTCCGTCACTGCATTAGAAATCCAGATAGTCCGGCACCAAAGCATAGTGAGTTGCTTGCAAGTCACTATGGTGATCTCAGATCTGAAGGATACTTATACCCATGTGTTTCGCGAGCAGCTCTTGACAGCAGAATGCTCAGCAGGTGAGTCACTTATTCAATGATGATATACCCCTATATCTCACCTGTATGTCATACCAGTGTCACCACACTCTTTGGTTAAGAGGATAACCAACCCATATGGCACACAACGACCTCCACTCGATAAATGTCATCATCTTGTAATGACGTATCATTTGATCGCAAATATGTTTAAGAACTATACGATAAATCCTCTCTTTATTGCACACTAGCATAGTTCTAAGGACTTCATCACAACACAAGAGTTCAAAAAAGATGTTACTTTGTGATGAAAAAATATTAGAATAACTCTTATTTATTAAATAATAATTTATATACAAGGATGAACTCAATCGTCACATGATTGATTTTAAGATACAATTTTCAACAACTCTCACTTGGACTAAAGCCAATCGGGGCAGTATCTTATATCCATATTCTATTTGAAGTCATCGAACTCTTTGATCCCGAGCATTTTAGTGAAGGGGTCAGCTAGGTTCTCCTTTTCATCGATCTTCTGAAGTTTGACATCACCACGGTTCACGATCTCTAGCACCAGATGATAGTGGTGTAGAACATGCAGCATCCGATGCAGCAATGTATTCCGCTTCGCATATAGAATCGGCCACAGCATGTTGTTTGAAACTCTTCCAACAAACAGCTCCTTCATTTAGAGTAAATAGGTAGCCTGACATGCTTCTGCTGTCATCACAATCTGACTGAAAATTGAAATTAGTATATTCCATAAGTTTCAGATCAGAGTCTCCATAGACAAGCCATTGATCTTTAGTATTTCTCAAATACTTAAGAATTACTTTCGCAATCTTTCAATGCTTCTCACTCAGATCAGACTGATACTTACTCACTACTCTTAATGAATAGGCCACATCCGGCCTCGTACATGTCATAGCATATATGATAGATTCCACTGTCGAAGCATATGGTATTCTACTCATGCGCTCTCTTTCCTCAGGAGTTGTTGGACAATTCTTCTTGAAAAGACTAATTCCATGGCCTATCGAAAGATAGTCTTTTTTGAAATTATCCATGTTGAACCACTTCAACAAGGTGTCAATATACGTAGATTAGGATAGTCCAAGTATCCTTCTAGATCTATCCCTATAGATCTTCATCCCAAGGATGTAGGATGCATCTCCCAAGTCCATGGAGAACTGTGATGATAGCCACAGCTTCACACTCTGCAAAGTCAGAATGTCATTTTTTAGTAACAGTATGTCATCCACATATAACACAAGAAAAATGACTACAGAATCAGAAGCCTACTTGTAGATGCAAGGCTCTTCTCTGTTCCTAACGAACCATACGTTTTGATCACCTTATCAAAACGTATGTTCCAACTCTTAGACGTCTGCTTAAGTCCATAAATAGACCTTTTCAGCTTGCACACTTTCAACTCATCTATAGATGTGAACCCTTCAGGTTGTATTATATACACATTTTCTTCCAGCTTTCCATTAAAAAAATAATTTTGACATCCATCTGTCAGATCTCATAATCTAAGTGTGCAGCGATAGCAAGCATAATCCGGATAGACTTGAGCATTACCATAGGAGAAAATATCTCATCATAGTCAATACCATAATGCTGATAGTAACCCTTGATAACTAGACGGGCTTTATAGGTCTCCACCTTCCCTTCCGCTCCTCTTTTTCTCTTGAAAATCCATTTATACCCTATTCATTTTATCTCTTCGGGGGGATCAACCAGTGTCCATACAGCATTGATCTCCATGGACTCCATCTCAGACTTCATGACCTCAAGTCATTTCTAGGAGTCGGACCTTTGCATGGCCTCCATATAGGTGATCGGATCCTCATCGTTCTAATCAAGTTCGATGGGGTCACCGTCTCAAATCAAAAAATCGTAGTATCTATCCGACTGATATGGTACTTTACCGGATCTCTTTAATGGCACCTCTACTGGCTCTGGATTTGATTCACCAATCAAATTCAATTCTGTGTGTGTCGGTTCTTCCACCTCTTGAACTTCATCAAGTTCAATTTTATAGGCATTAGCTCTTTCACCAAGGAACTCTTTTTTCAAAAAAATTGTCCGATTGCTGACAAACACCTTTTGCTCTGCAGTGAGGTAGAAGTAATATCTTTTAGTTTCTTTTGGGTACCCTACAAGTAAGTATTTATCGGACTTCATTCCAAGCTTATCTGTCTTTAAACGTTTGACATAAGTTGGACACCCCCAGACCCTAAGGTGTGAGAGTACCGACTTACGTCTAGTCCATATCTCATATGAAATTTTATCGACGGACTTGCTGGGCACCTTATTTAAAATGTAGCAGATACTTTTTAGAGCATATCCTCAAAAAAAGATTGACAGACTCACAAAGCCCATCATGGATCGGATCATGTCTAACAAGGTTCGATTTCTCCTCTCGAACACACCATTATGCTGTGGTGTTTCAGGAGGGATCCACTGTGAGAGAATTTTATTCTCTTCCAGATATATCAGAAACTCACTGGTGAGGTATTCACCTCCTCGATCTGACCGAAGGATCTTCATACTCTTTCCAGTTTGTTTCTCTACTTCAGTACGAAATCATTTAAATATTTTAAATGATTCTGACTTATGCTTCATAAGATAGACATACCCATACCTCGATAGGTCGTCTGTAAACATAATGAAGTACTAGTATCCTCCTCTGATATTTTGTTCATAAGCCCACATACATCAGTATGTATTAGACCTAGAACATCGCTGGCTCTTTCACCTTTTCCTTTAAAAGATGACTTAGTCATCTTACCAAGTAGATAGGACTCACAGGTAAGCAATGATTCACAATCATCTATCTCAAGGATACGTTCCTTGATCAACCTATCAATCCTATTCTTGTTCACATGACCAAGCCTATAGTGCCAAAGGTAGGATTCACCGACATTATCTAATTTAGGGCGTTTACTGACTGTGTTCATTACATTAACAAGCTGTAATATTATGTATATACTATGTTTCAATTATCCATGCATAATTGTAGTATCATTCATAATGATATCACAAAAATTATCCTTTATTATAAACTTATAACTAAGTTTAGCCAAAAGATCTATAGAGATGACATTCATCATAAAAGAGGGATAATAATGACAATCATTTAATATGACAATATTAGACTTGAAGACAAGCTGCAAAGTTTCCAAGGCTAGAATTGAAACAAGACTTCCATCTCCAACATTAAGCAACCGCTCGTCCTCTTGAAACTTTCTACTTATCTGTAGTCTCTGCAATGAATTGCATATATTAATAAAATTTTCAGTATCCAATACCCAAGTAGTAGTATCACAAACAGAGAAATTATAAGGTGTTATCATATAAGTACTTTGTGAAGCAACCGCATGCTTCTTTTTCTTGTTCATAGGCCTGTTTGGGTCAAGGATGGCTATATAAGCAGATAATTCCTTTTTCAATGATCCGGCTTCTTACAGAAGAAGTATTCTGCCTGACTTTTATCAATTTTTGACGATTTACTCTGCTTGAGATCGACGGCACAAGATTTCTGCACCTTTTTTTTTCTCTTCTAGAGGATCGATGCCCTGCAGATGAACCTCCCATTAAATTCACTGGCTCCTTTTGAAGCTGGTAATCCTTCTCAAAAGTCTACAGTAACCCTAGCAAATCATGGTAGTTTACCGCAGGCTTCGTCATTCTGTAATGACTGAGAAAGAAAAGGTAGGATTTTGGTAGCAAATTGAGGATAACATCCTTGCCTAACTATTCATGCAATAGAAAGTCAAATTTTTTAAAGTGTTCAATCTGCTCAATCATGTATAATACATGATCGGTGACTGAAGCCCCTTCTTGCATACGGACATTGAACACTGCGCAAGAGGTTTTGTGTCTCTGTATCCTCAGGGGTGTCGAACGACTCATTCAACATTTGAATGATCTCCTCTGACTGTGCATCCTCGAACTTATGACTAAGTTTGTCATTCATGGCTGCCCTCATCACGCAATGCATAATCATACTATCATTGAGCCACTTCATGTAAGTATCTCTCACAGCATGAGGAGCATTGCCTGCAGGTTCTTCAGGTGCTTGATTCATAAGGATATATAAAATCCTCTCATGCTCTAACACGATCTTCAACTTTCGATACTAGCTATCGAAGTTGGGTCCGGTGAGTTTGTCACTATCCAATAGCATACGGAAGGATAGTGTGTTGGCCATAACTGAAAGGAGAAAACACTAGCCTATTAGTATATGAATTATTTTCAATCCTGAAGATATGGACTTTAGTCTAAAGGTTCTCCCATTATTTTTACGAATTGATAGCCTCTACCTCTAACTCGAGGAATTACACTAATTTTTTAGCGGGTACTAGAATCCACACAGACTGCATTCGGATCCGAGTGTGGCTCGATCAATCCTAGTGCATCCATGGGTAGGTTCATAATCAATTATTTCTTCAAACAACTTCTAGTAATAAATTTTGCTCCAAGCATCCCTTCAGCAGGCGTGTGGTGCTTCCACTGAAAATCTCAGTTAGGTCCAACCATTAACATGGCACACCAAGTGCATCTAACAAATAGATGTCCAGATCCGAGTGTGGCTCGATCAATCTGAGCATTGATCTGAAGGTACATCATGATGGTCATATGATGAATGATAATTTCAATATACAATAGAAACCAGATGTGTGGTGCCTCCAATGCCTATTTGGAATATTGAACTCATTATCACGCACCTTAATGGAAGGTAATGACAAGTTATCTCATAACTTTATCACTTTATGAACCTAATAATTTAGAAGATTTGATTTCATTGATCTGAGAATAAGAGAAGAAGTGGACCTGTAAGCTGCAAATCCTTCCACTGACTTCATCAAGTTATATAAAGGATTAGGCACAAGCTGGTCTAAAGATACCTAAACCAGTCACACTGATTCACCTTAATGGCATGAGTCTACATGAATCAACTAGTGATCTAATCAAAACATAATCTACAAAGTTGGTCAGGTAAGTGAGATCAGTGGGAGGGATATGCCCTTAACTCACTGTAGATGTATCTAGGTGAATAGCTCTCAATTAAAAATTACTTAATCGAATTTGCCAAACTTACCTTAGACACCAACTGGTCAATTAGTTTTGATTTGATCCACCAGAAAATTCGGGCTCAACCACGGAGCCATGATCATGGTCTATTTATTAGGGTCAAACACATGGACTTGATCAAACTACAATTATTGAGATTGATCTAGAGAAATACTGACCTGATCAAATTCAACACTTGATTAGATTTAATCAATTTTTCTACATGGTCCATATATGTTTCTAACCCTAGGTCTAACCCATTAGAAGAATCTAATTCATGACAACCCTTTGCCCATCATTTTATATGGTGTTTTAATGATCTTCAATTCTCAAATTTAGATTATTCAAAACTTAATTCATAATTAAGTGTATGAAACGTGTGTTTCAGTCTGTATAACTATTCTACAAGAGTTTCAAGTGAAGCATACTGTATATTTCAATACATGAAAATAAATTTTTATAATATGTTTAACAATTAAACATACATAGGTATGATCTAAACTTCATACATACATCTCATGTATCATGACAATCTTTAGATCTATACCATTTACATCATATGTAACATGCAATTCAGATCTAAAATAATTTTATATCTGAATTTTATCCTATTGTAATGAATTATAAATCACTTTAGATCTAATCTAAATATATTTATGATCAAAATAATACATAAAAATCTGTTCATTTTTCTTTTTCATGAAATTGGATCACAGTGACACCCCTACACGTCATAAGAGAACCCATCGAATAGGCAAAACAGAGATTAATCTATTCAATTTTCTATGATCAGACGGTATGGCGATCTCATCAATTCGAGTACTAGACTACTAAGATCTAAAATCTAATTTCATACATAATTACATCAACATATAATTATTGATAAAACTATTTTATGTCATGAACATATCCTTGATCTTATCAATTATATTTTTCATCTAATCTAATTAGATTTAATGTATCATATACATCATATCAGATCTAAAATATATCTTATACTGATTATAAAATATTAATTTTAGATTTGATATCATATATAAAATTAATTAGATACAAATATGAATGCATAAGGAATAAATTTTTGATAAAATTTATGTTCATGTAGTGCTGAATTCTGATAGGATTCAGATCTAAATATCCATCAAAATAGATTTAATTCAGATCTAAAATAAATCTCACTTCATAAAAGAAATAATATTAAAATTTTATTAAAATAAATTTAAAATAAATTTTAATTCACATTGTTATTCCATCAAAAATTCAACAATAGTAGAATTTTGTTATAACAGACTTATAACAACTTCAATCAACTATTGATTAGGCATCTCTAATCCAATCAAAATTAGATAAAAATTTTTATATAAATAGATTTAAATTATATTTAATATTTCATAAAAAATCTCAATTACATCTGATGTAATTATTTTCAAAAAAATTTGTTATGCATATATATATTTCAGGCCTACTCTGATACCAGTTGAAGGAAAGGGAATAGTTTCCCTCCAGAAGCCCCAGGTTGCATCTAAAAATTTTTTCTACCATTCTACTTGATTAAGGATCAAATTCTTACCTGATTTACAGTAAAATCAAAGATCAAATCTTAATTTATCTGAATTAAATCTTTATGGAGGTCTGGATGTGCAGACCCTCTACTTCGCATGCACGCTAGATGCCACAGGAAAGCGGGATGAACTCCAATCCAATTATCTTCGCAACACAATCAATCGAGAGATGAGATGTGCTGGTATGACTCCTTACACCAGCAGGTAGGATGCCCAAAGAGACCCCATGCCCAAAGGAAGAGGGGCGGCAACAAGGGGAGAGGCCAAAGGAAGGAAAAGACCTCTCCCTCTTCTTAAGCCTCTCTCTCTCTTTCTCTCTTCTCTTAATCTGCTTTGTTTGCTATGCATCCATAGGTAAAGACCCTCTCTATTTATAGATGATTTTTATAACCCAATGAGAGTAAGATTTCTAACTCAAATCTGATTTGAATTGGTCCAATACTCATAAAAGAAGGATTCCTACATGAGATAGAATTACCATCATTTATGACATCCACTTTGCACCCACTCTCACACCCACTTGGGATGTCCCAAATAAGCATCAAACCAAGTTTTGGTCATCCTTCATAAGAGGATATTCTCAGTGTAAATAGGAATACTCATATCTTATCTAAAACAGATCCAATTCGAATCAGATTCAAAGCTGGTTCGAAACAATTTCGAAAGGCTGTCAATTCTAAACTCTTTAGAACTTTTGTACCAAATCTAACTTAAATTTTAGATCCAATTAAGTTCAATTAATTCAGATCTAATTTAAAATTAATCAGTACTTAAATCTAATCTTTCATATGCTCCATGCATTATAGATCAAAAACTGTTCATCCCCAAGATCGAACCTGAACCTCATGTGTAGTGCTAGCTAGACATAGTCAACTCTTCAATCCCGTTTGACCTTTAACTTGATTCTCAATTAAGTTAGCTTATATGTTCAATCAAGTCAAGTACTTTTAAATTGGACATATAAATATACATCAATTTCTTCCTACTTTGTCTGACTTATGTACGTGACTCCATAGGTTCAAACACTAAGTCGGTAGCACAGGAATCAATTCTTGCACTAATCAAGATACCATCTAGCAATGGTTTCTGACATCCAGATAGATCAAATTATTACAAAAGAATATTTCAGAATTTATACATATGATTATCGCATAATTCATCCTTTTGACCCTGAATGCTCTAGGATGGTCTCAGGTTAACTGTCAACCAAGATTGCTTCATCCATATTGTATTTCAACCATTTAAATTTATCTTATGGATTACCCTGATCAAAATATTACTAAATTAAAATACAGCGATACATCAACTTCAATAATCTGGAGGGATCAATCCCATCTTGATCCACACACAGACTTTACAAGTACTTGACTGTACCTAGTAGCCTTCCATCACTGCACTAGAAATCTAGATAGTCCGGTACCAAAGCACAGTGAGTTGCTTGCAAGTCACTATAGTGATCTCAGATCTAAAGGATACTTATATCCATGTATTTTGTGAGTAGCTCTTGACAGCAGAATGCTTAACAGGTGAGTCACTTATTCAATGATGATGTATCCCTACATCTCACCTATATGCCATACCAGTGTCACTACACTCTTTGATTAAAAGGACAATCAACCCATATGGCATACAACAATCTTCACTTGATAAACATCATCATCCTGTAATGATGTATCATTTGATCACGAACATGCTTAAGAACTATATGATAAATTTTCTCTTTATCGCATACTAGTATAGTTCTAAGGACTTCATCACAATACAAGAGTTCAAAGAAGATGTTACTTTATAATAAAAAAATATCAGAATAACTCTTATTCATTAAACAATAATTCATATATAAGGATGAACTCAATCATCACACTATTGATTTTAGGACATAATTCTCAACATTCGGATCAAAGGGATGAATTATACGGTAACCATACGCCAATAAGTTCTTGAATGTTACTTTATAATTATTCGATCTATCTGGATGTCGGATCCTATTGCCAGATGGATACATTGATTAATATAAAAATTTATTCCTATGCTACCGACTTAGGTTCGAACCTATGAGGTCACACTCAAAAAAATTTATTGACTGATCATGTTACTAATCAATGATTGAGAATCATTCAAGGGTGTAATTATCAATTTGATTAATGGTTAACCTCATGCAAAAGTTATAATAAACTAATTCACTAAGTGTTAGTGAATTAATAAAGGATTAATTAGAAAATAGATTGTTCATTAGTTCAATTTAATTGAGCAATGAGGTTTGGATCAAGTCTAGTTGAATTTGATTCAATTAGATTTATCCCATTAGGTCATTAGATGATCTAACTGCTAAGGGAGATTAGTTCCTGATTTGATCAGAATTTAGGTTCTGTTAATTCTTAATTAGATTAGGATTTTATTAAGAAGATTAGGTTCCTAATTTGATTAGATCTTCCCCACTTATTGGGTGCAATCAAATCTGATTTGATTGAAATCTAATTAAAGCAATAAATGATAGTCCCATTAGACATTGACTCTCTCCCTTCTCCCTTTGTGTGCACGCCAATATGAAGCCATGCCCTCTTTATTTCAGCGTGAAATCTTTCATGCTGAAAACCATTCACGCACACCCCTTGTCACCCCTTCTTTCTCAATGCCATATTTGGATAATGGTTAGGTGGTTTCTATTTAAATTTTGAATTTTTATTTGATAAGGATTAGATCTCATGTAAAAGGGTATGACCTAATCTCTATGGGACGCCTAACCACATAAGCCTCTCTTTTGTATGACAAAAGGTGAACAATTCTCACTATAAGAAACCCTTTTAACATGAGAAATAAAATCTGGTAGGGTGTGAAATATAGAGAGGGGTGTCGCACTTTTCTATGGGCATGTAATAAGGGGAGACGCTCTCCTTTTATGGGTGGACTCCTTCATGATGGCGTGGGTTTTATTCATGGGCCTCCTCTTAAACCCTAATCCCTACCTCCCTATAAAAGGGATTCAATAGTTGGATGCCAAGAGCAATAGTAAGAAAATTGAGGAGAGGGGTCTCCTCTTAGGGTACTGGGATTCTACCATGGTGCTAGGTTTTTATGAGAAAAAAAAATAGATAGAAAGAGTTCTCCCTTCTCTTCTTCTTAAAATCTCTTCTTCCATAACCTCTTATTCCTCCATGAGCATCCTTCTTCAACCTTTGAAAGTATTCAAGAGATCTAAAGGAAGGATCCAGATCAGTCAGCAAGATGGTTTTCGTGCAAGCTAGTACTCCCGAGGAGGCCGATTAGATCAGAGCTTCAAGTGGACTATCCGTAGAAGTCGAATACCTTATGCGGCTGTGAGCAACCAGCGAGAATCTCTTTACCACGTTCATCAGCAGTGGCGATCATCGATCCACGCTCAGATATCAAGTTTTGAACTCAGATAGATATAAATTTGATCTACTTCTTACATCCATACGTGCAGATTTTATTTTTAGATTTTATATATGCCATATATCATGTCGTAGATCCTAAAGTAGGTTAATTTAATGATTAGATCATATGTATGTTTGATTAATATGATTAATCTAGCTATGTTTCATTGTGACTTATTTAAAAAAAAAATTAAAATACATGCATGAAATTACCTACAATTTTCTTCACTGAGGTGCAGGTTGGCACATAGGAACTGAGGCGCTTGGAGACAACTCGGGGATGGGATGCTTGTTTGGGGATGTAGCTGTAGAGACTAGGGCATGGGGACGAGGCTGTGGGAAGGTGGCGCAGGTTAGGGCCATGGGGTTAGGCCGGCAGGGCAGGGGCCGCAGGGTTGAGGCCACGGGCCAGGGGCGACGGGGCAAGGGCCATGGGGTCGGGCCAATAGGACTGGGGCAGCGAGGTCGGGGTGGCCACAAGCATGGCCAAAGTGTGGGCTTAGGGTTGTAGGACGTCGGAGCGTAGGGAGGGGGGACCATCGGGAAGGAAAAGCCGGGGAGGGGGAGGAATGGGACTGAGGCATTGGGCGACGACTTGCGAATGGGATGCCTGAAGGGAAACGTGGCAGTTTTGTGCATGCATTTTTAAAATTTTATAGTAGAATATATATAGATTAAATAATTTAATCTACAATGTATGCATAGATCAAATCTAAAACTATCATACAGGATCTATAACATGAACTAATATGCATGTATGTAAATCTGAAATCTAAAATTCAGAAAATATAGATCACATCTATATCAAATTAGATCATATTTAAATTATAAATTGAGTTCAAAACTCCATACCTAAGCATGGATAGTAGATCACCATATCTGAAATCTATGATAGTTGATTCTTCATGATGCTCAGTAGTCACACATGCATTCGACCTCTATAGGTATCCACACAAAGCCCTTGTGTTGATCGATCTCTCCGGAAGTGCTAGTTCATGAAGACACCATGCTATTGGCTGATCTAAGAGGAACATAAAGAAGATGAAGAATAAAAAGATCCTTTCTTTTTCTTTCTGGATCCACACATCAAATCTCTATGATAGAGATCAAGAGAAGAATCCTTTCTTCTCAATTTTTCTACACACAAGAGAGAATATTTCTCTCTTCCTTTCACGCCTTTAAGAAGAATTTTTTTTTATTTTTTATAATGAATATTAAATCTAATTTGATTTCTTATATAAAAAATTAAATGAAATCTTAAGCCTTAGAAGAACCCAAAAGAGAGATCCAAGAGAAGAACCGTTCTTCTCTTTTTTTCTTCCTTTACTCACTGATCTAGAGCCCTAAGAAACCTCAAATATCCAACCAAATTTTTTTGATATTTTTTTTTAAATTTTTATATTAAAAGTTAGATCTAATCTAATTTTTATATTAGAAAAAAATAAAAAAAATGAAAGAAGAACTCCTTCTTCTCCAAAGCTGCACACAAGAAAGAAGACCTTTCTTCTTCCTTCTCTTCCTCTTGTTGGGAAGAACTTTTTTTCTTCAATTTTCTGCTGTAAAATCAGCAAGAGAGCCTCTCTTTGATGTCTTGGAACTAGAAACAAACTCTCACAAAATTCCTTCAAATGGAGTTGGAGAAGAGGCTTAGCCGTGTGAGATTTGGGGCGTCTAACTCTTGGATGCCCCCTCCTTTTTTGCTTTTGGGCAACAACAAGAGAGGGAAGAGGGGCACCTTCTTTTTCTCACGAAAGAGAGGAGAGGGTGCAGAACTTCTTGGGTGTGGGTTATTCAATATGAAAAGGGAGTGGGGCATGGAGAATTTAATGCACATGGGTGGTTATGAGTTGGTTAAGTCCTATTCCAAATAGGACTCATGATTCTTGATCAAATTCTAACTAATTCTTGGATCCAATCCTAACTAACTTAGGAATTAGTTATAACAAACTAACTAATTAGGTTCTAGCCCAATTTGATAACCAATTAGGCCCTAATCTAATTAGAAAATTAGTTAGATTAAACTCCATCAATCCAGAGATTGATTCTTCTCATCTTATTAGATATCAGGAAAGTTTTTGATCAATAGGGCTTGATCCAATCAAGCCTATTATCCAATAGAGTTTGATCTAATCAAACCTAAATCAAATTAAACTAAACTCTATCAATTAAATTTGATTTGCATCCCTAAGGTTAATTGGAATAAGTCCTGTAATCCATTAGGACTGCATCCAATCAATCCAAAATAAATCTAATTGAATCCAATTCAATTAGATCTGATCCAATCTCCTTTGCTCAATCAAATTGAGTCAATTAACAATCAAATTATCAATTAATTATTTTTTTAATTTATCAATCATTAGTAAATAATTTATTATAATCTTTACATAGGATTAATCATCAATCACACTAATAATTAAATCCTTCAACAATTCATAATCATCAATTAGCCATTTGATCTGATAGATACTTCTATGTGTGTGATCCCATAGGTTCGAACCTAAACTGGTAGCACAAGAATAATTTCTATACAAATCGATGAAACTATCTAGCAATGGACCTGACATCCGGATAGACTAAATATATACTCAGCAACACTCTAAAACCTACATGGATATAGTTACCATATAATTCATCCCTTTGACTCTCGATGCTCAAAAATGACTAAGGGTTAAACTGTCAACCCTAGATAAGTGGCCATATTATGTCTCAACCTCAAAAATACTGTGACTCCTCACTAGGACTACTTTGGTTAAAATTTTATTGAATTAAAATACAGTCATGCATCATCTTCAATTTTATTTGGAGTGATCAATCCCATCTTGACCCGCACTTAGACTTCATAAGTATTTGACTATACTCAGAAACCTTCCATCATCAAATTAGAAATTCGGATAGTCGACATCAAAATATAGTAAGTTGCTTGCAAGTCACCGAGGCAGCTTCAAGTCAGAGAAACACTTATACCCATATCCCATCAAAGCAATCTTTGATAGCAGAGTGCTTCGGAGTTAGTCATGCTTAGTAAAACATACTCCTACATTTCACCCGTATGCCATACCCATGTCACCACACACCTTGGTTAAGAGAATAACAAACTAATATGGCACATAACGACCTACACTTGATACAATTATCGTTCTTGTAATAATTATATCATTTGGTCGCAAGCAAGATGTAAGAACCACATGATAAATCTTTATCATTTTGAAAGTAGCTCGAAGGACTTCATCATAACATATGAGTTCTATTTAAGAAGATATATTTCTTATGATGAATCTTCCAGATAACATTTATCATTTTATAATTTATATACCTATATGGAGCATAATCATCTACAACCTAGATGATTGACTTTAGGATATATTTTTTAACAACTCCCTCTTGGACTAAAGCCAATCAAATCGGTATCAAATACCTATCTTTCATTTGAGATCATCAAACTCATTAGATTCGATTGCTCTAGTCAATGGATCGATCAAGTTCTCATTTCAATCGATCTTCCTAAGATCAATTTTATTTCGATCTTATCGAACAAGATGATAGCGATGCAGAAAGTATTTGGTTCTTAGATGAAATATCAGTTCTTCAGCTTGAGCTATGGCTCTAGTACTGCTGTCAGTATAGAAGGACTGGACCATCAATGAAGGATACCACTCCAAACTCGTTAATAAACTTCAATAACCAAACAACTCTTTACCAGCATCAAATGCCACAAAAAACTCTGTATCGTAAATAAAATTGGCTACTAAACATTGCAAAGAATCTTTCCAACATGTTGCTCCTCTTTTTAGGATAGAAACATAACCAGACACAACTTTGTCATTCGATCTAACTAGAAACTGGAATCAATATTCCACAGATTTGAAATTAGATTCTTCATAAATGAGCCATTGATCCTTAGTATTTCATAAATACTCAAGGATTGTTCTCATAATCTTCCAAATCTTTATGGAGAATAGAGATGACAACTAATCTTTTATTCTCTATAATGTAAAGATGTCATTTTTGATTAAAAAAATTTATCTCAAATAATACAAAGAATACTATTATAAAACTATCAGTCTATTTGTACATACAGGATTCTTCTTCATTCTCAATGAAGCCATACATTCAAAACATATGTTCCAACTCCGAGAAGCTTGATTCAATCTGAATGAACTTGAGGATTGCCAAAAGAAAAAATATCTTGTCATAATCAATACTATAACTTTGATGAAATCTCTTGACAACTAGATAGAATTAATAAGTTTCTACCTTTCCATCTATGCCTCTTATTTATCTAAAATCTACTTACACCCTATGGGTCTTATCCCTTCAGGTGAATCAACAAATATCCATATATCATCGATCTTTGTGGACTTCATTTCAGATTTAATAGCTCCAAGTCACTTCTCAAAGTTAGATCTCTGTGTGGCATCTATATGGGAGATCAAATCTCCATTCCGAACCTAGAAACCAAAATATCTGTCCAACTGATACGGTACTCTACCGTATCTACTCAAGGATGCCATTACATCGGGCTTCGGATTTAATCTCATCAACTTTAGTTCTATTGATTTGTATTAGAGTCAGTTTCTCCACCTATTAAGCTTCACCAAGCTTGATCTTAACGATATCAGTTCCTTCACCAAGGAACTTCTTTTACAAAAAAAATATCTTAAGATTCATGACATCTCATGTCCCTTAGAAAGATAGAAAAAATATCTTTAATATAATATTTATTAGACCAAGATCCAATCTAGTCAGTTTGTGAACGTTTTACATAAGTCCGATACCCCAAATCCTAAGGTAAGAGAGTATCAAATTATTCAAATCGATATCTCATATGGAGTTTTGGTGACCGATTTGCTCAAAACATTCTTAAGTATATATCATGTAGTCTCTAAAACATAATCTCAGATAGACTAGCAAACCCCATTGTAGATCGAACCATATTTAACAAAGTTCGATTCCTTCTTTTAGACACGCTTTTAAACAGTAGTGTCCCAGGAGAGGTCCATTGAGAAAAAATCCAATTCTCTTTAAGATATGTCAAAAAATTTACTATATAGGTATCCACTTCATCAGTCTAACTGATGAGTTCTAATACTCTTTGCAGTTTATTTTTCTACCTCATTACAGAATCATTTAAATAGTTCAATCGATTCGGACTTGTATTTCATAAGCAAGACGCATCCATACCATGATAGGTCATCTAAGATTTTAATGTAGTAAAGCCCTCTTCTGACACTTATGTTCATGAATATAAATACATCAATATGTGTCAAACTCAGAACATTACTAGCTCATTTATCCTTTTCAATAAAAGGTGACTAAGTCAACTATGCTAAAGATAGGCTTCAGTGATATTATCTAATCTAAGGTGCTAGTTAGACGTGTACTTTATACTAACAGGCTATGATACTGGATTTATGTCATTTTCAATTATCCACTCATTATTGTAGTATCATTTACAATGATATCACAATAATCATTCTTATTGACACCATCAATAAGATTGGATAGTAGTGACAATCATTTAAAATGATATCTTCAGGATTGAAAACAAACTCGATGATTCTTATTGTTAAGACTGAAACAGACTTCCATCTCTTACATTCAGGAGTCTCTTACTGTTTTCAAACCTTCTACTATCCTAAAGTCTTTTTCAACATTTGCAAATATGACTTATACTATCGGTATCCTATACCCAGGTAGCAGTATTATCAATAAAAAAAATTCAAGGAGTTATCATATAACTATCTTGACCAGCAACCATTTGCTGATTTTTCTTTTAAGCCTGTTTGGATTAGTCTTAGACTTCTTGATCAATTAGCTCAAAAACTATATTCAACTTTTGATACTGGCTATCGAAGTTAGGTCCGATAACGTTGTTGCTGTCTAACAGTGAATAGAGCGATAATATTCTAGCCATTTTGAAAAGAGAATAATTGACCTATTAGTATATGAACTATTTTAAGTCTAAAAACTTAGACTTCAGTCTAAAAATTCTCTCATTATTTTATATGAATTGATAGCCTCTATCTCCAATTTGAGAAAGTACCTTAATTCTTTAGCAGGTAGTAGAATCCACACAGACTGCATTCAGGCTCGAGTGTAGCTCGGCCAACTCTAATGCATCTATAGGTAGGTTCTTAATCAATTATTTTTTTAAATAATTTTTAACAATTAGATTTTGCCTCAAAATCTCTTCAACAGGCATATGATGCCTCCATTGAAAAATCTGGTTAGGTCCAACTATTAATATGACTACATCAAGTGCATCTAGCAAATAAATGCCTAAGTCTGAATGTGGCTCGACCAACCTGACCATTGATCTGAAGGACACAACAAGATGGTCATATGATGAATGATAATTTCAGTACCCAATAGACACCATGCGTGTGGCACCTCCAATATCTATTTAGAATATTGGACATATTTTCATGCACCTTAATGGGAGACTATGATCTAGTTATCCTCATAACTAACTCATTTTATGGATCTAATAATTTAAAAAATTTAGTTTATATATTTTAAAAGTAATCAATCAACCTACAAGTCATAAATCCTTCCACTGACTTCACCAAGTCATGTAAAGAACTAGAGACTAGCTGATCCAACCGACAAATCGTAAATCCTTTCACTGACTTCATTAAGTCATGAGAATGACTGAGACAAGCCAGTCCAAGACATCTAAATCAGTCATACTAATTAATCTTAACAACATGGGTCAACTTGAATCACTAAGTGATCTAACCAGCCCAATGACTCAGGTTCGACCATTGAGCCTCAATCAAGGTCCATTTGGTTTAATAAAATATATGGACTCGACCAATTATAACTATTGTATTTGATCTAGAGTATCCTTAATATAATCTAAATCAACTATTGATTAGATTTGATCAACTACTCTTTTTAGTCCATTAAGTCTTTGATTCTTACATTAGGTCTAATCCAATTAAAAGGATTTGATTTGAGCTAACCCACACCCTATGTTGTTATGCAATATCATTAGATCTTTAATCACAATTCTAGATCTAAAATATATTTCTTAATTTTTAATTAAGTATAACATTAACATGGATTAAGATTATTAATTGAAATCATTTCAATATTATAAAATAATTTTACATCATTTTATGTAAAATTTTCTATTCTGAAAACTAGATTAGCTCACCCTAGAACTGAGTCGGCTCACATCAGTGGGTCGATTAATTCTGATACTTGATCGACTAACTGATCATGAACAGTAATCATTACTATTTGGTCTGAGACAACTGGGTTGGATCAGTCAACACTGAGCCAACTAAACCAGGGGGCTAGGTTGATTCAATTCAAAATTGAGTCGGCTCAGTTGTCGTGTCGACAGGTATCATATAGTTTCAGATCTGAAAATTCTTGCATAAACTAAAATAAAATCAATCATAATGAACTTTTAGATCATATCTAAATATTTTATGATTTTAAATTTTATTTTTATAATTAAAATAATTTTAATCATATAGATTAGATCTTTTACTTTTCATACAACTCAAGTTTTGTATCGCATACAACAATTCATAAGGTTTTAACATCTAGGATTTTACAGAAAGATAAGTTCTTCCTTTCACATTCTTCTTCGTGGAATTAAATCATATGACACCCTTATATACCATAAGAGCATCCTATCGAATAGGAAGAGAGAGCCTTTAAACTCTTCTTGCTCCTATGACCTGATGGCTTGGTGATCATCCCAATTCAAGTACTTACTAATCGGATTATCTAATCTACTCATATATCATATATACAAAAATTTAGATCTAATCTAAAATACATCAAATCTGATTTTATATTAGGTCATATCTAAAAATAGATCATAATACATTCTATGCATTACTAAATCTAGATTTCAACTCTATATGCATATATATTCATCTCATAATGAACTTTTGCTCTAATATCAGTTGAAGGAAAGCATGACGGTTTTGTACATATATTTTTAAAATTTTATAATGAAACATATATAGATTAAATAATTTAATCTATAATACATGCATAAATCAAATCTAAAACTACCATACAGGATCTATGACATAAACTAATATGCATATACGTAAATCTGAAATCTAAAATTTAGCAAACATAAATCACATCTATATCAAATTAGATCATTTCTAAATTATAAATTGAGTTCAAAACACTATATCTGAGTGTGGATAGCAGATCACTGCATCCAAAATCTATAATAGTTGGTTCTCTATAACACTCAGCAGCTGTACATGTATCCAATCTCTACGGATATCCACATGAAGTCCTTATGCTGATCGGTCTCCTCGGAAGTGCTAGCTCATGAAGACACCATGCTGTTGGCTAACCTAAGAGAAATATGAAAAAGATAAAGAATAAGAAAATCTTCTTCTTTTCTTTCTGGATTCACACATCAAATCTCTACGATAGAAATCAAGAGAAGAATCTTTTATTTTCAATTTTCTCATACACAAGAAAGAACCTTTTTCTCTTCCTTTCACACCTTTAAGAAGAATTTTTCTTCTTTGATTTTCTATGATGAATATTAGATCTAATTTAATTTCTCATACAAAAAATTATATAAAATTCTAAGTCCTAGAAGAATCCAAAAGAGAGACCCAAGAAAAGAACCGTTCTTCTCTTTTCTTCTCCATTTTCTCATTGATCTAGAGTCCTAGGAAGCTCCAAACACCCAATCAGATTTTTTTGATATTTTTTTTAAAATTTTTTATGTTAAAACTTAGATCTAATCTAATTTTATATTAAAAAAAATTAAAAAAAAAATCTGAGAGAAGAACTCCTTCTCTAAGACTGCGCACAAGAAAGAAGATATTTCTTCTTCTTTCTCTTCCTCTCATTGGGAAGAACTTTTCTTTTCCAATTTTCTACTATAAAATCAGCAAGAGAGCCTCTCTTTGATGCCTTAGAATCAACAGCAAACTCTTACAAAAATCCTTCAAAAGGAGTTGGAGGAGAGGCTTAGGCGTGCATGTGGGATTTGGGGCCTCCAACTCTTGGACACCCCCTCCTTTTTTACTTTTGGGCAACAAGAAGAGAGGGAAGAGGGGTGCCTTCTTTTTCTCACAAAAGAGAGGAGAGGGTGTGGAACTTCTTGGGCATGGGTTATTCACATTGAAAAGGAAGTGGGGCATGGAGAATTTAATGCACATGGGTGGTTATGAGTTGGTTAAGTCCTATTCCAAATAGGACTCATGATTCTTCATCCAACTCTAACTAATTCTTGGATCCAATCCTAACTAACTTAAGAATTAATTATAACAAACTAACTAATTAGGTCTTAGTCCAATTATATAATCAATTAGGCTCTAATTCAATTAAAAAAATAGTTAGATTAAACCCCATCAATTCAGAGATTGATTCTTCTCATCTTATTGGATATTAGGGAAACTTTTGATCAATAGGGCTTGATCCAATCAAGCCTATTATCCAATAAGATTTCATCCAATCAAACTTAAATCAAATCAAACTAAACTCTATCAATTAAATTTGATTTGCATCCCTTAGATCAATTGGAACAAGTCTTGTAATCCATTAGGATTACATCCAATCAATCCAAAGAAAACCTAATTGAGTCCAATTCAATTAGATCTGATCCAATCTCCATTGTTCAATCAAATTGATCTAATTAATAATTAAATTATCAATTAATTATTTTTTTAATTATCAACTATTAGTAAATAATTTATTACAATCTTTGCATAAGATTAATCATCAATCACATTGATAATTAAATCTTTCAACGATTCATAATCATCGATCAACCATAGGATTTGATCCAATCAAACTTAAATCAAATCAAACTGAACTTTATCAATTAAATTTAATTTGCATCCATAATATCCATTGGAATAAGTCCTGTAATCCATTAGGATTACATCCAATCAATCCAAAGAAAATCTAATTGAATCCAATTCAATTAGATCTAATCCAATCTCTATTGCTCAATCAAATTGAGTTAATTAATAATCAAATTATTAATTAATTATTATTCTAATTTATCAACTATTAGTAAATAATTTATTACCATCTTTGTATAGGATTAATCATCAATCACATTGATAATTAAATCTTTCAACGATTCATAATCATCGATCAACCATAGGATTTGATCCAATCAAACTTAAATCAAATCAAACTGAACTTTATCAATTAAATTTAATTTGCATCCGTAATATCAATTGGAATAAGTCCTGTAATCCATTAGGATTACATCCAATCAATCCAAAGAAAATCTAATTGAATCCAATTCAATTAGATCTAATCCAATCTCTATTACTCAATCAAATTGAGTTAATTAATAATCAAATTATTAATTAATTATTCTTCTAATAATTTATTACCATCTTTGTATAGGATTAATCATCAATCACATTGATAATTAAATCTTTCAATGATTCATAATCATCGATCAGCTATTTGATCAGACAAGTACTTCCATGTGTGTGACCCTATAGATTCAAACCTAAGTCGACAGTATAAAAATAATTCTTGTACCAATTGATGTAATCATCTAGCAATAGGACCTGATGTCCAGATAGGCCAAATGTATGCTCGGCAACACTCTAGAACCTATATGAATATAATTATGGTATAATTCATTCTTTTGACTCTCGACGCTCAAGAATGACTAAGGGTTAAACTGTCAACCCTAGACGAGTGGTCCACATTGTGTCTCAACCTCAAAAATTCTGTGACTCCTTACTAGGACTACTTTGATCAAAATTTTGCTGAATTAAAATATAGTGATGCATCATCTCCAATATTACTTGAAGCGATCAATTCTATCTTGACTCATACTGAGACTTCATAAGTACCTATATTCAAAAATCTTCCATCACCGAATTAAAAATTCGGATAGTCTGGTATCAAAACACAGTGAGTTACTTGTAAATCACCGAGGCAGCCTCAGGTCAGAGGGACACTTATATCCATATCCCATCAGAGCAACCCTTGACAGTAGAGTGCTCTGAAGTTGGTCATGCTCAGTAAAATGTACTCCTATATTTCATCTATATGCCATACCCATGTCACCATATGCTTTGGTTAAGAGGACAACCAACTAATATGGCACACAATGATCTACACTCGATATAATTATCATTCTTGCAACAATTGTATCATTTGGTCATGAGCAAGATTTAAGAACCATACGATAAATCTTTCTTTATCAATTTAAAAATAGTTCTAAGGACTTTATCATAAGATATGAGTTTTATTTAGGAAGATGTATTCCTTATGATAAAGCTGTCAGATAATATTTATCATTTTATAATTTATATACCTGTATGGAGCACAATCATCTACAACCTAGATGGTTGGTTTTAGGATATATTTTTCAATAATGCCGGCTCGAGGATGCAGCCATGGAGATGAGGGCACGGGGATGGGATCGCTGGAAGGCAATATGGGTCGACACCATGGGGTCGGACGGACGGGGCAGGGGCCATAGGATCGGAGCCATGGGCTAGGATCAGTGGGGCAGGGCCCATACGGTCGGGCTAGTGGGGCTAGGTGGCGAGGTCGGGCCAGTGGGGCTAGGTGGCGAGGTCGGGCCAGTAGGGTCGGGGTGATCGTGGGCATGGCCGAAGCATAGGCTCGGGGTTAAGGGATGCCGAAGCACAGGGAGGGGGGAACCACTGGGAAGAAGGCACCAAGGATGGGGGAACTGCTAGGAAGGAGAGGCCAGCGAGAGCGGGGGAGCCCGAAAGGAGGAGGCACTGGCGAGGAGGGAATCGTGGGGAGGGGAAGGGATGAGCGCGAAAGTTTTTTTTTCCTCCTGTGGGTTAGGAGATATTTTTGATGGACTATTAGCAACAGTAAAGGTAGCCATCGCTATTACCATCGATATATCTTTAGAGTATTAGCGATAGTAACCCTCCATCTCTAAAAACTAATCTCCATCACTAATACTATTAAATATTTTTTTATAAATTTTTAAATAATTTTTTAAAAATTATTAGCGATGGCAACTCATTTCATCGCTAATAGCAATCGATAATTAATTAATTTAATTATAATTATAATTTAAAAAAATTAAAATTTTGAAGTTATTAATGATGGCTTTTGCCGTCGCTAATTATCATAATTTTATTGCTAATAGTATTAGCGACGGCTAATTTTTTAGATCATTTTTGTCGTGGTTAAAGACTATTATTAGCAACGGCTTATTTTTTGTTGCTAATACTTCAAATTCTTATAGTGCATTAAGATCCATCCCACCGGCTTGCTACTCATCATTACCGCTGCCTTACCACCACCATCGTCGATCTCATCCCCTCCTTGTCCCCTCTGTCCTTCCCCTAGTGAAACCCCCATTCGGTTTGGGAAGAAAGAAAGAATGAATGAAAGAAAATAAAGAGAGAGAAAGAGAATGAGAATGAGAGAAGAAAAAAGAAAAGAAGATAAAAAGATAAAAAAAATTAAAAAAAAAAGAGATCAAAGGGAAAGTCTATCTTTTTAAAATCACCCCATTGATCTGACCCTAATCTAATTGGAGCCAGATCAATCCGAGATGGTTTGATTCATCTTGTGATTCAATCCAAATCATGATCTAGACCAAGCATCTCTCTCCTTTTCATATCTAATCGAGGGCTTTGATCTTGATCAGAAGAAGCACAGATCTGATATTGCTCCTTGAATTGATTTTGATGATTATAAAATATTTGAGGGGGTTACTAATGATTTTGACTTGAAAAAAGATTTATTGTATTTCAGGGACAAAATCATAATTTTACCAAATTCTGATTCGGAAGCCTCAAGAGCAAGAGCAGAAGATTTAAAATCTATTGGAGGCAATTTCAATATTTTTGGATATGTATTTTGAAAGAAAATCATGTTAAAAATTTGAGTCGACCGCATGAGTTGACTCATGGCAAAAGGGGCTGAACGGCACGTTATTTTTAGCTGGCACACCCAATTGAGTCAACCCCATGAGTCGATCCCTGAGTATGAGTCGACTCTATGAGTCGACCTCTGTTGCTGTGCAAGTTAAAGATACAAAACTATCAATTTTTGTTCTGCGCCATATGAGCTGACCCCATGAGTCGATCTCTGTGCATGAGTCGACCCCTGTGCATGAGTCGATCCTATGAGTCGAATCCTGCGATGGAAAAACTCCGTAATGACTAGTTTTTAGCTCGTTTTGACTGCATTTAATGTCCATTTAATGTGCTCCAACGGCTCTATTTCAGCCCAGATTACTCTCCATCATTATTTGAAGTTATAAAAGGCACTTAAAGGAGGAAATTAATAAGATTTTGAAAAGATTCTTCAAGCATTCATTTCAACCCTAAGCAAGAGCCCTCTTAAAAGTTCAAAAAGCTTTTATTTCAAGTTCACCAACCCCTCAAGAGCTCATTCAAATCTTCAACCACCTTGAGAAAAATCAGAAGAACTTCGTTCTTATTATGTAAAATATATTTAAAGCTTTATTTGCTCATTAAAGGAGCTACATCTATATTTTTTTGTGATTAACTGCTATACTCTATTTTAAGTTGATATTTTATTTTGGAAGGGTTTCAAAATATGAAAAGGTTGATCCGAATCTTGAATCGGATTGTATTGGGTTGGCTTGTATCCAAAAAATAAATGTTCTAACTTGAAATAGCTAGAGTCAGAGGTTCCGACGTTATATTCGAGTTGAATACGGTTTAGTGGATTTGAATTCTTAAGTAGGAGCTTGGAGAGTGGACGTAGGTGCAAGGTTGGCACTGAACCACTATAAATCTTTTTGTTTGTGTTGTGATTACTTGCTCTCTTTTTTAAATTTTCTTATCTTCTTGTATTCTTACATCCAACTTCTACACCTTGCATAAATTTTACTCTCCACATTTATCGTACTCATTGTTAAATAATCCTTATAGTTGTAAGTTAATTTTTAAATTTTTAAAAACCCAATTCACCCCCCCTCTTGGGTTGCATAGCTGGACAACAAGTGGTATCAGAGCTCAGTACTCTATCCCTACTTTGATTTAATCATCAAAGAGCTAAAGATCTATGGCAACTCAAATTGGTGCTTCACTAGCCGAGGGACAGTCCACCAACCGACCTTCACTTTTCAATGGGTCAAACTATACATATTGGAAAGCTCGGATAAAAATTTTTATTCAAGCACTTGACTATGATATGTGGAGTATCATAGTAAATGGACCACACACACCCACTAAAATAATTGATGGTGTGGAATCAATCAAATTCGAAAAAGAATGGGAAGAGGTTGATAAGAAAATGGCTCAACTAAATGCTAAAGCTATGAATATTTTATATTGTGCTCTAGATGCTAATGAATTTAATCGTATTTCAACATGCATGTCAGCTAAAAAAATATAGGATAGATTAGAAGTAACTCATGAAGGAACTAATCAAGTGAAGGAATCAAAAATCAACATGCTTGTGCATAAATATGAACTTTTTAAAATGAAGCATGATGAATCAATAACTGAGATGTTTACTCATTTTACTGATATTATTGATGATCTAAAAAGTCTTGGTAAGTCTTATTCTAACAGTGATCTCATAAAAAAGATTCTTAGATATTTATCAAAGACTTGGGAGGCCAGAGTGACCGCCATCCTAGAAGCCAAAGATTTGAATATCCTACCCTTGGAGGAGCTTCTAGGATCACTAATGACTCGTGAGCTAAGCATGAAATAACATCAGAAAAAAGATGTCAAGAAGAGGAGGATAATCATCCTCAAATCCACTGCTCAACCTGATGAAGAATCCGAGGATACAGAAAATAAAGAGCAGGATGAAGAAATGGCCCTCATTACTAGAAGGTTTAAGAAGTTCTTGAAGAAAAGAAGACAAGAAATGAGGAAGAGGCCACCTACAAAAGAAAAATATAGCAAAAAGAAAGATAAGGAGCAACCCCTTATTTGTTATGAATGCAAGAAACTGGGATACTTTAAGTCTGAATGCCCACAACTGAAGAAGGATCTCAAGAAGTATAAGAAGAAGACCATGATGGCTACATGGAGCGAAAGTGATGAGCCAAGCTTCGAAAAAGAAGACTCAAATAAACAAGCCAACTTATGCCTTATGACACATAAAAATGAGGTAAATACTGAAACTCCTATTGACTTTACCTTTGAAGAACTTCATGAAGCATTTTATAATCTAATTGATGAACTAAAGAAGCTAGGGGTAAAGAATAAAGAATTAAAATCAAAGAATCAATCTTTACTAAAAGAAAATGAGAGTATTTCAAATGAAAAATCAATCCTGTCTCAAGAAAATCTGAACTTAAAAATTAAGATAGCCAAGTTAAAATCAATGGTTGAAAAATTCACTTTAAGCTCAAATAAACTTCACATGATACTTGATAATCAAAAGACCATTTATGATAAAGCTGGTCTTGGATATAACCCTTTAAAGAAACAAAAATTTTTGAAAAATATCTTTATAAACTCATCATACAACAAGTTTTCAAATATAACTTGCTTTAAATGTGGTAGAGTAGGACACAAATCCTATTCATATTTTTCTAACAAATCTAAAAATTTCTATGTAAAGAAAATATGGATTCCAAAAGGAACCATTATGACTAACCAAAAAGGATCCAAGAAAACTTGGGTATCTAAAGTCAAAACTCGACTCTTGTGTGTAGGTGTGTCTTGCATCCCAAGGAGTAAATCGAAAATGGTATCTTGATAGCGGATGTTCAAGACACATGACTGGTGATGAATCCCAATTCATCACACTTGATGCTAAAAATGGAGGGATGGTCACGTTTGAAGATAATGGCAAAGGAAAGATCATCGGTATAGGTAACATTGGTATCACTCCCTCTAAGTATATTAAAAATATTTTATTAGTAGATGGTTTAAAACATAATTTATTAAGCATCAATCAATTTTGTAATAAAGGATACAAAGTCATTTTTGAATTTTCAGTTTGCATTATAACTAGTCCTATTAATGAAGGCATTAAATTTGTTGGGCATAGACATGGTAATATTTATATAGTAGATTTGAATGATCTTTCCAAAATAAACATGCAATGTCTAGTAGCCTTGAATGCCAAGATTAATGAGACTAGTTGGCTTTGACATCGTAGGCTTGCACATATTAGCATGCATTCACTCTCAAAACTTATTAAAAAGGAATTGGTTATCGGCTTATCCAAATTGAATTTTGAAAAGGATAGAATTTATGATACATGCCAAATGGATAAACAAACATGAGTCTCATTCAAATCTAAAAATATTGTTTCAACTTTTAGGCCATTAGAACTATTACACATGAATTTATTTGGACCCACTAGAACTACTAGTCTAGGTGAAAAATAATATGATTTTATGATTATTAATAATTTCTCTTATTTTACATGGATCTTCTTCTTAGCACATAAGGATGAAATTTTTCATGTTTTCTCAAAATTTTATCGAAAAGTCACAAATGAAAAAGATTTTTCAATTCAAAATATTTGAAGTGATCATGGAACCGAATTTGAAAATCAAAATTTTAAAAAATTTTATGATGAAAAAGGTATTGACCATAACTTTTCAGCACCTAGGACATCCCAACAAAATGGGGTAGTAGAAAGAAAAAATAGAACTCTTAAAAAAATGACCCATACCATGCTATGTGAAAGCAACCTTCCAAGATATTTTTAGACGGAAGCAATTAACATGGTATGTTACATATTAAACCATGCTTTAATTAGACCAATTTTAAAGAAAATTTCTTATGAGCTTTGGAAAGAAAGAAAACCAAACATTGCATATTTTCATATTTTTGATTGTCGATGTTTGGTTTTGAACAATGATAAAGAAAGACTAAAAAAATTTGATGCTAAATCCGATGAAGTGATTTTTCTTGGTTACTCCTCTTCTAGCAAAGCTTTTAGAGTTTTCAATAAAAGAACTTTAATAGTAGAGGAATCAATACATGTTGTTTTTGATGAAACTAACGATCTTCCTTCAAGGAAGAATGAAAATATTGATGATGCAGATCCTCTTATAGAAGGGATGAAGGAGATCACTCTAAAAGACTCAACCATTCAAGATGATGAAGAACATGAAGACAAACAGGATGAGAAAGGTGAAGAACAACAAGAACAACCTCTAGGTATAAATGATCTACCCAAAGAATGGATGTATGATCACAATCACCCCAAGAAACTAATCATTGGTGATCCTACATATGCTGTAAGAACTCGCTCTTCATTTAGAGATGCATTCAATCATTTTGCTTTTGTCTCTCATCTTGAACCTAAAATCATAGATGAAGCTGAAAAAGATTATAATTGGATAAATATAATGCAAGAAGAACTTAATCAATTTGAAAGAAATAATGTATGGACTTTAGTTTCAAAACCTAAAAATTATTCAATAATTGGCACAAAATGGGTATATAGGAATAAATTAGATGAACATAGAAATGTGATAAGAAATAAAGTGAGATTAGTTGCAAAAGATTATAATCAAGAAGAAGGAATTGATTTTGATGAGACCTTTGCATCTATTGCTAGATTAGAAGCAATTAGACTTCTACTTGCATATGCTTGCTTTATGAATTTTAAGTTATTCCAAATGGATGTCAAAAGTACTTTTTTAAATGGATATATTGCTGAAGAAGTTTATGTAGAACAACTCCAGATTTTGACAATCATGCTTTTCCTAATCATATTTTGAAATTAAACAAAGCATTATATGGTTTGAAACAAGCACCTAGGACTTGGTATGAAAGACTAAGCAAATTTCTGCTTAATAATAATTTTTCAAGAGAAAATGTAGACACAACCCTTTTCATTAAAAGAAATCAAAATGATATATTAGTTATACAAATATATGTTGATGACATTATTTTTGGATCTACTAATGAAACTCTTTGTCAAGATTTTGCTAAGCTCATGCAGGAAAAGTTCAAGATGAGCATGATGGAAGAACTTACATTCTTCCTCGGACTCCAAATCAAACAAACAAAGAAAGGAATCTCTATCATCCAAAGCAAGTACACAAGAGAACTACTCAAAAGATTTGGAATGGAGAACTCCAAAACAATTGGTACACCCATGAGCCCATCATGTAAGCTTGACAAGGATGAAGGAGGTAAAAATATAGACTTAAAATTTTATAGAGGCATGATTGGTTCTCTATTGTATTTAACTGCTAGTAGATCGGATATTATATTTAGTATTTATCTTTGTGCTCACTTTCAATCAAATCCGAAAGAATCTCACTTGAATGCAGTTAAAAGAATCCTTAGATACTTAAATGGTACACAAACTCTAGGACTATGGTACTCTAAGGACTCATTAATTGACTTAATAGGATATTCAGATGCCGATTTTGCTGGATGTAGATTAGATAGAAAAAATACTAGTGAAACTTGCCAATTTTTTGGAGTTAACTTAATCTCTTGGTTTAGCAAGAAGCAAAACTCGATAGCACTATCTACGGTCGAGGTCGAATACATTACAGTCGAAAGTTGTTGTGCTCAAATCTTGTGGATTAAGCAATAACTTGAAGACTTTGACATCAAACTCAATGAAACTCCCATAAGATGTGATAACACTAGTACTATAAATCTAACTAAAAATTCAATTCAGCATTCTAAATCAAAACATATTGAAATTAGGCATCATTTCATAAGAGAACATGTCCAAAATAAAGATATAATTCTTGATTATGTTTGTACTGAAAAATAATTGGCTGACATCTTTACCAAGGTCTTAAGTGAAGATAGATTTTATGAAATTAGGAGAGAACTAGGAATCCTTGATCCATCAGCTTAAGTATCTCTCTGATTTCAAACTCTCAATGTCAAGAATTCATTGAACCAAATCTATTGAGCTCAATTCTCATTTTTTTTAAGAGCTCAAAAGCTCAAAACTATCATTCACATGATCAATATTTGGGTAAACATCCTTCTCTCAGAGTTTCAAATTTTTTTGAAATTATCCCATCATTCTTTTGAATTTTTATGTGCCATGAGTCGACCCCCAGGATCGACCCTAGGGTAAACTTATAATTTTGTCAAAACCCTTCGGGCGCTCTCTTCTTATTGAGAATTTTTTTTTGAGCCGACTCAGCCCTTCGTCTTCTTCCTCCCACCGAACCAAAAGCTCTCCATCTCTTCTCCCTCAAACCAAAGATTTCTCTCAAATATCTTCTCCCATCAATTTTCACTCTTCAAATCGCCCATTTAGAAACCAAGTTTCTCTCCTCTTCCTTCTTTATTTGGGGCGGTTCGAGCATTCCCTAGACTCTACCCGTCTTCTCCAAATCGGCACATCACCTCTCCAAAATCTTTGCCTTTCCACTAGAATCTTTTCCTCTCTCCCTCACATTTAGTCTTCTAAGCTCCTTTCAAGTCTCTCTTGACCTAATGGCTCCCAAAACAAAGCTACCGCAGAGGAGAAAATCTATTTGTGGGTTGGAAGAGAGTGTGCGCAGAAAGAGATTAGCAGCCGAGCCCTCTCTTGCTCCAATCCCTGCTTCAGATCTTGCTTCAGCTTCCACTCAGTCCCCAATCAGCCTAAGCAAGGTACCTCTCTCTGACCGAAAAGTAGAACCCAAGAAAAATATTGATTTTAAATTTTTTAAAAAAGAAGGATTCACAATTGGATCGAAGATTAAGTATCAAGGATAAAAATTTTACTGCTCTTTAAAAGAAAATACTTATGTCGATCTAGTCAGAGAATTTTACTGCTCTTATTCTTCACACGAAAATTTTCTTTACTTGAATTTTTCTCATATCCAAAAGCTTTTTCCACATCCACATCTAATTTTTTTTGAAGTAAAAATTAGTTGATTTAAATTTGAGTTCAAATAAGTTTGAATTTGAATGAAAACCTAGAATCCAAATTGAGTTGGACCCTTTTCTTTATGCCATCACCTTTCTCCATTCATAAAGTATTTTTGCATGAGATTTTTTATACTATTTTGATGTTGGTCAATCTCTCTCTGAGTTCATAAGATGAAGATAAAGTTTGGTTCAAAATTTAATTCAAATTTGATTTGAATTGATGATAAGGATCAACCAATGTTTGAAATTAAATCAAAACTACCTTTTCCTTATCCTTATCTTCTATGGGATGCCACCCTTAAGAAGGGATTAGTTTTGTGTGAGATTAGAAATAATTTTTTGTGTGAGAAATCTGAGAGTTGGGGTGTGAAAAGTTGAGAGTGGGTTGGGCTTCCGTGCATGAGAAACAGAGGAAGTATTCTTCCTCTCGAGCGTGAGGTGTAGGATCTAGGATTTCAACTCTAAATTTTGTGAGAAGAAAAATACAAGAGTGAGTCTTGTTCAATCTCCCACACCATCACTTTCTTGTAAAAATTTATCTTCTAATCCAGAGAAGTCTGAGAGATCCAAAGAAAGGAGCTTGGATCAGCCATCTAGAGCCTTCGATGTGAGCTAACACTCTCATGAAGGAAGATCTGATCAGGACTTTAAGTGGACGATCTGTATAGATCAGATGACCTATGCAGCTGCTCAGTATCAGTGAGAGCTTCATACTATATCTATCAATAGTGAAGATCATCAATCTATGAAAAGATGATGAGTTCTGAACTCAATCGATGTGATCTAAAGGTTAGATCAGATTCAAGGTATCGATATGATCGATGCAGTTTTCTATTTTATATCAAGTTTTATATGTAAATTTTTTATATCATAGCTCCTTAATTAGTAGTTTAGATCTGATCCACGATATGTTTAGAAGATTAAAGTATTTAATATTTTATTTTTCACTGTAAAATTTTAAAAATACATGCTTTGAACTATCCATTTTTTTTTCAATTAGTATCAGAGCGCGGTTTCTTATGACATAATTTTTTTTGCATATAACCTGATATTAAATGTATTTAGATCTATAATTTTATTTAGATTAGATCTGATATATGATATTTAGATTTAAAATTAATTATAGATCTGATCGCACAAACTGATATAAGATTATCTTGCTGTAAGGTTTATCCCTTACAGTGCAAAAGTTGTCCTACTTTGTGCTGATCTTCATAAAATTTGATTTTAATTATTTATATTAGATCTAAATAATTAATTTAAATTTTGAGTAGTATAGTAATCTGATTGGATAGTTCCTCATAGCCATCCGATCATAGGAGAAATCAAGATTTCATAACTCTATTTATCCATTCGATGGGATCTCCTATGACGTGTAGGGGTGCTGCACGATCTTTTTCATGATGATGAACAATGAAAAAAATTTTAAAACTTTATTTTAGATCTAAAATAATATATATTAAATTTAAAATTAATATTTTGATCATTAGATAATTGATTATAAAAATATTTTATAAAATTAAAAACTATTTTCAAACATCGAATCTGAATCCATATCAGTCCAAAACTTAATTGAGAATTAAGTGATCTAGATTTGATAATCAAAGATCTAAGGCATTAATTTCATAATTCATGGGTTAATGGGTTAGCTCGAGTCAAGTCCATTTAAAAAGTTAAACCTAGGATTAGACATCATTGATAATGAACTATGTTAGTAATTGATCAAATCTAATTAAAAGTTAATTTTGATTGGATCAATTTCTTCTCTTGATCAATTTTAATAGTTGTAATTTGTCAAGTCCATATCTTTGATTAGACTAATATGAACTTTAATCGTAGCTCCATGATCGAATCCAAATCTATAAGTTGATCAAATTGAAAATAACTAACCAATTGGTGTCTAAGATAAGTATGGTAACTTTGATCGGTGATCATTAATTGGGAGCTATTCGCATAGATTGAATCTATATCGAGTTAATAGCATATCCCTCCCATCGATCTCATTTACCTGACCAACATAGTGAATCATATTTTGATTAGATCACTTAATGATTGGGGTTGACCCATGCTAACTAAGAAATCAGTGTGACTGATTTAGGTGTTCCTAGTTCAACTTGTCTTGAGTCCTCTTCATGACTTGGTAAAGTCAGTGGGAAGATTTATGACTAGTTGGTTGACCAGCTTATGCCTAATCTTCTTTAATCTGACTTGGTGAAGTCAATGGGAGGATTAAGATTAACTGATCAAGTCTTTTTTCATCTCTCAATTCAACTAATTAAATCTTCTAAAATTATTAGTGTCCCTAAAATGAAATAGTTATGATAAAAACTAGATCATAGCCTTCCATTAAGTTAGGTGATAATAAGTCTAACAATTTAGATGATCATTGGAGATGCCACACGCCTAGTGCTCATCTGGCTGTCGGAATTATCACTCATACTATGTTGATTTGGTTATGTCTTTCTAATGATTGTCAGGTTGGCTGAGCCACACTCAGACCTAGTCACTCATTTATTAGATGCACTAAATTTTGGCATATTAATGGTTGGACTTAACCAGAACTTTCAGTGGAGGCGCCACACACCTGGTGAAGAGATGTCTGAGGCAAAATTGAATGTTAGAAATTGTTTGGTGAAATAATTGGTTAAGAACCTATCTATGGGTGCACAAGGGTTGGTCGAGCCACACTCAGGCCCATGTGCAATCCATGTGGATTCTAGTACCCATTAAGGAATTAGTGTAATTTTTTGAATTAAAGGTAGAGACTATCAATTTGAATAAAATAATGAGAGAATCTTTAGACTAAAATCCATATCTTTAGGCTTAATCAATTCATATACTAATTACATTTTAATTTTTTTTTTATAGTTATGGCCACCACCTTGTCGCTCCGATCACTATTAGATAGTGATAAATTGATGGGATCAAATTTTAATAGCTAGTATCGAAAGCTTAAAATAGTTTTGGAGCATAAATGGATCTTATATGTGTTGATAGATCCGGCACCCAAGGAGCCAGCTCTGAACGTGCGTAGTAGGTCAGAGACACTTATTAGAAGTAGCTCAATGATCGAACTATGGTTTGTTGTATTATGCTGGCAGCAATGAAAGATGAGTTCAACCGTCATTTTGAGAATGCTCAATTACAGGACATGTTGCAAATGTTGAACGAATCTTTTGACACACCCGATGACATTGAAAAGCATAAAACTAGTTGTGCCATCTTCAATGCTTGAATGAGAGAAGAAGCATCAGTCACCGATCATGTATTGTACATGATCGAGATGATTGAGTGCTTAAGTAAGCTCAACTGTCCTCTGCATGAGAAGTTGGAGAAAGATGCTATTCTGAATTCTCTGCCCAAGTCCTACCTCCTTTTTCTTACTCATTTTCGAATGACAAAGCCTACGGTCAACTACCATGATTTGCTGAGATTGCTACAAAACTTTGAGAAGGATCACCAACTCCATAAAGAGTCGGTGAATATTGTGGGAGGGTCTTCTTCTGGACGTCGATCCTTTAAGAAAGGGAAGAAGAACAGGAAGAACAAAAAAAGGATATAAAGTGCTGGGGCACCCAAGCTCAATCAGACCAAGAAACCTAAGTCTGATCAGAGTCAGGCAGAATGTTTCTACTGCAAGAAGCAAGAGCACTGAAAGAGGAATTGTCCTCAGTACATTGCCTCCTTGGAACCGAACAGATCGAGAAAGAAATAAGTTATTGCTAGACAAGATAATTATATAATAACATATTTTAATTTCTCAATTTATGATTCTACTATCTGGATATTAAATACTAGAAGTTCTTTTAATATTTATAATTCATTGCAGGGTCTGCTAGTCAGTAAGAGATTTGAAGAAGATGAAAGATTCCTTAATGTTGAAGATGGAAAATCAGTTTCAGTTCTAGCATTAGGAACTATTAAGCTTATATTCAAGTCCAATAGAATTATTCTTAGTGAATGTTACTTTTGTCTTTTCTTTTTGTTGGTGCAAAAATCCGCCTGCACCGGAGAAGCTGGAGTCGAGGGAGTCGCGGTCACCGTCGGGACCTGCAAAAGAAGTCTAAACCAGAGGTGGGGTTGCTCCGGCAAGACCCTCCGACGCTCAAGTCAGTTCTCTGCCTCAACAAGAATGGAGTGCTCGAACAAAAATTTTAGCAGAGTTTTGAGATAGAATTTTGAGCTTAGAGAATAACGTATCTGGGGTCCCCTTTTATAGACGGGGGGAGCAAAGGATTGATAACGACAGTTAATGATCGCCTCATCGTGGGCCGTACGGGGCCAGGAGAAATTTATCATGAAGAGTAATGGGGTGGAGTCGTAGCTGTCATCATGGCTCGCCACGTGGAATCAGTTGCGGGGAGTGGAGCGGCGTCCGTTGTCGCAACTCGCCAGGGAGTGGTGGAACTGCACAGGATCCGTTGCAGGAAGTGGAGCAGAATTGTGGCCGTTACTGCGGCCTGCCAGGGAGTGATGGAGCCACATAGGATCCACCGCAGGGAGTGGAGCAGAGTCGTGGTTGTTACTGCGGCCTGCCAGGGAGTGATGGAGCCACATAGGATCCACCGTAGGGAGTGGAGCAGAGTCGTGGCTGTTACTGCGGCCTACCAGGGGGTCCAGACTTGTCGGTCGAAGTTCGGTTGGAGTCTGATTTCCGCAGAAGTCCGGATGAAGATCATTTGTCGAGGAATCTCGATCGAGACCTTCAGCAGGAGTTCAGGGCGGAAGTCCGACTCCCGTGGGAGCCCGGACAAATCCTACCTGTAGCTGGAGTCGGAGGCGAAGTCCGGCTCCCGTGAGAGCTCAGATGAAGTCTTCCTGCAGTCGAAGTCGGGGACGAAGTCTGGCCCCCGTAGGAGTCCGGATGAAGTTTACCTGCAGTTGAAGTTAGAGATGGAGTCCGGCTCTCATAGGAGTCCGGACAAAATTTACCTGCAGTTGAAGTTGGAGATGGAGTCCGGCTCCCGTAGGAGTCCGGACGAAGTTTATCTGCAGTTGAAGTTAGAGACGGAGTCCGACTCCCGTAGGAGTCCGGACGAAGTTTGCCTGCAGTCGAAATTGGAGACGGAGTCCGGCTCCCGTAGGAGTCCGGACAAAGTTTACCTGTCGCTGAAGTCGGGGATGAGGTCCAGCTCCCGTAGGAGTCCGGACGAAGTTTGCCTGCAGTCGAAATTGGAGACGGAGTCTGGCTCCCGTAGGAGTCCGGACGAAGTTTACCTACCGCTGAAGTCGAGGACGAGGTCCGGCTCCCGTAGGAGTCCGAACGAAGTTTGCCTGCAGTCAAAATTGGGGACGGAGTTCGGCTCCCATAGGAGTCCGGACGAAGTTTACCTGCCGCTGAAGTCGGGGATGAGGTCCGACTCCCGTAGGAGTTCGGACGAAGTTTGCCTGCAGTCAAAATTGGAGTGGAGTCCGGCTCCCGTAGGAGTCCGGACGAAGTTTACCTGCCGCTGAAGTCGGGGATGAGGTCCGGCTCCCGTAGGAGTCCGGACGAAGTTTGCCTGCAGTCAAAATTGGAGATGGAGTCTGGCTCCCGTAGGAGTCCGGACGAAGTTTACCTGCCGCTGAAGTTGGGGACGAGGTCCGGATCCCGTAGGAGTCCGGACGAAGCCTTCCTGTAGTTGGAGTCAGAGACGAAGTCCGGCTCCCGTAGGAGTCCGGACGAAGTCTCCCTGCCACCGCAGGTCGAACGTCGGTAGAATCCCCGAGGGGTCACTCCTGACACGAACTTTGGCTGGGGGGTTTTACACCCAACACCAATCCTCCTACTTTCGAGTTCGAGTTTCGATCGAAGGAAGTACAGAAAATTTTTACAGCCGAAGTCGTTTCCTTGAATTCTGTACATGACTGCCCTCGAAAATCTTGGCATTTAATGTGTGTGTGCTGGAGCCTTTTTCTGATTAAGGCGATCCGAAGAGTCCTTTCAAAACTCCCACCAGGGTATAATCCTAAGCATCACACCATAATGGTCCGCGAATGGTCAGCCCCATGCCGCGGTGAGTGGGATGCGTGGCAGACACTGGTTGACCTAGGGATATCTACCACCATAACTGCGTCAGGCCCCGTTGCTTATTTAAGCCCCCGCCTTTTCTCCAGGGGCTTCACTTCGCCTGAGGGTCGACACCTTTCTTTCGCCTGAGAGTTTAGCCACTCAGCCACTCCATCGGTGCCCTTTTCGACTCCGAGCGCCCTTCGCACCAGTCCTTGCCATCCCCGTCGGCTCCCCGTCATCTTCAGTCCCCCGAGCCTCTCCGAGGGGTTCTCCCGTCGGGGCCCCCACCCCGGAGGCCAACCTCGAGAGGATGCCATGGACCAAGGGGAGTGTGAGGAGGAAAATAGCAGCCTGCGAGTTCTCCGACTGTCAAACTGTTACTGAGGGTTCCCATCATCTTAAAGGGGGCTCGAGGAAGAATTCCTTCAACAACAGGGGTTTAATAACGAGGACAACTGGTGAGGGCATTCCGTCTGAGAATTTTAGAGTATCTGAACGGGGCGACACCGGTCAAGGAGGCAGAGTTGTCGTCACAAGCTGTGGCAGGATTCTTGACGCCGTCGGGGTCGAGGGTCCAGAAGCAGTCAGCACCGATGGTGGGGCAGTAGAACTTGTTGCGGGGATGGTGGAAGTAGCGCATACCGACCTTGTTGGAGTACCTAGGACGGTGGTTGTCGTGGAGCACACGGTGGTGGCGCATACCTCCGGCACCATCACGGCCTCCGGGGTACCTCCGGTTCTTCTTGATGCAGGTCATCGTCGCCGCTGCCGTTGCCTTCACTGCCTCCTGAATTCTATCCCATCCTTTTCCCCCTAGGGTTGGGGTTTCGACGATGGAGCGGAGCGAGGCGGGGGGCGAGAGCCGAGAGGTTTATCACACGCACTGGAAAATACTGCTGAGAAGGACGGAACCGAGAAGAGAAGTCGACAGCTTGAAGTGGTCTTCGGAGTATTTCTTTCGAGTCTTGTAGTAATGTCTTCTTTTGGCCCTCTGGGTCTTGTAACGTACATTTTGTTAATCGAAAAATGAGAAGGAGATTTTGTTACTTCGTTCGCACTTTACGTCAAATTGCTGCCTGCCGAACTTCTTTCCTTTACCATTGTTATTGTTGTATTCCCTTCTCTCTCTTTCTCTTCCTTTTTTTTTTTTTGACATCGTCCGGAGGTGATTGGTTGTTGCCACGTCGGCTCACTTTTTCAGTTATCCTTCTTCTTCAGCCTTAATGGCTCTATGATGCATGTTTAATAAATAATATGAGAAGAGAATTTTCTGCTACCTCTTTTACTCATGTGTTGAATTGTCGCTTGCCGAGCTTCTTTCAGCCTTTGCATCGTTCGGAGGTACTCGATTGCCATCGCCTTGACCCATCCTTTCGTCCATGACCGCAGATTTATCTGGGGCCGCTCGGGTTTGGCACCCCCCATCAGGACTCGAGCTCGGAGGTCTGAGCTTCTCGTCACCCTGAGGAAGTCGTCTTATCGCGGGCTTGCGTTGAGAGCTTTCTTGAAAGCTGGGATTCTTGATAAGAATCCAATCCTTGCTGAGACGAGATTCTCTACATCTTTGATGCTGTTTGTTTTCCATTCATCACTGATGTAGTCCATCGCTTTCCTTTGTAACTCCTCTCCCCTTTCCCCTTTTTCTTTTTCGAGTGGGATTTTCCCTCTGCTCTTGGTGGGGTCGCGGGAGCCCGGCTCCTGTAGGTGAAGTCGGGGTGAAGTCCGACTCCCGTAGGAGTCCAGACGGAGTCTACCTGCAATTAAAGTCAGGGGCGAAGTCCGGCTCCCATAGAAGTCTGGACGAAGCTTACCAGCGATCAAAGTCAGGGACAAAGTCTGGCTCCCGTAGGAGTCCGGACGGAGTCTTCTTGCGATCAAAGTCGAGGGTGAAGTCTGGCTCCCGTAGAAGTCCGGACAGAGTCTTCTTGCGATCAAAATTGAGGGTGAAGTCCGGCTCCTGTAGAAGTCCGGACGGAGTCTTCTTGCGATCAAAGTCGAGGGTGAAGTCCGGCTCCCGTAGAAGTCCGGACGGGGTCTTATTGCGAAGGGGCCGCTGGGAGGGTCCCCCTTTTTCTCATCTGGTCTTGAATGACCAGACCTTAATTGGTGTCAGGGCGAGGTTCTTCTCCTATTTCTGTCGTAACAAGTTTCAGCTCTGGTTAGGACGAGGTTCTCCTCCTGTCCCTAACGCGGCTGTAGGGGCACATATGGGCACTGCTGGGCCCTTCCCCCATCCGGTCTAGGTGTAACCGGGCCTTCGACTTTGCTCATGTTAGGACGAGGTTCTCCTCCTGTTCCTAACATGACTGTGGGGGTACATATGGACGTTGCAGGGCCTCTCCCCCATCCGGTCTAAAGAGAACCGGGCCCTCGACTTTGCTCAAGTTAGGACGAGGTTCTCCTCCTATCCCTAACAGGGCTGTGGGGGCACATATGGGCGTTGCTTGGCCTCTCCCCCCATCCGGTCTAAAGAGAATCGGGCCTTCGACTTTGCTCAAGTTAGGGCGAGGTTCTCCTCCTGTCCCTAACCGGGCTGTGGGGGCGTATATGGGCATTGCAGGGCCTCTCCCCCCATCTGGTCTAAAGAGAATCGGGCCTTCGACTTTGCTCAAGTTTGGGCGAGGTTCTCCTCCTGTCCCTAACAGGACTGTGGGGGCACATATGGGCGTTGCAGGGCCTCTCCCCCCATCCGATCTAAAGAGAACCGGGCCTTCGACTTTGTCGAGATGAAGTTCCCCTCCCGCTTCCGATACGGTTTGTTTTGACTGTCCTATCGATATAAGCTAGTGCCAAGAGAGGAGACATGTAGATATGCAACTTTTATTTAAAATAAAGTTATTGGTAATACATTCGTAAGTTTTTCGAGCTCCATGGTCGTGGGAGGTCTGCTCCTCCGAGCTCCTTGAGGTAATAAGTTTCGGGCCGGACTACTTCTTTGACTTCATACGGACCTTCCCAGTTCGGGGTGAGCTTCCCTCGATCTTGAGGTTGCGAGACAGCGGCTCGTCGAAGCACTAGATCTCCTGCTTTAAAGACTTTATTCTTGACCCGGGAATTGTAATAGCGGGCGACTTTCTGTCTGTAGGCTGCCATCCGAACTTGAGCTACCTCACGCTTTTCTTCCAGTAAGTCGAGGTTGGCTTTAAGACCTTGCGAATTGTGATGTTCGTTGAATGCCACGACTCGCGCCGACGGGAGTTTAAGCTCAATTGGGATAACAGCCTCTATTCTGAAAGCTAAAGCAAAGGAGATCTCCCTCGTGGGCAGTCTTTGGGTAGTTCGATATGCCCACAGCACATGATAAAGTTTGTCTGCCCAAGTTCCCTTCGCCTTTTCGAGCCTTGTCTTGATCCCTTGCAGCAGGGTTCTGTTGGTCACTTCAGCTTCGCCGTTCGCCTGGGGATGGGCTACTGATGTGAAGTTGTGGGAGATGTTTAGATCTTCATAGAATTCGGCGAATCTTGCTCCCATAAATTGCCGCCCGTTATCAGTGATTAGGGTTCTTGGCAGACCGAACCTGCAAATGATTGACTTCCAAACGAAATCTTGAACCTTAGCTTCTGTGATTTTTGCCAGTGGTTCGGCTTCGACCCACTTGGTGAAGTAGTCAATCGCTACCAGGAGGAACTTCCTCTGCCCTGACGCCACGGGAAAAGGTCCAAGGATGTCCATCCCCTATTGCGCAAAAGGCCATAGGGCACTCAAGGGTGTAAGCTCGGTGGCGAGCTGTCTCTGGATGTTGGCATATCTCTGACATCGGTCACACTTTTTGACGTATTCAATCGAGTCATGATGCATCGTCGGCCAGTAATATCCTTGGTGGAGCAACTTATGGGATAAAGATCTAGCCCCTAGATGGCTTCCGCAGATTCTTTCATGCACCTCCCACAAGGCATAGTCAGCTTTCGAAGGCCGGAGACATTTTAAAAGGGGCAAAGAGTATGATCTCTTGTACAACTTGCCCTCATAAAGGATGTATTGGGAGGCTTGATTTCTGAGCTTTTGAGCTTCTTTTGCATCCTGGGGGAGAACCCTGTCTCTGAGATATGTTATCTGTGGGTCGATTCAGCTGGGCTCGTGGTCAATTTCCATCATAGGCTGCGATTCTTCCATACTCAGACACTTTAGAACTTCAAAGAGAACATCCTTGGGCAATTCGGCCGGAGCCAGCATTGCCAGCTTGGAGAGAAGGTCGGCCCTGGTATTTTTCATCCTTGGAATCTGCCTAATGTTGAAGCTACTGAAGGCGGGAACGAGCTCCTTTACCTTTTCAAGATACTTAGCCATGCTGTCCTCCCGTGCTTTGTAGTTTTCGTTGACTTGTCCCACTACTAGTTGGGAGTCACTGTGGACTTGGAGCTGATCTACTCCCAACTCTTTGGCGATCTTCAGTCCTGCGATCAGAGCTTCATATTCTGCTCCATTGTTTGTTGCAGGAAACTCGAAGCACAGAGCGTACTCCACGATGATTCCCTCTGGACTGATCAAGATCAGGCCCGCACCTGCGCCTGACATATTGGAAGATCCGTCCACGTAGAGGGCCCAAAAGCAACCAGAGGGATCTGCTTCTTCTTTGGGGGAGTTCGGTCGGGACTCCAGGCCATCCATTTCACCTTGTTCAGGTTCGGTCTCCTCCAGGATAGTACACTCCACTATGAAATCTGCCAATATCTGGGCCTTCACTGCTGGCCTGGGTCGATAGTTGACGTCGAATTCTGTGAGCTTGATCACCTATTTTGCCATCCTCCCAGAGGCATCCGCTTGGTGTAGGATCGCCTTGATCGGTTGGTCGGTGAGCAGCGTTACGGTGTGCCCTTGAAAGTAGGGTCGGAGCCTCCGGGCTGCAATTAACAGGGCGTAAGTCAGTTTTTCTAATTTAGTATACCTGATCTCGGCGTCTCTCAACGTGCGACTGACGTAGTAGATCGACCGTTGGACTTTTGCTTCTTCCTTGACAAGGACTGTCGCGAGAGCCATGGGAGAGACCGCCAGGTATAAAAATAGTTCCTCTCCAGGCTCTGGCTTCGCCAACAGCAGAGGTGAGCCGAGGTAGCTCCTTAGTTCTTCGAATGCCTGTTGGCACTCAGGGGTCCAACAGAAGTTCTTCGGCCACTTGAGGGTTTGGAAGAAGGGTAAGCACCATTCGGCCGACCTCACGATGAAGCGATTCAGGGCTGCTACCCTCCCTGTAAGGTGCTGAACCTCTTTTATCGACTTCGAGGTGGCCATCTCCTGGATGGCACAAATTTTCTCCGAGTTGGCTTCGATTCCGCATCCCGATACCATAAAGCCCAGAAACTTTCCCGAGGTCACTCCGAAAGTATATTTAGTCGGGTTCAGCTTCATCTTATATTTTCGGAGGGCGTCGAAGGCCTCCTTGAGATCGACGACGTGGTTCATGGAAGATTTGCTTTTCACGAGCATGTCGTCCACGTGGACCTCCATATTGCGGCCGATCTGCTCCTTGAAGATTTTGTTCACCAGCCGTTGATAGGTTGCGCCTGCATTTTTGAGGCCGAAAGGCATGACCCTGTAACAGTAAAGGCCACGGTTAGTAATGAAAGTAGTCTTTTCTTCGTCTTCCGACGCCATCCTGATTTGATTATAGCTGGAGAATGTATCCATAAAGGTGAGGAGCTCATGGCCTGAGGTCGCATCCATCAGTTGATCAATTCTGGGCAGAGGGTAGCTGTCCTTTGGGCAGGCTTTATTCAGCTTTTTAAAGTCTAGCACATCCTCCACTTGCCGTTTTCCTTTTTGACTAGGACAACGTTGGAAATTCAGTCAGGATAATTGACTTCCCTAATGAATCCAGCTTTCAGGAGTTTGTCCACTTCCTCGGCTATCGCTTTCTGCCTCTCTGGTGCATGACCTCGGATTTTCTCTTTCGTCAGTCGATGCTTGGGATCGACGGTCAGGTGGTGCTCCATGACTTCCGTGTCAATCCCCGGCATGTCTGCTGGAACCCAAGCGTAAATGTTCGCATTCTTTCGTAGAAAATCGATGAGATGCGTCCGCACCTCTTCTCCAAGGTTGGAGCCGATCTTCACCACATGCTCCGCATTTTTGTCGTTCAAAGGGATCGAAACCAGATCTTTGATTGGGCCGCCCCTCTCCTCAATGAGGTCGTCGCGGGCATCCAGCCCATCAACTGGACAGGGGTCGGATTGGTCGCTTCTTTGCAAGGCTATGTTGTAGCAGTGTCTGGCCAGGGCTTGGTCTCCCTGACCTCTCCGATCCCCTGGTTGGTAGGGAATTTCAACTTCAAATGGTAGGTTGACACGATGGCTCGGAGAGCATTGAGGTCAGGTCGGTCGAGGATCGTGTTGTAGGCTGACGGCGCTTCACCACCAGAAAATTCACCAGAGCCCTGGATTGCCTTGGATATCGACCCGCAGCTATAGTAAAAGTTATCACTCCCTCCACCGGGACAGCATCGTCGGTAAACCCTATAGAGGGGAGCTAATCGGTCCCAAATGACTGTCAAGGATGGACATTCTTGAGAAGGTGTCGTAGAATAAATATCGACCGAACTCCCATTGTCGACAAGAATACGACGGACGTCGTAATTAGCTATATTCAAGAAAACTACGACCGTATCGTTATGAGGAATTGAACTCCCTGAGCATCTTCTTCGATGAAAGTTATGGTTCCTCGATCTTTTGCCGCTTGGGAGGTCCGGCCAATACGCCGGTCGCTCCCCGCCGGGATTCTTCGAGATGGTGTTGGCGAAATCGTCGGAGGCCGATTGTCCGACCGCTCCATGCCGCCGGTCGTTGCCGGAGGATGTGGGGCCTGGGAAACTGGAGGCGAGGCCGGAGCCTGAGATCTGGCCATGGAGGCCGTGGGTCGCCGTGTGGATGCTTCGCGAGAAGGCATCGGACGAGGATCTAGTGGGGGAAGGAGGAGAGATGCCGGAAAAGATGACCGGAGGCGGTCCCTTGAGCGCTCCTTTAAGAAACAAGGGTACTGCAAAGACACAGCCCTTCCTCTAGCGCCAATCCTGTTGGTGCAAAAATCTGCCTGCGCCGGAGAAGCTGGAGTCGAGGGAGTCGCAGTCGCCGTCGGGCCTGCAAAAGAAGTCTAAACCGAGGTGGGGTTGCTCCGGCAAGACCCTCCGATGCTCAAGTCAGTTCTCTGCCTCAACAAGAATGGAGTGCTCGAAAAAAATTTTAGCAGAGTTTTGAGATAGAATTTTGAGCTTAGAGAATAACGTATCTGGGGTCCCTTTTATAGACGGGGGGAGCAAAGGATTGATAGCGACAGTTAATGATCACCTCGTCGTGGGCCGTATGGGGTCAGGAGGAATTTA